>NC_083466.1:10477287-10847287 GCF_030014155.1 Tachysurus vachellii | reverse complement strand
ACCTGATTACTGGGTGTAAAAATAAGTTACAACTATAAAACTATTTTAAAACTGTTAATTAGTGCAACTATTTTAGTAGTTTGTAAACTCCTATGTAGTGGGGATATATAAAATAGGATTTGATAAAGTTAAAGTTAAATTGGCTCAACTGGATGCTGATCTGTGTATATTGATAAATAGATGTGTCCAGTCATCAAGTTCATGTTGCTACTAAGCATGAGTAAGTGTACTGTACTGTGCAAATATCGGCCTACCCTTTTTTTTGTCACATAGAAATTCTGGAATTATTGCTAAATATACGATGGCAAGCAGTAATGGTGGGAAAAGGTGGCTTGATTTATACACAGGGGCATTGTCATGCTGGAACAGGTCCGGACCTCCTAGGAAAATCTCAATACTATAGCACACAACACCTTACTTCCAACACATTAGGGCCATTATAGTGTTTTTGTTGAATTTTGTTGTGTACCTAAGACAAAAAAGAAATAACAGTAGTTTGTGGACTGGGGCTTTTGCCCATATGCCATCGTATAAAAAAAGGTTGAACAGTTTCTTTTCTTGTCCACTAGATGGAGTATATAAGCTTTGAGCTGAGAGTACTGCATTGTGCAACACATTCTGAACAGATCCTGGGAACAATCGGCGTAAGTCAGGAATACGTCCTGGATTGGACTTCATCACAGTACATACACACATTCATTTTAGCCAGTCCATCTTCTGGCAGGTTTTTGTGAGGAACACGAGAACCTGGAGGAAGCACATCGAAACATGCGTAGAACATACACAGAAACTCCATAGACAGTAGCCTGAGCCCAGGATCGAACACAGTCTGGAATGCTAGTCTCTGTTCCAATTTATTATAACATAAATTCTAAATTTTAAGCACCACTAGATTAATTCTTCTATGTTGGGCTAGTAGGGGTCACCTCTGACCTTGTTCTCATTCCTAATCCCTTTTCCATCCTCATCACTTCTAAAGAGAACCTCAACATCCTCATCTCTGCTACAGGCTCTAACCCAGGACCACTGGATTTATTACATAACCTATAATTAATTTATAAATAAGAACAAGGATCTGTAACCCCCCAGAGGACCCCCCACCCCCGCAGCCCCACCCCAGCGGACACCAAACACACACACAAAAAATAATAATAAAAACACAACAATGTAGGTGTTGTGTTTGGTAAGGATCACTGACCACAATTTAACCAAATACTAAGTATTTGTTCAATTTCCTTTTATTAACTTTGCATTAATCTGTGCTGGATTAGCTTGTTTGCTGGTATGTTAAAGAGCACGCTTTTTGATGCACCTAAATTATTTACTGCATTGTTGTCATATTGCTTCCTCATGTACCACCTTGGTAAGTCCATACACAGTTCATAAGTTTAAAGACCACACTAACAACAGAACAGATTTAATGAACTTTACTGAAGTATTAATAATAATTATTTTCACTTATGGATTTAGTACACTGGTCAGTTCCAGTCTACTTGGGTGCAATTTGGAGAATATGTTCACAGCTTCATCCAGGTTGACTGCCATGCCATAGTGTGTATGGATGAGGGCCATGTCCAGCTACACACGTCCAGCTACAATAATGTATCATATTAATTTGAAACAGCAACCCAGAATATTTGTCACAAGCATTGATTAAAACAATGATGATAATAATCACATGAAAAAAACAACTTAAATTCTGGACCTTTGGCAGTGAGGGGGGGTTTGTGTGTGTGTGTGTGTGTGTGTGTGTGTGTGTGTGTGTGTGTGTGTGAGAGAGAGAGAGAGAGAGAGAGAGAGAGAGAGATTATGACTGGTGTTGTTTATTCTAAGTGTTTGTTGCCTTTTTGGACTACTTTATCTTTTTTAACGTTGCTCCCATTAAAAACAGTTCGGCTCAAGCCCAGACATTTTTAGGGTCATGACTGAGGACAATGTCCCATCCAGAGACAAGCTGTTTCGTGTTGAGGTTTTGTTCAAACCGACCATCGAAAATACCCTCTCTAATGAATATGTTTTTTTTTTTTTCATTGGTTGTTGCGTTAAATCTTGCCCATATACAATAGTGCTATTTTCTGATCGGCTATTGTGTAGCCTCTTTTTTTTGATTGGCTGATGTGTCAGGGTCGGCTAAGAGCTTCAGGTGAGACGCGCTTGATTCCTGCCCGGTTCCATAGAGACAGCGATGCGGACAGATACGTTTTGGGCGCTGCGGCATATTAAATATGATAAATAATACGTTTTTCTGCGTGAGAAATACGATGTGTGGAGGGAGAGCGTGACAAAAGACCGAAATGAGTGACTGTCACTCTCAAAGCGTGACACTTGAGAGCCCTGATTTAGAGTGACAAAGTGACAAAGCCTTTCTGGTGCTTCAGCGTCAAAGCGACTGAACCAAAACCGTTCATTTTAAATTGTCATTTTTTAAATTATAAACCTGGCGACTTTCGGCTATGACCATTAATGACTAGATGTGTGTCCAGAGGTGAGACAAGACTGGAGAAAAGTTCAACTTTACGCAAATATGGCTGAAATATAGAGGTACTTCCCGCGTTTGCCGCGAGGGGGAAGTGTTGTATAAGCGGATATTAAGGCTCTCTATACCTAAGCAGGAAGAGGCGAAAGCGGATCATTTTACGTCCGAGCAGCCGCAGGAGCAGAGGTACGGTGTCGACGCTCCCAACTTCACTTAAGAGCGAATCACCTGCAGAACAGAAGCCAGAACACTCCTGCAGGCGCAGAAAGCTGACCTGAAGCTCACACACTGGACCTTTTCCTTCTCTTCATCATTTAGGCGTTTACTTTCATTTTGTGAAGCTCAGCTTGAGGAAGCGAGACAGAAGACTTGATTGCTGCTCAGATTTGTCCTGGACGTCTCGCTCAGCATGGCTGCGACCACCTGTACCAGGTTCACCGACGAATATCAGCTCTATGAAGAATTGGGCAAGTAAGTTAAAGAGCGCACTTTAAACGACATGGAAAAAAAAAACCATCTGGATTTGAGGTTAATTGCTCAGGATGCTGATTTATTATTTTTGATCTATTTGTAATGCTTTACGTAGTTTACTTTCTACTTGCATTTTTGTCCTATAAACTCATGCAAAAAATAAAAAACTAAATAAAAAATATTCACCATTTTATTCTGTCATTTTGCAAGAAACATATTTTTATATGAACTCCGAAGCTGCGCTGTCTTAGTGTTTATTGGATTATTGCCTGAAGCACTAAACACCCCATTGCTTAATAAAACATCAAACCGAGGACTTCTCCACACGTAGGTTACAGTGTTTAGGATCCGTCGCCCAATCAGAGTCATACAATCTCTGCTGTGCTGCATTCTGATTGGCCAGCACTGAATGAAATTGTAGGATTGTTATTAATGTATACTGTAGCCTACATGAGAAGAGCTATGTGATGATGATATATATGTGTAAACTATTTATATAAATGTGTATTGGGGTTTTTGGGGCAAAAAAAAAAAAAAAAAAATTCAGTAGTCAGAAGTACTTTTACATGACAGTTCAGCTCTCATTTTATTCTACACCAGACCGGACGGCTTACGTTAGAGAAGCATACACACACTTTTTGTAGAACTTTAAAATAATTCAAATAAAAATGCATTGTTGGTCAGGCAGCACATTGGCACCTCAAGGGGTTCACATGGGGTTTTCTGGTTTCAACTGACGTTGCAAAAACAAGAGAGTAGGTCAATTGGCAACCCTAAATTCCTGATTGAGTGAGTGAATGAATTTTTGAATTTGTGTGAGTGACATGTGTCTGTGTGCGTGCACTGTAATGTCCCATTAAGGGTATATTCCAGGCCTCATGCACAGTATTCCTGGGATAGACTCTGGACACACTATGACCTTGACATAAAATGCTCACTTAAAAACACAAGAGTAATCTTAGATAAATCACTGATCTGAACCTTTCTGATTTTTAATACAATTCCCTTATGCGTGTCTGATGAGTACTGGCTGATGCCTGATATTTGTCTAATACTGACATCCTTACAGTAAGGTGACTCTCAGTGGGTTTATGGTGATATGCTTTATGTCCGCTTTGATTGGATGACAGGGTCTCTTGCCTGTATTTGTCTCAGTACTGTTACTCATTATGGGCCTGGTGTATTGCTATTTCTTTAGAAAATAGATCTAACTATATGCTTAGGTAATCTTAAACATTAATGGATTCACCATGTGCAGAAAAACAAACAAAAGTGAAAACAGACTGGGGGGGGATACTAGAGGGTGAGGGATCGGGTTTGGCTTCCAGTGGGGTCAGGGGTTAAAATAAGACCGTATAGAGATGTAGAGAGAGACCGAAGTCCAATTTGCATTACAAGAATACATTAACTGAACTCTTCAGTTCAAAATGACACTTAAATGATCCACGAGGGAAACTGTAGTGTCTGTGTAGCAGTGCAGCACTTCTATATTAGAAGTGTTTCATGCAGATCTTTACAAAAGTATCAACCATTATAGTTATTAAATGCCCTTTAAAATCCTTGAATGTCTTTTGATTCTTACTAATGGCTTCAGTTTGTGCATTAAAGTGTATTATGCTTATATCTATCATTAAATTCTATCTATCTTTGCATTAGACATAAAATTGCTTTTTATTGCAAGTGTCTGCTTTCCATTATGAGACGGAGTAACTGACCTCTTCGGCTACACTATTATAAGCCTATTTATCTATGCATTAAGCCCTTGATGTGGAGTTACCCTAATGCTAACCTTTTGGGACATTAAAGAAAAGTTGCATGTGATGCCGGCGAGGGTTTACAAAGGCAGATTTGGTGAAAGATCTGGTCCAGAAGAAGAGAAGATTCAGATAGTCAGAATATTTGTCTTTAAGAACCTTCATTCTAAACATAGACTTGTTTTCTGAGACTAAATTGTTTAGTAATGTTGATTCTCCATTAAAAATGCTTCAGAACAAATACTCAGTTATGAATATTCGGTCTATTCTATAACTATGATTGTACACCGTGTGTAAAGGAATAATGCTGGAGCCAGTTTTACTTCACCGGAAACCTTCACCGTAAATACTTTTTTAACTTCTTGTTAGTTTTTTAATGTCATTAAAATTTAATTTAATGTCATTTAATTTATATAATAAAAATGGGGGGGGGTTCCTTTTATGACATATAATTACATTTAATTATATCTAATGCCATGCGCTTCCTCAGACATGCATTTGCTCCAAACTGATTGATAGCTTTTCACATTAGATAACTGAAACATTTCCAGTGCCAGTGTTAATAATATGGGTGCTTTTCGAATTCCAGACCACAGCCGAATCCTTGAATCTGATTGGTCAAAAGCTGTTAAGTTGTCTGTAACAGCAGGACTCTGAAAATAGTGCCAGATAATAGGCAAATCCCAGATTTATAATAATGTACTCCTTTTAATCTGAACAGTGCCATAATGTCTGTTTATTCATATATTATAATTATATTATATTATATTATATTATATTATATTATATTATATTATATTATATTATATTATATTATATTATATTATATTATATTATATTATATTATATTATAATTATATTATATTATATTATTAGATCTGCTAACTTTTATACATATGGTGCAGGAGTACCATAGTTTAACTTTGGAGCTCCCCCAAACGAAATTTGTAAAAAGTAAACGAAAAACGAAATAAAATCCATCAGTTTATGGTCCTAACTGTAGTCAAATTCAACATATTTACAATATTTGTATCATTAATTTTCGTTTTTGGAAGGGGTCCACAGTTTGTAAACAGATAAAAAGTACGTCACATATATGCTAATAAAAAAAGAAATTTTAATCATTGGAAAATTGGCAAATATAATACTGTGTGATATGGTGTTACTGCAAGATAATCAGCTTTGTGAAAGCTAATGTTATCTATACTTTGGTCAGGCTGTATTAAATCCTACCAAGGATTATTTTCCTATAAAGGTATATCTGTTTGTTTAATTTCTGACTTAAATCATAGTCTATCTGAATTCTCAATCCTGATTGGCTGGAAGGTGTGTGTACAAACCGGTGACTGCATATATCGTTCCATTCAGTTTAATCACAATTCTAAAGTAATGTGTTGCTTGGAAACAGTTACAGTGACAGAGACAGCTTTTGTAAAAGAAAAAAGAAATGTGCATGAATGAATATTGGTCTTTTTTATTGCTTGGTCATGAGTATGAGTATCAATGGTCTTTAAAACACTTGTCTCCTTTCTTATGCTTTACAGAGGAGCTTTTTCTGTGGTGAGACGATGTATGAAAATCTCCAGTGGACAGGAGTACGCTGCTAAAATTATCAACACCAAGAAGCTGTCTGCCAGGGGTGAGCTCTGAAATCTGATTGTTTAAAGCTTTCATTGTTTGGAGCAATTGCGAGTGTTGTGATGAAGCAAAGGTTTAGCCTTTAAGTGGTACGGGATCATCATAAATATGACTTTCCTAAGTCAATCCTAAGAAGTTGCATGAGTGACCAAAGTCATTATTACAACTGGGAAACTGGCAGAGGAGATTACGTTTTCTCAATTTCTTTTTTTTTTTTAAATGCAGCTAATTGTTAGCATTTATTTTTTAAATAGTCATGTATGTTAATCAACAATCATTCTGTGTATGTTGTAGAGCATTAAAGTAGCTATATATTTAGCTAATATTAATAATATAGCTAATATTTGCCCAGAATTCAGTTCATATAAAGGTAGTGGTTTAAAACAATGTCAAAATGAAAAGTAAAAGAAATATGGATGAATAAAAATGTCATAGTATTAGTCCAATGAGGATTATTTTACTTTAACGACCCTGTTTTGTTTAATTGCTGGCGTCTACAGTTTGTAAACAGATAAAAAGTACGTCACATACATGTTAATAAAAAAAGAAATTGTAATCATCGGAAAAATGGCAAATATACTGTGTGATATGGTGTTACTGCAGGATAATCAGCTTTGTGACGATAAATGTTATCCATACTTTAAACAGGCTGTATATGTACAAAGGCATATTTGTTCATTTCATTTCTGACTTAAATCATGCGCTTTCTGAATACTCAATCCTGATTGGCTGGAAGGTGTGTGTACAAACCGGTGTAGATAGCCTTCATGTCGCTCCACTCGGTTTAATCACTATTCTAATGTAACGCGTTGGCTTGAAACAGTCGTAACCATAGTAACATACAGTTACCGCTGCATACAGTGTGAGACAGCTATTGTATAAGAAAAAAATAAATTTGTATGAATAAACCTTGGTCATGAGTATCAATAGTTTTTAATACAGGTCTGTCTTATATACTGTAGGGAGACTGGGAGCAATATAATATTTTAGATTATATTCTCTTAAATGCATCAACCCAGCCTGATCGAGGAGGATTGTTTTCTAAGCAAGAAATGCTTATACTAAGCAAGAAATGCTGTAACAAAATAAATCACACCTCAGACAGCATACAGACTGTGTATGCAAACAACGATCGGTTTTAAAAATGTTTTGTTTTGCTCACCAAGTCTTGGCCCACACTCCATCACCCACACCATGAGCTGTCTGGACAGCTTCCTCACCTCTCTGGCACACAGTGACTCAGTTTGCCAATGTCATGATGAGGCTGAGCACTGCCTTTTCATGTGTGTCAGGGCTTTCATTGTCAGCTGTTCATCGAGTGTGTGTCTCTCTGTCGCTGTCTGTCTGTGTATCAGTATGATGCCTCTTGGTTGACTCGGTGTGAATCCTTAATAGGCTTCTGAGAAACTGAGGTCCTGTGTGCAAGAGGAAGGTGGCTCATCTGCTTGTCTTTTATTTTGCAAGAGAACAGGGGTAGAGTGAGTGGTGTGTGGCAGGTGGAGTGTGTGTGTGCGCACGTGTGCGAGAGACAGATGGAAAGAGACCTGGAGATGGGGAGAAAGAAAAAGGAGAGATGGAGAGAGTATAATGGAACATGGAGAGATATAGACAGAGGGAGATAGAGAGTGGGTGATGGAGATAACGGAGAGTAATTGACAGAGAGATTTGAGAAGGATATAAATCTCTCTCTGTCTCTGTGATGTGTTGAAGGTCAGCTGAGGGACTCAGTGTAGGGATTCCCCTCATTTCCCAGCTCTGTGATCTAAATAGAAATGAAGCTCAGGTACAGAACCTGAAGGAGCCTTCAATGCTGAGCGACAGAGCTGAAGCTTAACATTACTCTCAGACCCTGTGTGTGAGAATTAATG
Source organism: Tachysurus vachellii (assembly GCF_030014155.1). Taxonomy (NCBI): domain Eukaryota; kingdom Metazoa; phylum Chordata; class Actinopteri; order Siluriformes; family Bagridae; genus Tachysurus; species Tachysurus vachellii. Next base: position 10,839,080 of record NC_083466.1, on the reverse strand, counting down.
ACAGAACAGTAACTGAATATTACATGTGATTTAGAAAATAATGACTTATAAGTGGACCAAAATGCAGCTCCATCAGTGAGCTGAAGCATTACTGAAGTAATTTACACATCCTTCTAGACATGGTTATTTCCCAGATAGTAGTATTGACATCTCACCTAATTAGAAAAGTAATTCCATTTTTTTTTGTTATCGGTGCTGTGTGTAGTTTTCTGACAGGTAGCGTATGTTTGGTAGCAATGCAAGGTATTATACGGCTGAAAGCCTTTTCCACACGTACTGATTTATTTTCTGACCTCACTTTTAGCTATTGACTGCAGTTCATGTTGTCAGTATGATGTTTTACTGTTATCACATCACCACATGCCGCCATGGCTTCTCACTCCCAGCAACCACCTGCACTCCCACGCTCACAGTCATCATTGCTCTAATTGTGTTCATTTGTGTTTAGTTAATATCTATTATTTAGTTTGCCCTATGCAAAGTATATTCAGTTCTCTCCCGTTCATTATGTTTAATCAAGCCTGTTTCTTGCTCTTGAAAACTGGTTTATTGGTTCGCCTCACACCTCCAGGGTCGGGGGTTCGATTCCCGCCTCCGCCTTGTGTGTGTGGAGTTTGCATGTTCTCCCCGTGCCTCGGGGGTTTCCTCCGGGTACTCCGGTTTCCTCCCCCGGTCCAAAGACATGCATATGTGTGTGTGTGTGTGTGTGTGCCCTGTGATGGGTTGGCACTCCGTCCAGGGTGTATCCTGCCTTGATGCCCGATGACGCCTGAGATAGACACAGGCTCCCCGTGACTCGAGGTAGTTCGGATAAGCGGTAGAAAATGAGTGAGAGAGAGTGAGTATTTTCTCTGTTCTCACTTGTTTGGATCCTGTTCATTGCTGAATTTACCTGTGCTTGTTTTGACCCTGCTTTCTGCCTGACGTCTGTTGGATTTTTCGCCAAGTCTAGTTTTGCTTTTGTTTTTAGTTTTTTAATGTGTTTCTAATATTTTGAACTGTTCCTAATTATATGACACTAGTAATTCTATAAACAACTTACATTTGCACCCTTCCCCCAAGTGTTTACCTTTGTGAAAGCCATTATATATAATGCCTCAAAACCAAACCAGCATAAGCAATAAACTTTAGGGTACAATTCATCACAAATTTGGATAGCTTTATTTAATCTAATACAACAATCATTTTGATGTAATACAGTGCCATGTTATATTCACTTTTAGTGTTGAATAAATAAACGACATGGATGCTCTCTGCTTAATCTTTGGTGTGAGGTGGAATAAGAACGATGTACTGTGAAATTGCGCTTGTGGATTTTAAATTGATTTGAAAGCATGATGAATGATCGTAGGAATCATAGAAGAAGCTTTTATAGCTAGCATTTTATCAATTTCAGTTCAGTAAAAAGGGGCTGTATTTGGCATGATGAATTGAATAATGCACTGCTGAAGCATTTATATTTGCAAGGAATAAAACATGAACAGCGATCAAATGATAAGATGAACAAGTGAAGATTTAAAAAAGACAAAAAAAAAACAGAACGAAGTTGATTGTGTGTGTGTGTGTGTGTGTGTGTGTGTGTGTGCGATGGAGAGAAAATGATGGCTAGAGGGAGAAAAACGATTAAGACAGAGAAGATGAAGAAAGGGAGACATAAAAAGTTAGAGAAAGAGACCGATTATTTTCAACTATCCAGTGAAGAGCATTTGACTTATTACTGTTATTATTTTTAAAATATTTCATTAGCAGAATATTAAGCCTCATCCCAGTGAATAGAAATCTGTATAAAGTCTCCTCGTTATGTGAGTTAAGTTATAAAGCACTTTGAAATCCATAGACATTTATCTTTCCTTCAGGGAGCTCAATTTGGGTCACCACCTGAGAATGGTGACTGGAATTGAGAGCAGCTTCAATCATTTTTGTTAGCCTTTAGGGTAATTTGACTCACTAACCTAGACTACTTTTGGGGTTTTTTTGGTAGAACTTAAGAGGATTAATCACTTTCCTTCCCCCGGGTGTTCCCTGGTTCTCAGAAGACCCATTGATGCCCCTGAGGTTTGTAAACCAGTAATCTTCACTGAATCTTGGCTTTGGTTTTAGCCTCAAAATTCTTTTGTGTGTGTCAGTATATGTACAGTTATATTGCTTGGATTTGTGATAACACTACGTAGCCTGTTAATGAGGACAAAAAAACTTTTTTTTTATCTTCTTAAATGAAAAAAAGAGTGCACGGTGGCTTAGTGGTTAGCACGTTCGCCTCACACCTCCAGGGTCGGGGTTCGATTCCCGCCTCCACCTTGTGTGTGTGGAGTTTGCATGTTCTCCCCGTGCCTCGGGGGTTTCCTCCGGGTACTCCGGTTTCCTCCCCCTGGTCCAAAGACATGCATGGTAGGTTGATTGGCATCTCTGGAAAATTGTCCCTAGTGTGTGATTGCGTGAGTGTGTGTTTGTGCCCTGTGATGGGTTGGCACTCCGTCCAGGGTGTATCCTGCCTTGATGCCCGATGACGCCTGAGATAGGCACAGGCTCCCCGTGACCCGAGGTAGTTCGGATAAGCGGTAGAAGATGAATGAATGAATGAATGAATGAATGAATGAAAAAAAGATTGTATTCAACCTAGTTAAGACTCTCAGAGCAGTGGCTCAGATCCCATTGCTAGATTCTGGATGATCATATGGAAGCTATGGACTGTAAACTATAGTGGCCTCAGTAAGTGATGTGAACACATTTTTTGTCTTTAACTCCAGTTGTCATGAAAGGTTTTGGATATTGAATTCAAGTTTAACAATTTGTAATAATTCAACTGGAAATAATCCATTGTCTTGACTGCTGTAACTAGAAACGGAGCTTATCTTCAAGGTGGCTTATTCACGTTCTCAAGGCAACTTTCATTTGAAATGTATTAAATTATTTGCAAAATCTGTTATTTAGAGTCCTTGCATTTGTTTTATATAAACTGGCCAGACACACTGCAGTGCTTTCTTTCATCTTTCCGAAGAGGCCTGGACGTGATGCTCAGCACATCTAAATCTTTTTTTAATCAATAAGCCTCAACAACTACTACTACTACTACTACTACTACTACTAATAATAATAATAATGATAATAATAACAAAAGCCAACAGTGTGGCTAAAATAGAGATTATTTGTAAGTTATATTTATATTTAGGGTGGGTGTGGAGATCTTTAATCCATTTGAGAAGCCTCTGGCTCTGTCCTCATCAGAAGAAGCTTATAGACTTGTTCGATTAGCAGTGCTTAGTGATTTTTGTGATTACCCTGCTTTGGTCAAAGTATTTTTATTTTAGGTTGTAGTGTTCAACCCAGTCATATCTGCTTGGGAGCAATAACCCTTTTTAAGAATCCATCCAGTCTTACTTTCATTTCCCGACCTCTCCTGGCACTCCTTTGGGTTTCCATTTTCAGCATTGAATTCTTTTTGTCATGTCACACTCCACAGTGGGGCTTAATGGCTCATATGAAAGTAGACACTCTGGGATTTAAGAGCTTGTAGTTGGTAGGGGCAGTAATTTGATAATTACTGAAGGTGCAGAAATCATCTCAACTCTGAGATTTCCCAAGTGCTTGTTCATAAATGTGTAAAATCAGAAGCTGTTATCTTCAACCACTAATATACTGTGTAAGGTTATCCCATCAGAGGGAAAAGCATCTCATTCAAAGCCAACACTGTCCTGATTAATTTTATATCAGACCTGTGTCAAGCAAATAAAGCAAGCCAGAACTGGTAAAAAAAGGGTTAGATTCTTGACAACACAACAATATATTGTTCAGTCTACTTGATATGCTCAAAAATCAATGGCCTTATAGCGGGTGTAGCATTCTGTCACAGCTAGAATCGTGTGAACTGGAAAGGACCAATAACAGTTGAACTGTTTTGTTAGAAATTACACAAGTGTGCATCAGATTCCCTTTTCCTACTACATTTATAATGAGTGTTCTGTTTCTCTTTACATTTTAAGATCAAAGAATCTGGAGTATGTGCTCTTGTTCTAAATAAACTACAGTTTGGCCTTACATTATGTCCAAATCTCAATTATATGAAACATGGAATTCACACCGATGTGACCCACAGCTTTTTGCCTGTATCCTGAGAGCTGTCAGATTAAGTCCCAGTGCACATGCTACTGAGACATGCACGGACATCACACTACAATTTTATTAAGTAAAGTACTGTCTTAGCTGAATTTGGACTTTCTCATTTGGGTAGAGAATAACCAGCCTCTTCTGCCCAATATCACTAAATTGCCCTCTTACTGCACTACACTGTCATGCTCCCCACTGCACTGAACTGCCACCCCACCATTCTGTAGTGCCGTCCACTGCACTGTATTACACCTGCCCCTCTAACAATCAGTACTGCCCCCGACTGCACTGTACTCCACCCCATTGTGCTGTACTGCTCCTCATTCTGCTGTACTTCCCCCAAGCATGCTGAACTGCTTCACGTCCAAAACAGGTGTGTTTATTTTCTGTGCCGTTTCTTACAGACAGCTAACCAAACACCACACATTGTCTGTGTTGACAGTACGTAAATGACAGCACATGCCTACATGAAACAGGGCCCTGTATTATTATTATTATTATTATTATTATTATTATTATTATTATTATTATTATTGAAATGTACAACAATATTATCAGATCAGTACCAGCTCACATTTTGGAGGGGGTTTTTTAGCAGAAAAACACATCTTACATCTATATGTGGTATTTAATGTGACATTGAACAAGCAGAAACATATGTCTGTAAGGATGTGAGGCTTTTTTTTTTTGTCCAGCAGTAAGATGAGTCATCAGAGAATATGTCAAAGAGGGCGGCGGGATGAAGCTTTTTCAGTATCCATCAGTCATGTTTTTTTTTTCCTGGCTGGTTAACAAATACAATTGCAAGGAATTTGTGAACTCTGCTGATGGAGCGTGTCTGTGCACATCGTAAATACACATCTTGAGATGCGAGCTTTTATGCATGTATGCGTTAGACTTTAGGTCAGGATAATCTTGTATGAATGCTTGTACCCAAGAACTGGTGCTGCAATAAAACAGATTAGTAATATGTAATGCTTTAATTCATTAGATTTAGTACTGTTCAACCTGATGGTGTATACCTAATGGGAGATTAAAATAGTAGTTAACTGTTTTTTTGTGTGTGTGTGTTTTTTTTTTTAACCTCATGTCATTATGTCAGAGAGTGTTTCCCTGCTAGTTTCTCTTTTGGCTAATTATAGATCCCAAATCTGCATTCACAGAAATGAATTGACAATTGCATCACTTATTCTGAACACAAAAGTTCTGCTTACTTTTGAATTTAAACTTTTTTTTTCATAACTAATTTGTCACTTATATAGCTGATCTCATGCGAATGCAACACCAAACATGCTGACTTTCTGAGTTTTCCTTCCATAAGCACGAGTTTCCTTATATACACATTCTCATTAGCTCTATGCTTAGCTCATTAGGCTGGAAACCACAGCTGGACCTACGCATGAATGAATAAATGAAGGCCTCGTACGTACAGTACTGTTACAGCAAAGGCAGGTGTACTCATGTGATGTTTTGTTTCCCAGGAGAATTCAGTTCAGGAACAGCTTCGCGTCTGTTTTTTATTTTCACAGGTTGTGAAAAAGAGCATGCTGCTATTCCTTTTTATTCTCTGTTGCCAACTTTCTCTCCCCTCCCTCTCTCTCTCTCACACACACACAAACACACACATTTTAGGTTCCATGTTTGAAGCAAGTGAAAGAACCATTTTATGTTGAGTTTTAGGGTCTCGATAGAACCATTCGGTTTAAGAGCATGGGAGTGAATTTTAAAATGACTCAAATTCCTTGTGTATTGTGAGTGGGAACAAATTTGTCGTAAACAAACATTGGCATTTCCAATTACTAAACAAACTCTGACTCTGTGTGTAAATGGGGTGAGTGAGTCATGTGTGCACATATGCTGCCATGCTCAAAACTCATCTGTGACGCATTACACACAGCACATTTACCAAGAGTAAATTTTCCCCACTAGTAGTTTACACCCTTGGCACCAGAACAGAAATACAGACTAATTATTTAACTGACTGTTAATGTCGATGGTTTCCTTATAAATTTGCGAAGACACAGCAAGCTCTTGACAATCTAATGTGATGGAAATCTGTTACAACTTAGGACTTCACGTATAAATCCGGAAGCGCTGTTTATTCACAAATATCTGCTAGGAAAATATAGCTACTACTCTCTGCTACAGTAACAGATGAGTTGAATAAATGTAGGCAAGGTAAGAGCATTTATTGTGATTGAATAGAATGTAACAAAATTTAGTGTAGCGACTCTAATTCCTGAAGGGTGTTATGTTTAATTGTTGCTCGTTGCCGTCTTAAATTAAGAGAGGCAAAAAGAAGACCTAAAAATAAGTCAGGACGGCACACTGTAAAACGTATACAAGACTGAGCGTAAGAGTAATGCCTTGGTTATTGAAATAATTGGTTATTGCATATTGAAGTATATGTTTATAGTATAAAACCATTCTAAACATCCTGCATGTTGGTCATGGGTGCATGTATGGACAAGGTGAAGGGGTTGATGGCAGTTACAGCTTTTGGTTACGAAGGTAAATTCAGAGGGCATTTGAGCAAAACCCCTGGACATGTTCATCAGTGTCTTTCATTTCACTGCATTCTCTAGACTTAAAAGAGCTATTTTTAGCAAAATAGAATAATCTTGATTTGAGAATCTTCAACTAAATTTGATGACAAAAAGATGTGATTCCTGAATTTCCTCAAGAATTACACAGCAGCCCCAGTGCAACTCTAATATCGCATTGTGTTTGCGTTCTGAACGTTCAGACCTACCACAGTGCCCCATGGCTGAGCACAGCATGAGCTCGCTAAAAATAGCTCTTTTAAGTCTAGAGAATGCAGTGAAATGAAAGACACTGATGAATATGTACAGGGGTTTTGCTCGAATTCTTTCTGAAGGAATCCTTCACGCCTTGTTTGCATCGTTCTCCCTCCTCCTGTCTTTCTCAGTGGCAGATCACATCTGTCTGAGTGGGAGTCTCGTATGTGACGAGACATTCTTCAAACAACGGGAGCATTACAAATGTATTCCCATTATGCCTTTTTTCAGTTCCTTCCCTCTTGAAGTGTTTTTGCTGAATTTGGAAGGTTCAATTTGTAATATGAAATTAAATGTTCAGACGCTACCGCTGAAATATTAATGCTGGACTTTTTTGTGGATTAATGTTAAGGCCTGATGCAGTACAGAAATAAGTCTTATCATTTGTCTCTTTTTAGTTTCTGTCTTTCTTTTTATGGATCTGGAGTCCATGGAGAGATCCACTCAGCCTGTCAGATGATGGAAAGAAAGAGAGGTGTATTATAGAATTAAAGATTTCTCTCATTCACGAATTCAACAGTATGCGAAATCATAGAACTATTGCAGTTTAACAGTCATGCTTTTTTTTCTCTCCATGTGTTTTCCTGATAGAAATGGACATACAGATAAGCTGGAGATTATAAGAGAGCTCATAATAATGTCATCTGTTACACATCATAATGACCTGTAAGTCTGTTTACTTTGAAACAATCCTCCTGGAAAAGGCCAGAGAGCGTTTTCTCTATGGAGCCATCTCTATTCCGTAAATAGTTGCAAGTTGTCTCTTAGATTATGTTATGGACATTAATAAGGGAGACTAAATGCCTGGCAATTGTGGGTTATATGTTTCTGCATTTAAAATGATGAAGTGCATCTTGTGCAATAACTTTTTCAGTTTTCAGTCAAACAGCCAGTCAGCACTTGGGGAAAAAAAAATAAATAAATAATAATTTGGTGGGAAAATGTACAGTACATTAATTTCATTTTCAGTCAAACAGCGATGCTGTACTTGGTTGATAAATATTTACAGATTTCCAACTGTTTTCTGTTAAAGAGCTCTGTGTGTTTTTTTTTTTTTTTTTTTTTTTTTTCTTTCTTTTTGTTAAAATACATTCTTCCAGTGTTTTGTTATCTTTCCATATTTATATTGTTCATAAATCACACAGATGTCATTATCAGCTTTACTGTACGGTATGTTATTACATTTTGATAGCTCCTACTCATTAATTTAGCATATAGTCAATTATTTTCTAGGCAATCAGGTCATGGGACTGAACAGCACACTTTGGCTTTTACTTGCCCTGGGGCCGTGCAAAAGCAAAGAGATTTTTCACCTCCTGAACAAGATGTACGTTTCAGAATCTTCATTAAGGGAAATCCAGTAATTGTTGTCATGGCGTGAGACAAGACATAGGATAAGAGACACAATTAACAGCACAGCAAAGTGGGGAAAACAGGCACGTAATCAAAAACCAAGCAAAAAGTTTTATAAAAGACGAAAGTTCTGAGTTGAAGGTGCAAGACAATGCACATACGCAACATAACACAAACTTTAATTGACTAATAAGGGCACAATTCAAGAATATTTTAAACTAGTTAGACACTTAAAACCAGAGATGAGCTCAAAATTAAAACTAGAATCCAAGCTGCAGAAGAGCCCAAGTACATAAATATTTGTACAGCTAAATAATAACTCATTCTTGATTTTTATGAGTTTTGGTGAATTTCATGTGTTTAATAGCAGTCAGATGCTTCTAGATACTAGTCTGATTTTTCTGAAGGTTTGTCTGTTTGTTTTTTTTGTGGAAACATGGCAGCAAGGTGAAATGTCTGATATCTAACAAACTGTATCCACACTTAAATAATTTCGACCACATTAGGCCATCCTTAAAAATATTCTTGTTTGCCGTAACCCGACCGACCCTGTCAATTTAGGACCGACTCAAATTTTCTTTTTTTTGCTTTAAGTCCGACCGACTTGCCGGTTGTAAATTTGCGTTAAGACCGAACCAATTTTTTTTTTACTCTTCAAACAACTAATACAACTTCTATTGTTCGAAAATCTAGTGCATGAATCGATTTGACCAACCAACATAAGTTTCGAAAACGAAAACAGGAAATTGATTTTAATGGCCTTCTCTCGGAGCGCGTCCAGGTTTTTTTTTTTTTTTTTGGAACGCGTCACACAGCAACTGCAGCTTCGGACACACACGCATAACAGCAAATAATACTTCTGCACAATGTTTCTCTTTTTACAACAGAAATGTGAATGGTGTGTTCGACCGAAGGCACAGGTTGAAGACCCAGTCAGTGACATCACGATATGCTAATTTGTTTAAATTCATACCTACGTAATCACCATCACCAAAATTGTACTTTTTTTTTTTTTTTATTTACAATAAACTTGAAAAAAAAAATATAGACCTACCTAATGATGCTTTTATTTTTTTTTATTATTTTATTTTTTACTGTTACTGCAAGCCAAAATATTTTTAAGGATGGCCTTACCAAGTGTTACTTCAGATTTCAAATGTCAAATTTTAGATTTTTTTAAGCACTTGGGGCATCTCCAAGAGCAGAAATAGGTTTGATATCACCATTTACTTTGAAGATAAATGTAAATGTAAGATAAATGTAAACTGTTTTTACCAGCAGGCAATCAAAACATTTCAAAAATAAAATTTTTGGTCTCAGTTAAAAAGAGTTAAGCATGCATCCAGATAACAAGCAAAAGTTGGAGTGGAAAGGGGGGATTGATCCCTTGAGTGTTCAGTTGACATCCTAATTTCCACAAGTAGGCCAGTGGCCCTGAAGAGAGTTTAGCTTGGCTTAATTAGAACCATTTTGTCTTTCAGAGTATCTATGTATCAGTCCAGAGATGCAAGTCCACTTTACAAAAAACAACTCTTCTTTAATTCCAACTTTCTCAAGCGGCTAGATGTTTGTGATCTTGCACAAGATTTGAACAGAAACCTACACACATTCTTATAAGAAAAAATATGTCTAAATGTGTCATTGTAGTACTAAAGTCACATGGAAGAAGAATATCACTTGATGATAATGATGATGAGGATGATGATAACCATTGTAACAGAATGATTTCATGCCTAATGATCAGAACGAACATGTCTGTAGGCTCTTTGACTGTAGGCTTTACACATTCTCAGTTAAATATTGATGCACATTCGACAGATGGTTCATGTTAAGAACTGGGTGGTCATTTGTTCCTCTTTTATTTAGAATGATTACAATGTAAACAGAAGCCACCACGGTGCTTACATAAAGGCATGACTTTTATTATTACTAAACACAGTATTGTAAAATTTTGAATACAGATGCTTCTGTTGAGATGGCGGGCATAGGACATAGGACATAGGACATTAGGGCATAAGCGAGCTACTGGACAGTCCCAGACAGATTTGTTTTCTTGCTGTGATGCATAAAAGTAACTAGGGTTTGTGACGGTATCAATCCTAGTTTAAAGCAGAAATTATATTGAATTTCTGAATTTCCAGCAAGGACTATAAATTCAATGGCAGAACATCAGACCTAGTAAACGTTTTAAGTTTAAACTCCTAAGGTATAACTAAGTTTTTTACTCCTTTCTATACTAATTAGTTGAAGTTACTTTAGTTTTGATTATTAGTCACTTTGTACAGAACATGCCTGTTTCAATTGTGAACATGAAGCACCATCACACTGCTTACTGCAGCTTCATTCACTGTTCCACCCTGACATGTTGCTTAAAATATTAGATCAGCTTGTGCTTTACACTCTCTCTCTTTTTTGTTCTTATTTTTTAAAGGATCTGACTGGTTTTCTAACAAAAATAAAAAAAAAATGCAGTGCTTATTTCTTGTTTTCTAAAGTAATACAGCTTCTACCTGTTGACATCAGATCAATATTCATTCCTGTACATGTACATTAACTCTTAAAAAAAAAAATGATGACCCTTAGTTTTTTGAGGATCGTTTCTTCTAGTGGAACTCATATAGGTAGTAGTTTCCTTGTCACTACAGTGAACTCTGTTGATACCCAACTCTGTGGCAAAATCTCATACTCTGGAGTGAACTGAAACAGAAACAGATAGATTTCACCTGATGTAAGGCAGACATTTTCACACCTAAATCTGGATGCTCCTAATTTCCTTAACTGCATCAAACAGAATATGTAATCATCCACCCATTCTGATAAGTTCTCCGTTTTCTCATGTTACTCCATGTGTGTGATCCTGCCTCAAGTCCATATATATGAAGAGCAAAACGGACATACAAACTATTTAACAAGGAACACCGTGTAATTACAAACAGTTTAGGACATCTGGCTCACGTCAACAACAATTACACCGTGTTGAATCAGCCTGAAAGCTGAAACCGGACCAAGGAAAGGAGAACAAAAGTCTCCTTTAGTAATTACACCTGTCGGAGCAGCTTGCAGAAAATTAGCAGTGAGAGCCTTCTGGACAAGGAAATACACAGACAAGAAACAGGGGGTTTATCCCTTTTTACCAGTACAGTGTATTCCAGTCTTCCAGTGGATATACAAATATTTTCAATCAATATAAACGAACAAATTATTTTATTATTATAACAACATGCATTCAGATTATGAAGAAACACTCGTGGGCATCTCAGAAAGCAGAAATGGGTTTGATATCACTATTTATTTAGAAGACAGAAAGTTTTTTAAATAATGTTTCTATAAGCATTGTCTTAACATACTTTTGACAACTTTCATATGTCTACTTTTCATATGAGCTATTAAACATCACCATAGAGTGTGACATGACAAAGAAATTTAATGCTGAACATGGAGACAACCAAAACAGCAAATTCAATTTTTTGGTGCTGATAGATATTTTCAGGTTTTGTGATCATTCTTCTGTGTATGTTTGTGTCATTTAAATGAATCTTTTTATTTATCTGTATTTATCTTTAGACTTTATAGTTAAATAATGATGGTGTTTGACAGTCTTAAATGCTAACACTTCTGAATATGGAAGCAGATTAGCGAGTCGTTGTTTACAGTCTTTATATCACACAAAATGTTTCTATGTAAGTTGTGTAGAAGTAGGCCTAGGTTTTGTCTGAAATAGCTGGTACGTGTAGTATATTATCCGCTATGACTTGATGTCCAAGCTTCAACTTTGACATCAGAACCACTCCTAGCAATCTACATACAAAACGACAAACACAATGGTGCTAACTACCCGAGCCAATTCAAACAAAATTTGATATTGTTGATTTTTTAAATGTCATCGTCACTGTGCCGGCAATGTCCCCTTGTGGCATCATTGTGAGACACAGCATCTAACCTCTCACAATAATATCAAAAGTACAGTAATAGGCAACAGAATCCTACGTTTGGGACTTTGCTTGTACATCATAGTCGAATCTAGCACACCTACAATCAACACCCCATTGGGCTGCTTAATTATTTATTCTGTAGACTGACAAGTTTGACTGCCACAGCATGCAGGTATAACTATAATTAGGTTATTAATACATTTGCCATGTTTAAATAAACCTGACAGATCTTCCTGTTTCTGATTTGAACTACATTTATATTGGTTTAAGGCAGATGATCTCTTTGAACAGGATTAAGTTTCTATGCTGGTGTTTATTTTTGGTTGTTTTTTGGTGAACAATAATTGAAGAAGGTCTACATTTTTTTCTATGACTATGCTCATCATTATAACCAAATTTGCATTTGGAGTAAAGTGTGTTTCATATTTGATCACGTAAGGCAATGTCTATTTCTTTTGCTAGTGTAGCAGGATTATTACATCATGTATCTTTGTCCAAAAAGAAGTTAAATACTTTATAAGCTAAAACTTAGTCTGGCCAAATAATTATGTTAAGGTTAAATTGTTAAACATGGATATACTTATAACAGACACTGCCTTAACTCCACTTCGATGATACTGGTGAAAGAATTACCCCTAACAGTTGAACCCATGTGGATCTGATCATAGTCTCCAGCCAAAATTACTTGAGCCAATCCAAAGGTGAAGGTGTACTAAAGTGCACACATTTCAACCCTTGAAGAAAAATCATGTACTGAGGCCTGTCTTTGTACAATGTGTATTTGTGTAATTATACCTGTGAGAAACAAATCTCAAGTTTATAGAAACTTAAATATAGAATAAGGAATAGAAAGTTTCAGTGCACAGGGTAAATACCACAGTATTTTTGGTTATACATGATTAGTTCTTCTTATAGCTTCTTGTAGGAGTTGGTGTGAGTCTGGGTGCACTGCTACTGTACGACATCATTAGTTTCCACACACAGATGTACCATAAGTGGTGAGAAAGCTTACTGCACATTAAAGCTCAGAAATAATAATAATAAAAAAAATAGGTTAGTGGTGAGTTGTGTTGTGTGCCTTGTGCATTCATGATGCCATAGGATGAACGCTAATGCACCAGGGTTAGATGAAATCAATCAGATCACCAGGAACAAGCGCATTCCGATTCAGACTGCAACAAACAAGTGTAATGTACAAACCTCAAGCCTAAAAGAAAGGTCCCCCCTGAAACATATTAAGCATGTTTTATATAAAATAATTTATTAATTTATTTACTTAGTGAGCTTATTCTTGGCTGATATGAAAACCTGACATGGAATTTTTCTGTTGCACTTCCACCTCACGGTTCAGCATTTTTGCATTCTGAGATGCGTTTCCTCTTTCCACAGTTGTAAAAAGTAGTTATTTGTATTACTGTGGTCTTCTCGTCAGCTTTAACCAGTCTGGCCATTCTCTTCTAGCCCCTCAACAAGACATTTCTGCCCACAGAACTTTATCTCAGGGGATGTTTATGGTTTTTCGGACCATTTGGTTTAAACGCTGTTGTGTGGGAAAAATCCCAGGAGATCAGCAGTTTCTGGAAAGTCTGGTGATTTTTACAGGACCAAACCACCCAAGCAAACCCAAGGACACATTATATTGCTTTTTTACTTTACATCTGTTGTTATATACCGTATACACTGATCACAGCTGATGGCTGTCTCCTGACTTTATTTTCAATGGCACTTTACCTTGCATTGTGATTTTATGTGGGTCAGCAATACTGTCTTAAATTGAAAAAGAATTGAAATCTTATTGATGTGTAGCCAATCTAATGGTTCTTAAAAATTTGATTTGAAGATTTTGAGTGTTAAGTGTCTAAATACATATAATTATATATTTCTGAAAATAATCTCAAGTGGAGATTCCTAGAATTTATTTCATCATATTTTTTTCATGAATAATTCATCCAACACCCTTTTTTTTTTTTTAAATGTTCATGGATAATGTGAAGGACTGTGGCTTTCTGTGGAAAGCAGATGGCAGCTGGAGGTTGTTGTTGCTTGTGTAAACTGTGCTGCTCCACATGCTCATGACAAAGCTTGTCTTGCTTCATATTGCATTCCTAATATCTGTAGAAATTGTGGTTTTTGTAGAGCTGGCTAATTTTCAGGACTAACATTTTGGCTTATAAATCTTTGTATTTATCACTTTAATTGTATGTTTTATTTTAAGTGGAAGGTCAGAAAAAGTATGTCTACATTTTAAGTAGTTCAATTTGTCAGTCAACATAAAGCCTGGTGGATGTCTACACTTGACGCAAAATGTTTAGAGAGCAGCAAAAATGTCTGAGACAGTGGAGACATAAGTATCCCTGTCCCAATTTATTAGACATCTTCAGTTTTAAATACAAACAACATAATGATAAACATGGTGCAAAGTATGTGAAAGGAAACTCGCTGATAGTGATATCAGCAAATCATAGCGCAACATCAAACACAAACATGTACATGTAAGCCAATAGCTTGCTGAAGTGAGCTAGACTGGCTAGCTCTAGCTAGCTGAATCTTTTAATGTTTTACTGTATAATCTGTATTACTTCTAACTTTGATATCTGCTATTGCTAGCTATTGCTTATTTTGTTAAAATGAATAATTCAGTGGCCTATAGGTGTCTCTCAAGATAATATGTAATGTACTGTAGTTAGATACATGTATGAATTAGCATGAGCTAGTAAACAAACCTAGCAAGTTACTAAAACTCTTAATGTTAACTAGCCAGCTAGCATTTTTTTCCTTATATGTTGTTGATTAATCAATCAGATAATGTTCATTTTTAGGATAACTTACATGGCTAGTTAACATAATTGCTAAAATATCTTCTCATTTTAATTAGTTGCATCAATTGAGTTGTTTCACCAGATAACTACTTTTACGTTTAGCAATACGTTTTACTCTACATCAGTCTGTTTAGCCCTCTTTACACCATTGCTTTCTACACCATTGCTTTGCATTTGGATTAGTTCAGAGGAACAAGATTGGAAGAGCTGGACTTGACTTCTGATGCAAATATACCACATGACTTTATACTGTTTTTTTTTTTTTCCTTTTGTTTTGCATGTCAAAAACACTAAATTATTCTTTTTTCCAGATTAGTTTTATCACACGTGATTTTCTGTGGTGGGTTCATGAAGTCCAAATGTAAATCCATATTGTATCAGCTAGTATTGGGTTTTCTTTGACTCCTTACATGCTTAAATGACATTGAATAACCTTAAGAACTGGAACTGGAATTTCTTTAAAATAAAAACCCTGTACACAAATAATTCAAATTTGGTGTGAGATGTTTACATAAATGTAAATCTACACTTTGAATACAGAAACTAGGGCACTGACGTGTTACTCCATTCTCTGCAAAACACCTTCTTTTACTCATTTTGGCATTTTTTCTTTTAAAAATAAGAACACATTTTTAAACCTGTTTGTCATATGAAGTTGATTTTACGCTGTACATAACAGCAGCTGCAAGGATGTTTTGACGGTTCATTGGAGCAGAGGACCAAAACCTGAAAGATAGTGAATTAAAGATGATAAAACGCAGGTGTAATTCTTCTTACATAAAGCTAAAGGAGGTCTATGGTTGATTTGAAAAGAGGAATTTAATTTATGTTTCATCAAGCTTTTACGAAGCTGGTTGACTAATGTTTTGTGCTTTAGAGGGTAAATTCATTGTGATTTGTCTAAGATGGCTAATGATTGTGGTTGTACTGTAACTGCAAACGCGAAACTTCTAACCAGGGCTGATTCAAGCCGTCTAAACAACCGCAGTAGCAGGTCAGATCAAGTGTGACTGTAATCAAGCAGCTCAAGTTTGAATGTGAGTCACTGATGTTTGAGGTTTTTATGCTGGGTGACAGAAGGGGAGGCTATGCACAGTAGTGAATAAAACTGAAGCTCAGTACTGCTTCAAACATGTGTCCCTACAACTGATGATCTTTTCGCCAAGACTGATAACACAAGAATGTCCCCAGCTATTGACTGAGCTGTAACAGTACATACAATGTCACCCACCACAGTCTGGAAAGTCTTACTCTTGTAAGTCTTGTTTGCGTAGTGCCTTATATAAATTCCCAGTCACAGCTGACCACACCCTGAACAAGTATACTGAAAACATGGTCTACTCATCTCAAACACAACACCAGTATCAGATCACCCTATTTTGATTTTATCTCATACATTTCACACTATACACCTGTGGCCAATGCGAATAGACCTAAACATTCAAATAACTTCATTAAAAGAAAAACAATCCATGACCAGGGTTTCATGGAAAACTGCCCCATGCCAGGTTTAGGTAAGAATAAGTATAACTTGAGTGGTAAAGTAAAGGAAGGGGGTGGCATTTCTACCACCTTTTTTTTTTTGTTTTGTTTTTTTTTTCTTCTTTTTTGTGTTATTCAGTGTTCATGGGGCCATAGTGGTATAGTATAAATTTTAGTTACATCAGATTAATGAATAAATAAAAGAATGAACAAAAAATCTTGTTTGTGTACTTGCTTTCTACTAGCTTATTTATTACTTATAATTTTCATGTTTATGTACTTATTTATTTACTTACATGCTCCCTTATTCATTACAAACATACTGTACTTGGCTATTTATTTACTTTTGTACTAACTTAGTGAGATAGTTGCCTCCTTACCAACTTGCTTTTTAGTTATTAATAGTTACATCATTAAATGAACAGATACAGTTAGGCTTAACGCATTAGTACCAACACCTCCTCTTACTGTAACTGTAACACACTGCAAGGTTCGCCATACAGTAGTCATGTCAGTCTTCATTATTAACACTCAATTTTCAACATTTCTTTTTTTTTACTTGTGTAAGTAACCCTGCAAGAACGTACACACCCATTTTGCACTTCAGGCACTACAAGCCGAACCACCACGACTATCTGACTAATGACACCAGCAAATCTGATCCTCTTCTCGCTGCTGAAGAAGTAGCTTTTACTTTCAGTTTTTCTATTCTTTCTTTGTGTGCCTATAGCTTTTCACTGTCCACTGAAATGCCTTGGTTTCTTGATCAAAGTTTCTCAGCATTATCTTGTGTTTGACTGCAGAATCCAGGTACAAAAAGGGCGTTGCTAGTTTGATATTTCGAGATGTAGAGTTGATTGAGTCTGATTACTCCTTTGTCTTTCTATTTCAGTCACCATTCACCCACCCCCGCACACACACACACACACACACACACCAGGATGACTCCAGTAAACCAGCCTCAAATGTCTAAAGTACAGCACACACCCACACACTCTACTGTACCCAGGGTTACTCATATCCCAGTTTAAGCCAAGCATGCAATACTGTTGCTGTGTTCAGCAATGGATTATGAAGAACTTGGCCGATACCGCAACTGTGTGGCATTTGTGAGTCAGACTGCCAACGCAAGTGTAGACATGAAGCTCTCCAGTTTAACCCCCTCCAGCTTTCCTTTTTTTAGTGCATTCTTCAGATCTCTCTGTTTTTCTCTATGTACACACACACACACACACACACACACACACACACACACACACACACACTTTTCTGCCTTTCAGTTTCCTCTCCAGGGACACACACACACAGTCATAAGCACTTCCCCAAACACACACACATACACACACACAAACACATACACCTACACCTTCACTCTCCGGAAACCCCTTTAGAAAACAGTTGTCCTTGTATACGCACACATACTGTCCATATTGATTCCACATCTGGCTTTTCTCCTCTCTGAACACACACAGTCAGGTCCCTAATGGAGATGTCTGTAAACTCTGTTTGACTGGGGTCTACTCGTCTGTACTCGGTTTGCCGTCTGTAAACACTCTTAATAAAATCTTATTTTATATATCCAAGATAATAATAAGAGCGACATAATAGTACAGATAATGCAATATCTGGACTTTATACTATACTAATTATATTATTACTATTTTACTGCACCTGCATGTTTAGTGTTTGAACATTCTGTGATGTTACTGCATGTAACATATTTTTATACTCAAATGTAGTCTAGAAGAAACAGACCAGGTTTTTATTTCACTGCAGTGGAACTGTGTAATTGACATGTAAAATCTCAAGATCTGACTCAATCTATATTGTAATACAACAGAATGATATGGAAGTTAGTAAGCTGCAAGGAAGTTTGTTGATTTTTAACATTTCTCCTAATTTTTCTGTGTGGGAATTGGAGACTGCATTGATGAGAACTCACTTATGTTTCTGTGACTGTCAAGAGCTGAATAAATTGCAAGCACATTCAAATCGCAGCATTGGGAAGGCAAAGAATGCCTTGCAACACTGTTAATAAGTGTAACCAATGGTAATGGGCTTCAACTGTGTTCCACAATGGTGTATTTATTAATTTGGTCATGGAGCTGGAATTCCATTGTGTGTATTTAAGAGTCCTCTGTTTTCCATTTTCATGGAGTTAACGATGACAAATGTGTTTCCGAGTTCACACAGTGCAGCTTTGCCCAGAAAAACATCACATCATATACGACTCTTGGGAAGATTTTTTCACACAATTTATTCGCTCACCCCCATTTACCTTCCCCCGTGTACATTGCAGGCAGCAGGAAAGGCAGGTGGAAACATGTCTGCAATCCAGGTGCAGTTGCCAAAAATTAGAAACGCAACAGACACATACATTCCTGTGGTGTCCTTTCGTTTTTCTTGACCTCGAGCCAAAAAGCATGGGACACATCTCTTCAGAGTAGATATACATGTTAAAATGAGCTGTTCTATAACTGACAGGATGGAGGATTTTCACCAAATAACTACAACTGTGAGGTTCTGATGAATAAAGTGAGAGCTTAATGGCGGTTAGAGCAAGTGAGATCCAAACAGTACTCACAATTTGATTTTTATTTTTTTTTTTTTTCCTTGTATAAATACATTTTTGCTGGATTACTTACAGTGATTTTTTTTTTCACTAATGACCTTGCTTGGGGGTTTATAACTTGATTGGCAGCTTAAAACTTGTATAATTTAATACAAAATTACTTAAGGTTTTAAATCTGAATATAAACTGTGTATACTAATAGACAGGGTGTATCTGGAAGCTAGTCTGGGAGAGTATAACACAGGAATACACACTAAAGAGGGCACCAGTTAATTTCAGAGCACCTTACACACATAGTCAAACCCATGGCCACAGTTACCCGTCCACCTACTGGCATGCTTTAGGAGAACCAGAATGTAACGGATCCAGAGTTAGTCCCTGCTCAATAGACACTGACCAGGGACTGACTATATACTACAAACGCTAATTATACAGAAAAGTACGGTATGTTTGGAGACAAATGACATGACAGAGAAAACATTGTTTTATAATAATGGACAATCAGTGTCATGTTTTAGTTTTTCTCAAATACACACCCATAAACCCAATACTGAAGTATGTGAGGAATCAAGCACTCAACTGGACATTAACAGCATACTAGGGTACACACACACACACAC
Source organism: Tachysurus vachellii (assembly GCF_030014155.1). Taxonomy (NCBI): domain Eukaryota; kingdom Metazoa; phylum Chordata; class Actinopteri; order Siluriformes; family Bagridae; genus Tachysurus; species Tachysurus vachellii. The sequence continues at coordinate 10,819,400 of NC_083466.1, read as the reverse complement.
ACACACACATGCATGCATACAGATACATATATGCACAGAGTGAGGTAGGGGGATAAAAAGGGGACCTTTGGAATCTGTAGCGGAATAATTCTGCACTGTTGCTATAGTGACTGTCAGATGGTCCCTTGAGCCATGACATCATTCCAGTGGCTTACAAGCATAGACAAATATCAAATCTCTTTCTATTACTGTTATTATTACTATATTACAGTTTTCTTTGCATGCATTTGAATGCTTGCTCTGATTAATCATGTTTGCATTAAACGTGAATAAGTAGGAATGGGGAAAAAACAAAGAAATTATTATACAGTATGTCTTGATTCTCTGTCAAGATTCAGCACTATTGCACCAAATGTGGTTGGCTCACAGTATATATCGTGTTAAATATCCAACATTACAGTGAGTACAGTGGCATGTTAACAAAAACTTTTAATGGTTTAGGTTTACCTTTGCATGTTTCAAATTACTCGGAGGTCACAAGTAAAACCCATCTTGAGCAGTGGGATCTAACTTGACCCCTGACACCTTAAGTAAGTAAGTAGTCATAGTGCATAGTAAGTGTGTGTGTAAATATATATGTAGGTAAACCTAATGTAGGTTTTAAAGATAGAAAGCATAAAGAATTGTGTTTTCATTTCCAGTTAGAGAACCATGAGGTGATTAAATCATTTGATCCCTAGTGATTTCAACTCTCAGGGTTGAATAGATTGCGAAGAGCAAAATAACTAATAAAAAGAATGGCAGGTTTTGATGTGTTTTTTGTATAGTTCTTATATACACCGATAGTACATCTGTGCACAAATGTTAGAATTGTTCACTAGATGAATCTTATTCCAAACTGTGTGATTGTATAATGTGCATTCATTTGCTGAAAAAAAATATTATTGCTGCTTCTCAGGTGTGTATATTCATTCCACATGAAAATCATCAGAGGTTGACAAATCTTAAATCCAGTAACTACCTTGCAAATTCATTCCTCAAATGTGCAGCCTACTTCCATGGTAGGAAGCCCAATAAATTTGGCTAAAAATAGGTGACTGATGTAATTAAACCTAAAAATATGATCAGCAAATTATTTGCAGTAATGACAATGGAAACAGAGACTTTGAAACTCTGGCAAGCTTGGACTTACGAAACCAAAGTCTTTATCCTCTACTGATAATGTCTCTGGAGATGAAGCATTGTGCACTTGACAAAAAGAGCAGAGAATCAGTCAGGATATGAGCTGTGGTGTTCCTTCATCGCATGTAAAATGTTATTTGAGTCTTGACTTGCCCTTATGTCTTTGCTTTATGAATTGTTCAGATACAGGTTGCTCAAGCGTTAGTTATATAACAGCTTTTGTGATTCACTGTTCTGTATTTTGCTCAGTTTAGTCATTGTTTCCACATTGCTTAGAATTTATGATTCTGGAGATATTTTTAATATGACTTGGAAAAGAGCTGCCCATGCCACATTTGAAGTAATTTGCACTACTGAAAATTACACTATATGGTCAGAAGTATGTGGACATACCTACATTTATGTTTTTTCTCTTTGTGAATGAGTGACATTAAAAATATATCTATAGGTGACTGTTATATCAAGAGCATACTGTAGCTGTTTGTCTGTAGGTCAAATACCTACATACATCTGCTGGTTCCAGATGGCTGTGCAAGCAATTTTCCAACCCTGTCCTTGTGGCACGTGATCAATCAGAGAATTGTAAGCATCTATGAAAAAAATATTACTGCAATAATATGATACAAAATTATGATGTACCATATGACCCAATGTTTGTGAACACCTGACCATCACACTCATGTGGTTCTTCCTCAAAATGATGATCTATAGTTAGAAGCACACTGTTGTCTAGAAAGTCTTTGCTGTACAGTATGTAATGTATGCTGTAGTGTTACAGTTTCCCATTCCTGACTTCAACCCCACTGACCACCTTTAGGATGAATTGGAACACTGACTGATCCCAGACTTCCTCACCTGACATCAGTGTCCGATCTCATTAATGCTCTTGTAATAAACACAAATCCTCATAGCCACACTCAAAAATCTTGAAAGATTGGAGGCACAGGATAACAGTAACAGTACAGGAGATACTAAATCTGGAACAGGATGTTGAACAAGCATGTATAATTAGTAGCCAGTGGTCGTTTTTCCTCAAAACTCTCAAAGTATTGATCTGAAAGTGCCACAATCATTTATCCAAAGAACCAAAATTATCAACCTACTTTACAGATCCTGATGAAATTGATATTGGAGAACAAAAGTGTTAAAACTTTATATTCTGACCTATAAACTTTGACCTCTGCATAGTGATGCCAGGCTTAAATACAGGTGCATCTCAATAAATTAGAATGCCATGGAAAAGTTATTTCAGTCATTCAACTCAAATATTGAAACTCGTGTATTGTATAAATTTGGTACACACAGACTGAAGTACATAAAGTCTTTGGTACTTGTTAATTGTGATGATTCTGGCTCACATTTAACAAAGACCCACCAATTCCCTATAGCAAAAAAATAGAATATGGTGACATGCCAATCAGTTAACACCTGCAAAGGTTTCCTGAGCCATCAAATGGTCTCTCAATTTGGTTTACTAGGCTACACAATCATAGGGAAGTCTGCTGACCTGACAGTTGTCCAGGAGACAATCATTGACACCCTCCACAAGGAGGGTAAGGCACAAATATTCATTGCCAAAGACGCTGGCTGTTCACAGAGTGCTGTATCCAAGCATTTTAACAAAAAGTTTAGTGGAAGGAAAAAGTGTGGAAGAAAAAAGATGCACTACCAATCAAGAGACTTGTAAAGCAAAATCGATTCAAGAATTTGGGTGAACTTAACAAGTCATTTCACCTGTTTACCAAGAACCTTTGGTTTCTTCCTTCTGCTGACCAGCTTTTTAAAGATGCTGATTTCATATTCCAGCATGATTTGGCACCTGCCCGCACTGCCAAAAGTTGGTTAAATGACCATGGTGTTGGTGTGCTTGACTGGCCAGGAGACCTGAACCCCAACTCATCAGACCTGAACCCCATAGATTCTCTATAGAGTATTGTCAAAAGAAAAAGGAGAAACAAGAGACCAAAAAATGCAGATGAGCTGAAGACCACTGTCAAAGAAACCTGGGCTTCCATACCACCTCAGCAGTGCCACAGACTGGTCATCTCTATGCCATGCCAAATTGAGGCAGTAATTAAAGCAAAAGGAGCCCCAATCACGTATTGAGTACATAATACAGTAAATGAACATACTTTCCAGAAGGTCAACAATTCACTAAAAATGTTTTTTTTTTTTAATTGGTCTTATGAAGTATTATATTTTTATTTAGATTTTTTAAATGAATTGGTGAGTTTTTGTTAAATACGAGCCAAAATCATCACAATTAAAAGTACCAAAGACTTAAACTACTTCAGTCTGTGTGTACTGAATTTATAAACAGTAATACATTTTTCTGTTTTTCACTGTTTGAGTTGAATTATGGAAATAAATGTACTTTTTGACGACATTCTAATTCATTGAGATGCACCTATACAGTATGTTATATTTGTGATGCAGTTAAAGATGGTTTTACATTACTTGTTGTTTGTGACAGACAAAATCATATATTGTAATAAGAATTATTTGGTCTTGAGTTGATCATCTTAAAAGATACCATAAAGGCACTCAATAGTGCCAATTTAGTTCTTATTGTGTCAGAATTTTAAATTGAAAGGTAAACAATAAAATCAAACATGGGACATATAAAACTGTATACACGTGTGTACTACAGTATGAAGTTGCCACTAGGCAGTCCTTTTACTGGTTGCCAAAGTAATTCACCCAAAATCATTGCGGGTGGCGCAACTAATATTCCCCTTGACAACAAATCAGATTTCTTGTCACTTAAATGAAACATTCTGCAAGGAGAGTCTGTATGTAAAATTCTTCAGTGCTTGTCACATCATACGATATGAAGGAGAATCATTGTGTGCTCTTCGTCACAGATCATGTGTGCACTACTGTCTTCACTCCCATTGGTAGTCGCTGCATCAAATCATGTTATATTTGCATAAAGTTAAACTTTTCTCCGTTTTGTCACAACACTGGACATGCCCACATCTGGTCGCCATCAGATACTGTTGCTCATGACACCAGAAGCGGCCAGCTCTCACCGTCGTTGAACGATCCCCAGTCACTTTGGCGTTGCGAGTCACTGTATGTGTGAATATATCATATGGGCAGTTTGTTTGAGTTTGACTTTTACCACAACAGACAAAGAAAGGACACAACACGGATAGGAATAGCGGGAGAATTACGGCTTCCTGTTTCCTTATTACATAAAGTTCATGTTGAATTTGCATTTATGTTGTCCTCCTGTTTTCCCTAGCCAGGAGCAGCCTCCTCTTTGGGTTTTGAAAAGGTTTTCTCTCATCACTGTTACCTGAGGCCTTGTTTCTGTCTACACAAACCTATTTTCTGCATAAGCCCACCCTTTGCTGAACAATAATGTTAGCAGAACATAGTAATCATTATCATTAAGGGATATTTATTGTGTCAAATTTAGAAATTAAGAAAACACAAGAGAAACGGTGTAAGGCTAGGGCATCGCTATGCAGAGAAATATATTCTGCTTAGTATGGAAAACTGCTGGTTTATACATTCTTGCAAATGATTGCTAACCACATTGCCATAGATGTAATTACATTGCCACAGAGCAACCACATTGCTCTCTTTCTCTTATTTACTTTTTTATTTTTGTGTGTAACCTGCATCAACAGGCTTCTCAAATGAATTTGTTTATTTTTGAGGAAAAACAATGCAGTGTGTGAGACTGGAACTCATTTGCATAGGTTTGGTGCTATCAGATGAGGATGAGGATTTGCATATTCAGATGTGGGGGAGGTAGCCAAAATTAGAGCAGTCAAAAAAAAACTCTTTATAAAACCCACAGAAAAATGTAGAGGAGTTGGTAGAATTGTAGAGCCTCAGCAAAGCTCAGCAAAGAAGGTTAACCATGAACCAGAGACTGAGAGTGATGGCAGGTTGGCAGAGAGGATGGCAGACAGACAGAAAGAGAAACAGACAGACAGGACATAGACAGACAGGCGTAAAAAGAAAGAGGGATTCAGTCAGAAGAGAGAGAATCAGTCCGAAGAGAGAGAGATTCAGTAAGGAGGGGGGGGGGGGGGGGTACATTCCGATCATTCCGAGACATTCGGTCGGAGGCAGTCAGTCGGACCGAGACATTCGGTCGGAGGCAGTCAGTCGGACCGAGACATTCGGTCGGAGGCAGTCAGTCGGACCGAGACATTCGGTCGGAGGCAGTCAGTCGGACCGAGACATTCGGTCGGAGGCAGTCAGTCTGAGGGAGCCAGTAATACAAGATGCATGTGTGCTTGGCCAAGTAAGCCAAGCATAGTAAGCAAGGGGCCAAGCTAACTCAGTTTGATGCTACTGCCACCATGCTTCTTCCACCATAAAGGATGGTAGACTGTGTGATTATCACTGAGTTGTTTCTACTAAGCGTAGTGTTTTGTTCTAAATTTTAATCTCATCAAACCGTACATTTTTCCACATGTTTTTAGACAATATTTCTCAGGGAATTCATCTGACTAATTACTCTTTAGTAAAGTCCATGCCATAAGGGTTATGTCATTTCTGTGACCAACTTTTCTAATCTGAGTTGTTGATTTTTCCAAGTTAATCATGGTTGCTTTTGGCCTCTTGTTTGACCTCTTCATACTTTCTCTAAATAGTGTCATTCTTTCTGCCATATTCTTTCCATTTAAAAACATGATTTAATGATTTGGGATATTTTTATATACAACCAAATCCTCTTGCAGAAGTGAGCTTGTTTTGATAACTCATTGATCTTGAACTGTTCTGTAACAAACTCGAGATCATATGATAAATTGCATATTAACATTGAAGTGTCAAATGCAACAACAAAAAACCTAACTCCAACTAATTTTGTTACTTCTGATGGCAAATAGTTTCTCCAGAACTAATTTAGGGCTTTCACAGCAGCAGAGATGAACCTATGCTATCACAACTTTATGGACTGATGTCATGTTCAATGTTTGAGGCTGTTCTATGTAGATTTAAGACTATATAATGTATGTAGATTATAATCCCAAGTAAATAAATTTCACATCCAGATTGTACTGCAGGGGTTGCAGGGGTGAATTCACTGTATTTCGCACTTTCATTATGCTACTTGCACTCATTGTAAACGGTCTAAATAAGTTTTTCCTGTGGTTTGCTATTTATAACTTTTAAGGCTCTTCTGAACTGTTTTATTTTATGTGCTATATAAATAAATATTATTAAAAAGTTAGTAAATATTGCTTAGTTTAATTTAGTAATTGAAGCTAATTAGTCTCATTTATCTTTGGCAGAGCGGAACACACCTCGCTTTTGACTGCATGAATAGTCATACAGCTGTTGATGTGTACACACACACACACACACACACACACACACACACACACACTATGCCTGAATGAGTTTGCAGAATGATGAGTGGCACATTGCCATGGAAACATTTATTTATAGATTCTGGCAGTGTACAGTAATGATTGAAATCATTACTATATTCATGAATGCATATCACCTTTTTTGCTCTTCGGATCTTCTAAAGCTTTAACTGTGCTCCTCCTGTAGTTAAGACGGCCTACATCAGGACTGTAGTTTCGCTCCCTCTCTTTTTCTTTTTTCTTCCCTCCAGACTAGAAGGCAATCTTAATGGGATTGGCCACATTTATAGACCTTAAACTAGATAATCATTAATATGATTTTTAATGAGGGAGACTGTGTTTCTGTGTTTTTTTTCCGTTTTTAAATTGAAGCCTGTCCCTTTTTTTTATACCTTTTTTTTTTTTTTTTTTTTTTTTTTTTTTTTTTTTTGCTTTGCTTTGCTTGGGATGGAAATAATAAATAGATTTATGGCTTAGAAAAGAAAAAGTGATGGTGTCTAAGAGAATATATTTTTTTGCAGTGTTGTATATAATATACATATATGTATAATGTTTCCCCCTTTCAACAGAAATCAATTCTTTTGTATCTTTTTTGCGCACTACCAGTCCTAAGTTTTGAGATTGCTAGCATTTTGGATTAACTATATATTAATATAAACATAAGCTATTATTGAAATCACACAAACATTTACAGCAAAGAAAAAAAGCAGCTGCAGCACATTTTAGTGGATTTAAATAAGTATTGTATTCTTAATTATAGAAAGCTATTCTTAAAACATAAGTTAAGAAACATGGGTCAACTTAAAGGATCTGTTTTTCTCTGACCTGTTTAGTTATCATTAAGACTGTTAAAGCCAATGGGATTGTATAAAGCAGTGGGATACACAAATACAAAATTGAAGGAAGCGATTGTGTTAAATGGTGGTGAGGAAAATTAATGCACAGATTTAGCCAGTCTGCTTGTCATTGTCTGAAGGAACATAGGCTCTATTATAAGAAACCCAGGGCAGTCTTAATTTTAATAGAGAAATGCAAAAGGCCTTGACTGGAATTTTCGAAAAATGCATGTTGCTAAGCTACAGTCATTTTTGGCCAAAAAAAAATGCAAACCTTCCCAAATTGTTCAAAGAACCGAATACTATTATTATGTCAGACATTGTGGAGGCTCACTGATATTTTGGGATTACTTTGGTGCCTAAGGCTTTAAGTGTCTTATCTCTCGGTTTTGGAGAGCATAGTGTTTTAGTCGCATGCAAGGGGTCCTCCAGCAGGATATAATGACTCAAAGCATATCTCTCGTAAGCGATCAAAAATGACTGAGAAGAAAATACAGACTGTCCAGGAGTAACCTGCTATGAGTCCCGAACTGACTTAGACTGAACCCCTGTGGAAAGAGATGAAATTCACAGAAAATTGGCACCGTTTGCTCAAAAAGCGTGAGCAAAACTACTTGTGGAGAATTGTAGAAATCTTACTCAGAGCTACAGAAATCTCTTGATTACAGTTATTGCCTCTGATGCCTGTGTTATATTAGTGTAAAAATAGTAAAGCCTGTAGTTTTCTCGCTGCCATTTTCTTTTATGGTTAAGTCAGAAATCAAACGCAAAGTTAATGTTCCGTTAAATGTGATTAATGCATTAAATTTCATTAAATGTGAAAACATTAAAAAAATAAGTGGATGACAGGTTCTTTTGTCAGTTTTTACATTTTAAATTAAAAATTTTAAAACATTTGTTATACAATATTTTTCCTGCCATTCCAGCAGTTTACACTGGTCAAGTCATCAGTCATTTATTTAAAGGTATTTCTACCTAAGCAGTTTATTCCAACTCCAACATGAGCTATAAAAAGCATCTCAGATTAAATTGTGGTACCTGGTCTCTGCTACATCTCTTGTTAAACGTTAATTGTGGTACCAGTTTATAAGCACACACACTACAGACAATTTTAGATATGTCATTCTTTTACCAATGCCTACATGGTTTAACATGCATGATGTGATACTTTGTTCTACACCTATTTATAAGTTAAAAAACATTCAAACAAACCATATCTATTTCTCACCATTTTGACCAAAAACATTTATTGGCAATTAAATATATTGTTTACTGACCTTAGCTATATGCTTGTCTAATGTCAGCTAAACCCAAAATATTCTTAACATACAATGATGGATTTCCCACATACCGCATACAAGTGCTATTTGTTAATATTGGAAAATTCTAAATAGCTGTATAAATCAAGGTGTGACCGAAGATCGAAAATAGACGTTCCATTTCCCGCATTCTCTCTGTCATTTGGGATATTTGTTAACTGGGTCACTTTTAATATGTGGAAGATCTAGATCTCAATAATGCTTTAGGAGTCAGTCACAACTACCAAGAATAATGATGTGCCACTTTAGCACCATCAATAGATAATTATCAGAGTTGATATACACTAATGTATCAAAGCCTTTGTTTCATAAATCATTCTCACTCCTTAATTCACTATATGACATAGTCACTGTATCACAAAACAATCCTAGTATTAAAAATGACCAGGTGAGCTGAAATCACAAGGTTACAAACATTAGACTTGTTTATTGTCCTTCTACTATGGCTTCATGTTCCTGTTTATTGAATAACATGCATAGGATAAGAGATGCAAACATTGTCCTGTGTTTGTGAATGTCTGCCTGTGTGTGTTTTTAATCTAGTTATGTCACAGATTACCCATCATCCCCTTGAAGACAAATCAGATGAAAGGCCAGCTTCATCGAAGTGGTTCAAACTGGATTATGACTGTTGAAGGGTATATGATTAGATATAAATTGTAGTATTGTAAATCACCTTTGACCCCATTGGTCAGGATTGCTGTTCAGGAAGGTAACTGGAAGAGTAATGCTGCTGGGTGGGATTTCAATTGGCTAAGGAAAAGAGGAGGTAAAACCTCATTGACTTTAGAGCACTGCATAGAACACCAGACACTGAGAGTATAATCTGGATTATTGGACTTCAGAGCTGAAGGTTCCCATCTGTGGTCTTTCTCTCTCTTTTGTGTCAGTCAGATTGGCAGTAGGCCTGTAAATGAAAATGGTGGCCAATTTCCCATTTTCTCAAACTCATCAGTGGATTGTGGCTATTCTGTACTTACTAGGGAACCTAGTCAGTTCTTTTCTCTGCTGTGCTTTCAAACGTGACTGTAAAATGGCAAGATGCACTTTATAGTGAAGATGGTTTTGTATACACTTTCAGACAGAGCCTGGTTTTTAGGTTATTGATAATTAAACGTTACCTAAGCAACAGTTAAAAAAAGGTGACTAAATACCAGGAAATCTGGATTAATTTGGATTTTGTTAATAAACAATCTTAGCTGAGTATTTTATATATTAGGGATGTAACAAAATATAAATACGGTCTTTGGAATGTATTCTGAAGATACAAATAATAATAATAATAATAATAATAATTGAAAGTTATTTGAGTTTGAGTTGGTTATTTTTATTTTTTTTTTGAGTTGGTTATTATTTGAGTTGGTGTAGAGACTTGACAATAAGAATCACAGGACATCCAGGTGAAATTTAGGGGTTTGTATCAAAAATGAGATCTGGTGTGACAGTCAAAAATGTCACACGAAAGAGAGGTGTGAAGGCACCACAGAAAGCTTGAACGATAAACTTAGTGTCACAGTGGCTTAAATTAGGCAACTAGTTTGCTTAGTTTTTGTGACATAACTAACGTAACAGATACCATCAATGGCATTCTGCTACATCTCTTGTTACACCCCTATATCCCCAATAAACCCTGTATCCTCTCTGCATTGTTTATATTTTTTCCCCTATAGCCCATAAGCCCATGTTGGACACTTTCTCCCTGAAGCTGAAAGTTTCTTCACCACTTCCTCCTTACATATGAGTATATGACTCAACTCAGTTCAAGCAGCTGAAATGCTTATTAAACATTGCTAAATGGAACAAGTGACAGATCCAAATAATAGAGCAGTGAGTTCATTTAGAAGGCAGTCACAGCGATCGTGCAGTCAACTAAGGAAACTGTTCTTGCTCTTTAGTAGAGTCTATTTAAAATGATGTAATTAGTCTGTTTGTTTTTGTGTTTATGTATTGAACATGGACATTCATTCCATATAGTGAGACCATTAAACTGATTCCTGCTAATTATAAAGCTGTTCTCAAAATCTCAGTCTTTTTGGGTTTTATCTCCATGGCCTGGGACTAAAAACTACCACTTCAGGGTAGATCTCATCAGCGGTTTGTTTGTAGGGGAAAAGTTAGACACTGTTCATATTCTAAGACAAATTGCAACATTACGGAGAGGGAAAGGGGGATTATAGGATGGCTAATGTCTACATTAGAAATGTGGCTGTACCATGTTGACATTGTTTACCATGCAAAAACTGAGAAAAAGAGAATTATGTGCTGGAAATTTTGCTGAAACCTGGCAACCCTGGTTATGCTTGCTCTTCTGGGTATGTCACACCAGCTGCATTGCATACTGCAAAGATGAACAAAAGCACATCTAATGCTATGTTCACACAAACATTCAGAGCAAAAATTGAACCAGAATCGAAAATTGAAACATTCAGAATGTTCCATGTTAGCAGCTAGAAAACTGATTTGGAGTGCTAGTTATGCCACCCATTGATAAACATCATTACTATGGCAACAAGTAGCGACCACCTACTGGCGAATTCAGTTGCAGCAATAAAATCGCTGTGTGTGAACATAGCATAAAATTGGTCAAAATGAGCTGCTAGACTTTATGCTGGATGATCATGCATTGTTAATCCTTAGCTTCCTATTACAGGAACTTTTGGGCCTGTGAAACCTTATTAGGGCTGGTGTGTAAGGTGCAAATGCAGACAAGAAAGCATGCATGTTTGATAATGTTTTCATGTTCACAGTGTATATAAAATATAACTTCTGTGATTTATTTTAATGTGCTGTTTCTGTTTTTGTAGATCACCAGAAGTTGGAACGTGAGGCTCGCATTTGTCGTCTGCTCAAACACCCCAACATCGGTGAGTGTTGTCACGCACAGAATACATTTGCATGCAAACCATCAAATCCAGCTGTGAATAATAAAATATGCATTGACCCTGATCTTTATTTTCCACTAAAAATTGACATATTGGGTAGAAGCTAAAAAATGTCAGTGCACATTACTCATGAAGCCCTGCAAATCTTTGTTAAATGCAAAAGAATACATCAAAGCATTATGTAAAATAGTCTCAGGATCTATTGAGTATCCATCCTTACACGCAGTTGCATGGCATAATAAAGCCTGTTGGAGAATAGTGTTTTACACAATTCCAGGATTTAAATGTTTTGTTTTTTTTTTTGCCTTAAAGGAACAGAAATCCAGAAGTGGCATTGATTTAGATACTTTAATATGGTTTTCATTGTCTGAGTAGTAACAGTGTACAGGCAGTTGTTCTGAGTAAAACAAACCATGCTAGACAGAAGTCATGCCAGAGAATATGATGTTGTGAGTTGATCAATAATAGACAGCCTGTAATTCTAGACTTATAAAAGGGAAAAATGTACTGAGGTCATTTATTATTGCCTCACTCTTGCTTGACTTTTTGGACTTTTTTTTAATGAGATTATTTATCTGTATATATATTTTCCACATATACCCGGCTGTAATGAATTTGAATTAGGCCTAAACCAGGCAGCATAGTCTCACATGAGGCAGCATTAGTCTCACTAGTTCAACAATAAGCCTTGCAATCAATATCCAAATCATTTTCAATTAAATTTGCTATGAAATGTATTATTACTTTACAAGATTACTTCAGTTTCTCTTCTCACATAGAGTTTTCCAAATTGTGGTTGCTCTCTTTTTCCCACTTTATAACAGTTACTGGGAAAGCCTGTCTAGCACAGTTGCTATGGAAACAAGAGAGAGACACGGTGAATCACTGAGAGGAAATGCCTGAGAAATTGAGACTAAGGGGTTTCCTTTTTCTCTCTCTTGGTTTTTCTGGCTTGCTTTGCAGACTTAAATCAAAAGTCAAGCCTCATATAGAATTCATTTGGATTGTAAGGACTCATCATTTTATTCAAACCTTTTGAAATGATTTTGCCATCATCAGTAGATTGGTTTGTTTGAAATGAAAAGAAATGTCTGTTTTCTTATCTGGATTTTGCATACAGTGGGTTCAGAAAAGGTTTAAGCAGCTTTAATTTTTCACACTTTACTGTATTATATGTTTACTTTAACTTGCTTCAATTCCTTTTCCTGTCTATTAACCTACACATAATGATAATGACAACATAAGCATGAGGGTTTTTTTGTTTTTTTTTTTGCAAAAAATTAAATCCCTTATTTAATAGTCAGACTCAGTTTGACACCACAGACTGAGCTCAGGTATGTCTCTAGAACTCATCTGATTTCCGTTATCTGATCATTTGATTGGTTATGATTTAGAGAGGCACACAACTGTATGTATAAAGACATATACATGGGTATAACGCTCTTTCTAAAGCTTTGAATGTTCTTACGAGTCAGCTCCATCAGTGTGAAATGGAAGAAGTTGAAGAACCACCAGAACTCTATTGAGGGCTTGCTTTCTGGCCAAGGACAGTAAGCAGGCTGGAAGGGTGTTCATCAGAGAGGTGCCCTAGAACCCAGTAGCCATTGCAAACAGAGCTTAAGAAGTCCCCTGATTAGATAGGAGAACATGACAGGAAACCTAGGAAAAACATGAAGGGCTGTCAGCATGCTGAAGCATCATTCTATGTGGTGCTTAGCATCATTCTATGTGGTGCTTAGCATCATTCTATGTGGTGCTTAGCATCATTCTATGGGATGCTTAGAATGTTTCTCCTGAATGCAGCCAAATATAGAGAGGTTGTAGAGGAAAACCTACTCCAAAGTGCACATGACCTAAGACTGAGATAATGGTTCACATTTCAGCACTATGAGAACCCAAAGAATACAGCTAAGAATGGTGCTGTGGCTTCAGGACAAGTCTCTGAATGTCCTTGAGTCCAGCTACTCCCTATCCAGTCTGATCGAGTGTAAGATGATCTGCCAAGAATGGGAGAAACTCCCTGAATCCTGAAGCTTGTAGAACCTTACCCTTAAGCTCTAATTGCAACGGGTAAGTGCTTTTACTGGAACAAAAGGTCAGAAAGTTTCTATGAGATATTTATCTAAATTGTTTGTTTCACAAGTCAGTTATTTCAGTTTTTGACTTTTAATAAAGTTGCAAATAATTTTTTTTATGCTTGTCTCATTATATTGTTATGAGTTTTTGTGTGTGGATAGATGATCAAAAGAATGTTAGCTAATTTATATTAATTCTATAATACAGTAAAGTCTGCATAAACTGAAGGTATTTTGATTAGAAGGTATTAGATCTGAATATTTTTTTGACCCACTGTATATTAAAAATCTATATAAATGTAATTTTTATGCTTGTTTTTAGGTTTGTATAAATAGTGATGTATTCGAGTTCTGTTGAGGTTTGTGTCAGGTTTGCGTGGGAATTGAAAATGGTCTAATGGATAAGATTTACTCTTTTAGACATCTGTCTATAGCGCGCTGTCCTTCAGGCACACACATTCATGCAGGTATACAGTATATGCGAGAATAAATGAATTGGTAAGTGGATGTGGCTGTATCCTGTGTTAAAGATAATCAGCCATCTCTTTCCTCTTTCTCCCTTACAGTGAGACTCCATGACAGCATATCTGAAGAGGGGTTCCACTACCTCGTCTTTGATTTGTAAGTAATTGGGTGCGTGTGTGTGTATGTGTGTGTGCATGGTGTGCCAATAAGGGTCAAAACCCCTCAGTTCAGGGTCAGCTCCTCCCCTTACCAAATATAATCAGAATTAAGGGTCTGGCTGCCTGCTAATGAGCACTGTCTGCAGTCTGGATGAACCCACACTAATTAATTGGCTGCATTTGTGTGTGTCTGTGTGTTATATTATATTCTAATGAGTTAGGCTAAAAATTTACCTAGCCATGATGTAGCAGTTTATTCTTTCCTACTACAATGTAAAAGCACCATGTCAGTGGAAACCAATTATAGGAAATAAAATAATTTCCCCCAGAAGTGTTTGTGAGTTGAAAAGGAAAGACTTCACAGCTTGTTAGCTAGGTTTTTATTGTTTGAAATGATCATTGTTTCATGGTATCATTATAGTAGCTTTTCCACGTCAAAGTTTGGTGCATTTTTATATTCTTTTCTGTTCATTACACTTGTAGAGTGGTTGAGTTGGTGTAGTATTCCTTTCAGCTCAAAACAGTCTAGCCATAATCTTTCTTATCAACAATGTATATTACCAGCAGAACTGGCACTCATAGGATGTATTTTGTTTTTCATGATATAATTGCTATATAACTAAAGATCTTGACTTGTATCTGCATGTAATTTATGCACTGTGCTGCTGCCACATGATTGGCAGGTTGGATTATTGCATTAATGTGCAGCGGTACATGTGTTCCTATTAAAGTGGCTGGTAAGTATATATCTAATAATAATAAAGAGGATGTATGTAAGGGAGCTAGGGTTAGTTCTAATGGTCACTTTTGTATTAAGTAAAACACAGTGTAATCTTTTCTCCATGCACGTCTGTAAAAAAATGATGATCTCCCTATGTAAAACTAGTACATTGTCAAAGAACTAAAATATCTATCTGAAAATATATTTTACGAATGATTATTTAAATCAAATCTTTTATATCCTATGTATTTCAGATGGCTGAATGGAAAGGTTCCATACAAAGCCAAATGAAAACAACTGCCACCTCCCCCAAACTAAATTAAAATTTTAATTTATACTATAAAAATATCATCGATAACGATTGTCTGATCATGTACCTTTTGACTAAACATGAAGCGCAGTTGAAATATACTCATATACATATTAAACACACATTTATTTGAATGCGCCATCATACTTATGGTGCCGACACGAGTGGCAACCTGTTCAGTAGCCTTGAATGTCCTCCATGCAGTCTTTAAAAGTGCATTAGATATGTACTTCAATGTTTTCATTTTTTCACGATGCATACAATTATGTTTAAATAGCAGGAATGGTGCATGCTGAAGCAAGATGATGTGTTAACTTATAAGTGCAGTTACAGAGGTTTTTTTTTCCTATTTTACTTTATGTAAAGCTGGTTTAGTTTTTCCTCTAATGCAGATTGGTGCTGCTTAACAAATCTAATTTTGTGCAAAGAGTAAAAGATCTTATTGATCCAAACTTGCATATTTGCAAGGAGTCAATTGACTTGCTTTGCAGTGTGACAATTCAAATGCCACTGCATGTTTTGTTTGCCCTTTACTGAATCTCTATATTGATGTTCTCTCCATAAGAGCATTTATTTCCACCAATCGTTCCTATTTCACTCACTTTTTCTTTGTCTATTCCTTTATTGTTTCTTTTATTGTGACTCGAATTATATAGACCTCTTTGTACTGTTTTACTTTCATTCCCTTGTAAAAGGTTTCATAATTGGCTTCATAGCCAATTAAGCTATTTTCAGGTCTGAGTACACACATTCAGTTACCCGTATAACACGTTTGTGACATACAGTAAGAATCCTTTACAGACAAAACTGTATTTTTTTTTCGTTTTTTGCATGTATGTTGCCTGAATAGTTCACTTTGCACAAAATAATACATAGCAGCTTTTAGACTAATAATTGTGCTGTTAAGAAGCACAAACATGCAGAAATGGGGATCTTTGTTGGGGTTTTTACATTATATGGGAAAAAGCCTTACATTTCTGAAAAAAACTACCCAGGTTAATATATACACTATGTACTGTACATGTACCCTTATATACATACTAGTTATCCAGTGTAGTATGTGCAGTGATTCTTAACAAGTGTGCTACACAGGTTTGTAGTTTGTTCTGGCAGCATGCTAGAGTATTTTTAGAGTCTCTTATTTTCCCTGAACCACAGAATGAGGTCTTTATACAGTTTAGGTTGTGTATATACGGCTGTGTATATACTGTATATGACAGAGGGTATTGTGTAATTTGTTCATAATTCTCTTCAGCTCAGGGTTTATTTCTGAGCTCTGGTTACTGGTCCCTGTATGTCAATTTCCTCTGGGTTCTTCAGTTATAATAGTTTCTTCCAAGTACATACCAGGAGATGGAATCTTTTCACTTTGAGTGTGTAAATGGTGTACTATCCAGGGTTTTGTTTTTTTTTTGCCTCACACACAGTGTTCCTAGGATAGGCCCCATCTGCACTGAGACTGTTACCTGGATGAAGACTGTTACTGAAAATAAATTAATGCTAAAATAACACTGACAGCAATCATGGAATTCACGTTTGTTCGTTTCAGGGTCACTGGAGGGGAGCTGTTTGAAGATATTGTGGCCAGAGAATACTATAGTGAAGCTGATGCCAGGTTAGTATCCTCACATGATTTTATATTTAGTACAGTATTGATATAATGATTTAAATACAGTATATTATTTAGGCTGCCGCAAGTCTCTTATCAGGAGTTGCATCATTTTTCAGACCTAGGAAATGACTAAAGATGCTCTAGTGACTTTTTACATCTTGAATAAGATAAATAAGAATTTGTCCTCCATTCAAAATGTGAGCAATGACCATGTTTTTTTTTGTTGTTTTGCTTGCTGTGCACCTATATCCTTTCATACTTTCTTGTCATGAGCTGTATCCTGATGCTTTTAATGTTCGTTGCATTCCTAGTTAAAGTGGTTTAAAAGAAAGTTCAACTGGCATTTTTGCAACAGTGAAAGTGCTCTGCTCTGTTTTCTATTTGTTATATGTTTTGTACTCCTTGTGAATAGTCAGTTGTGTTATGTTTTATTTCACTTAAACTTAGACATTGCATTCACTAACATTTAAGCAACGATAACCAATTTTTCCTATAAAACTAGGATTTTTCCTGTGTTGACGTTTTCCATTTGTTTGTGGAACGTTCTGTTATATGTTTGATTGTGCTTGCTGAACTCTACTTCTCCTCTTCTGCTTTCCTGCCATGTCTTCTCTCCCTCAGTCATTGCATACAGCAGATTCTAGAGAGTGTAAATCATTGTCATCTAAGTGGTATTGTCCATCGAGACTTGAAGGTTAGTCTGACGCGGAAAAAATTTATATAATCCTGGCTTGGCTCTCCAGATGAACAATTAACCACCACTTGACATCGTGGATGCTGTGCTCTTTTAAGCTCACTTCACCCACCTTAACTTCTTCCGGTCTGCATCGGGGGTTGTAAAGGGGGAATACAAAAACAAAGTGCATGTAGTGTCAGAGAGACATGCTCTAACCAGTGGCTGTGAGGTTTGACTCGATGGGATGTTTAGATGGAGTAACCTTTAACTTAATAGATTAGTACCTACTAAGCTTAATGTTTTAGCATGCAATTAACATTGATATCGAAATTCAATATCCTAATAGGGTCAAGCCTACAGCCATCTCTAGTGCAAACACCACTTCTGCTTTGAGACCAGGGAAAGCAGGAAGGGAAGAACATTGATCGTAGAGAAAAGATATCTAAAAACCTGCTCAGTATTTTGCTCAGTTTCAGAAGAGTTAAAAGTGCTTTAACTACAATAGAAATGCCCTACTGCTTTTTTATTTTTTTTTTTATTTTTATAAAACTAAAACCTCACATCAACACCTTCAAGCATAATAAATCAAAACTCCTTCTAGAGGCCATGTTGTGCCTACTTTAATCTAGACCTGTTTAGTCAACTCCATGTCTTCTCTAGTTTCCCTGTTCTCAATGTGAATGCAGAGTGTGTGTGAGCTCATGACTAACCCACACCCCCCTGGTGTTTGCATGCAGTCATTGCATTCAGCAGATCCTTGAGGCTGTTCTCCACTGTCACCAGATGGGAGTGGTCCATCGCGACCTGAAGGTGAGTAGATGCACTAGGGGGACTCAGACACCAAATTCTTTTCTTTTTTCCTCATTTAATCTCTAATAAACCAATTAAGAGGCTTTTATTTTCTGTGACACTCATTAACTATGCTGATGTTTGTTCAGGTCACTGATATCTTTATATTTTTCATCTCAGAATGTCTACATACACAGTAACACTCAGTGATAATCAGATAGCATCGTTTTAGATACTTGGTTTATGAGATCATTCGGGAACTTTATTATAATTTTATTTAACCAAAATCAAGTCAAAAAATTATTTTAAAATTAAACGGTGGTCAGTAATGTTATCTTCAGACATAAAAGAATAAACTTGCACCACAAAGTTTTGCCTTTCTCAAAATAGGCATTTATTAATGAATGATTGTGCATGTCAGGATTTACCTTTGCCTGACATTTGATAATGTTATTTTGGCAAAAACTGCAAAATCTTCCATCCCCCAATGTACCAGCGCCAAGGTTTCAGAGTCCTGAACATTAATTTGCTAATCAAATGAGCCAGGTGCAGCTACAAGTGTAATCCTTCCTCTGTGTTTAAAGTCCAGATTCTGACATATGATTGGTTGCTACAGCGTTACCATGGTAAACACATGGGGGTTGGGTGTGGTGGTGGGGATGAAGTCATTAGAGACAAAACATTATAAGAAAAGAGAAGATTTGTTTGTGTAAACATGTCTGGCTGGAGGTGTTATCGTTATGCATATTCACCAGATTTGTCCACTCTAGTTCATTGAGAACACAATTATATCAGTATTATAAGCATACGCCTTTTTTGATTTAGCTTTTTCCATTTTACTGTCTCCTTTAAAACCTCAATAACCCCAAACCAGACCCACACCCCACTGTCACGCTCTCTCTCTCTCTCTCTCTCTCTCTCTCTCTCTCTCTCTCTCTCTCTCTCTCTCTCTCTCTCTCTCTCTCTCTCTCTTTTCCCCCCACACAGACACAATCTAATCACTGCATGTAAGCTCTGTTAGGCTCAGGTGTTTGTGATTTATTTGTTAAAGCTCTTCTGAAGTAGAAATGTAGATTATTATGGAGATAAAGGCACTCAGAATTAATTTACATGCTATTAGAGCAGGACATTATTTGTTTTTGCTCTAAAGCAAATTTGAGCTAGTGTCTATCTTTTGACACACTGCAGTATAAACCGAAGTGAAATGAATGTGAAGTGAATAGCATTGATTATCTTGTTACACTAGCACCTGTTAAGAGGCGTTAGACACAACGTAACAGGCAGTTCTCAAAGTTGATGTGTTAGAAGCAGGAAAACGGGCAAGCAAAAGAATCCGAGTGACTTTCACCAGGGGCAAATTGTGATGGCTAGACAACTAGGTCAGAGCATCTCCAAAACAAGAAGTATTGTGGGGTGTTCCCAGTATGCCGAAGTTAAAGCCTACTAAAGTGCTCCGGGGGGGACAGCAGGTGAACTGGTCTATAACAAAATAATATGCAAAGGTGGCTTTTATTGCCATGTCTCAACCCTCACCCCCAAAAATATAGGAAGAATATAGTAAGGGCATCATGTTTTGCTTGAGCGATAAAGTGTGTGTTCTGTTACATAATGCCTCTTGTACAAAAGACTTACCAGATATCCTTTTATTTTAAAATATGAAGTGATTCGGCTTGTACACTTCATTCCAGTTTTAGACTAAGGTATCTGGGTTTAAAAGGTATGCAAAGGCAATGGCTGCACTGATGATGTTAATGTAGCAATGGCTGTGTTAACATCGAATGCACTCTCTGTAGCATGTTAGCACCTTATTAGCACATCTGTTTCTGCATGAGTCACAGTGAATGTCTGTGACCAACTTAATGTTCCCAAATAACCTGACATCTGGACACTTTTTTGTTAGAAAATTAGTTTCTTTTGTATTGGGCAATGTATTTGGATCAGTTGTAATTTGCGTTAATATAGTGTAATTTCAGTTAGATATAATATAATTGAAATAAAAGGTCACGTCACATTCACTAATCAGTTTGATTTTTGTTTTATTACTTAAAACAATAAGGATGCATTGGTAATATTAATAACAAATGGGTTGTGCATGTACAACTTTTTGGAATGTTTTTTAAAAGCTTAGTTTGTAGAAAATGGTCAAATTTGGTAATTCAGTTTTATCATTTTATCTGTAAAAAACACTAAAACTCACTTAATCTCTATAAATTAATACTTTATTTTAGATATGACGCATGCTTTACAGTGACATGTCTTTATGTTCATTACTATTGCACTTTTCAAGAAGTTTTGAAAATGTTCTCTATTGTCCAATATTGTCCAGTATTTTTATTCAGTCCCAGTTGTCCTAATGGGTTATGCATGTTCTCTGTATTATTTGGGATTCATAATATTATATTTCTCTAGTGTTACATTTGCCATTTAAAGTATATTTTATTACCAGCTTCAGATTAAAAGATGCACCTTGTGCACCTACACTGTTCGCAAAAAGAAATATTTTTAATTCCTTTGGTTACTTTAGCTTTGCTCTTTTATATTTGTGTAAGTTCATTGGTAGCGCCTGTGCATAACCCTGATGGCAAATCTGGCAAACTCTGAACTGGATCAAGAATGATTCCCTGAAGATGCAGCATTTTAGCTACAGTATAATAATCAAGCACTCTTAAATATTAAAAAGTTCACCACAAGAACACCATGGTGGATGGGGACATAATTTATAGTCTATAACATATTTATTTATAAGATTTTTAAATTCTGTAAACATTCTTGACCCAGGTTTTGTAAAAGACAAATCCCAACACAATGGTTCATTAAATATAAATCAGCTCAGTTCCTAAAGTTTGTGTCTATGCTTTTACACCCAAAGCCAGAGAACCTGCTTTTAGCCAGCAAACTTAAGGGAGCTGCAGTGAAACTGGCTGACTTTGGCTTGGCCATTGAGGTGCAGGGAGACCAGCAAGCATGGTTTGGTATGTATGTGACTCAACACACAGCCATTTTTGTTCGTTTTAATTCAAATTACTCCTATAGATGAATTTAATAATATGACCATGTCACATATACAAACATGGCAGCAGTGCAAGACATAAATTGATGCAAATTGAGTTCATCAGATTCAGTTCATGTTCATATCAAGCATAAGAGTGAAATGTGATCTCAGGGACATGACTGGTGGATGAGCATTTCAGGAATCTCTTTGAATTTTTAAACCGTCTTTGGAGATTTTCTGTAGGGCACTAGTGTTCAATAATCACAAAATCGCATTTGTGTTTGTTCCAGTATCAAATACACAATGTGGTGCAAGATGCTTGGTTAACAATTGTTTGAATTATTTAATATTATGCTGTAATGCAAAGATATAAACCGACAAACCTCCAGACACACTCCGACCATAGAAGAAAAGGGCATTTGTTGGAAAATTAAAAGTATTTATATATTTTAACAGACTAAAATGATGCTTGTTCAACCCTTACTGTCACAAAGCAGCCATCTCTTTAATATACAATAAGACAGCTACTGCTCAAAAGGTGCAGGCTAAACCAAATAGGAGCCTTTATGTGGGTGCTGCACTGTTAAATCTACTCATCTTTTATTATTTTCTAATCTGGCTACCGTACTTATACATGTTTCTTACTGATGGAAGGGACATTAATTTAGAAAAAAGTGAGATTCTTGACTGTTAAGTCAGAATGATGTATTATGTGATCATTGTAATTTTTTTTTTCCTTTTTGTTTGTTTGTCTCAAAGGATTTGCTGGCACTCCTGGTTACTTGTCTCCCGAGGTGTTAAGGAAGGAACCCTATGGGAAACCAGTTGATATGTGGGCTTGTGGTATGTGTTTCATTTCTGTTGTGCTTTTACTGTAAAAAAAAAAAAAAACACATTGTCTATCCACCTGACAAAGTCAGATATCAGGAGACATTAATAAGTTGAATGATAATAACTCATATACAATATAACCCAGGTTATGTTAGGCAAATGTCTTTTTGTGATTACACAAGCCCTGGAAGGTCACAGTTCCTTTGACTAACAACTCCACCTTTGATAATGTAGTGTATGTAGTGTTTTTTATTGTTCCATGTGTGATAGAGCAGGTAACTAAAGAAGTGTCTGTTCAATGGGAAATGTTGGCTATAATAGGAGGCATGATGAGAGTGCAGAGAACTGGATTAAACAGGCAGTAAATTCGGCAGACATTAAATAAAATGTATTTTTTGTTCCAGAACCTAAAGGAACACACTGATATTTGGACAGATTTTGTATTTGCCTTACGTTTTTGCACCAGATATATAAAGAAACAGAACTATTTGGCCAGTGCTGTAGAAAAACTTTAAGTTAACTGGTGTGAAACAGAAAATGTGTAATTTTTTTAAGTTTTAAAGATGATCATGCTGTTTTTGTTTCTTTAATGGTCACTTTCTGCTGATGGAGAGTGTAGAGATCAAGGTGAACAGCTATAACATCAGAGGTTTCATGGTCAGTGACTGCACAAAGTGACCTGTATCTGGAGTCTTCAGTGTTATCCACAAGCTTTTGTTCCAACCAGGCAGGAGTCCCACCAGACTCCATTTTTTAAATTAGTTTATCTTAGTCTTCAAATGACTGTTTTGTGTGTCTGCTCTTTGGCTAGGATGAAAGCCTCAGCCACATGGCCCCTTTGGGGATAAGATTAAAGACTCCTGATTAATACTGCACCTTGTAGAGTTATTGGACCTTTGTAAACCAAAGACTAATATATTTAAAAAGACAACATGTGCATTTAAGTGATATTTCAGCTACGGGTGAAATTCCTGTTCAAAATTCATGCTGCATGTCTTCTGCATGGTGATTCAGAAATAAAGGAAGTAGAATGGAGGATAAACATGAAATAGCAGGAGCCCTTTATAAGACCATTATTTAGGCTGAACATGAAATTAACAAGGTTACAAATGATATCTCCATGGCAGGCTTCCACTCAGTTGTCTTTGAATTATTGTGGGGAAAGGTTGATTTTATTCAATCAGTTTTGCTCATTATTTTGAAGGGTTCTGTATAGAAGATGGTACTGAGGTAAGATAAGGTAGGTATGCTGATTTAACCTAGAAAGCATGTGTTTGTGCATCGTATTTAGTACCCTTTATTGTCAACAGGTGTGATTCTCTACATCTTGCTGGTGGGTTATCCTCCATTCTGGGATGAGGATCAACAT
The DNA here is from genome assembly GCF_030014155.1 of Tachysurus vachellii. NCBI lineage: Eukaryota > Metazoa > Chordata > Actinopteri > Siluriformes > Bagridae > Tachysurus > Tachysurus vachellii. The sequence goes on along the minus strand of NC_083466.1, from coordinate 10,795,907 downwards.
AGGCTTTATCAGCAGATTAAGGCTGGTGCCTATGATGTAAGTTTACACACACACACACACACACAAACAAACAAACACACACACCAAGATCTTCAATGGCATTTGCTACCATCTGGTAGAACTCACTACCATATCTACTGCACCTGAAGAGTTTGTACTGTGTAGCCACTGTGCATATTATTTATATTTTTATATATATATATATATATATATATATATATATATATATATATATATATATATATATATATATATATATATGCACAGTGGCTACACAGTACTAACTCCAGGATGTTACAGTTTGACACTGATAATGTTGGTTTTTGTTCATGGTTTTTTTACCAGTCTGCCTGAAAACAAAACTTTTGAGATGTGCTACTTCCCTTATTGAAGAAGGAAGCTGTTTTGTTTCAATAAAAACACTTACGAGAATCAGCTGAACTCTGGATTTTCCAAACTATGTGAAGTTCATTGTATAGACTCATTAATTTGCACAACTTTCCTAAATTAACTTACTTAAATGAACACTCTATGGTTGCACACTGGTCTATTTATGTATTGACATTGACTTTACATTTTCATGCCCTTAAACATTACACTGATCAAAACAAACTGTGATTGGTTGCTCTACATGTCAGTCAGATGCCATTTTGGATGGTCCTGTGCCAGTAAAAGCTGCTATGGACCTTTTGCCATCAGTCTGAAGGTCTGGCTACACAAAACTACATGATGGCTAACTTGCTGTAAGACAGAGGTATTCAACTAAAATTGAAAGAGGTCCAGTAAGAGAAAATTTCTTGAAGCAAAGTTCCGGAAGATCATAATGTCTGACTAGTTAGTGTGATATATATTTAAGTAGCCTAGTAGTTGTATCAACATCTGCAAGCAATCAATACCTGACTGTCAAATCAAATAAATTCAGTACCATTCAAAATCCTTTTGACAATATTTATTATTTAGAACATAGGCATGATTGTAGATATGCATAACGTTCTCTCATTAAATAAATAAAAGTAAGGCTACATTTCAAAATAAGAGAAAATAAATATAATGTGAAAATTGTGTATGTTTGAATAAAGTGCTTAACTTTCTCATTTATATCTCAGTGAGAGAACTGAGCTCTAGCTTGGCTTGTCAGGATTTTAATCCTGAGCTTGAATGGAGTCTGGGCCGCTCTCATACACATGTGGAGGTGCTCATTAGTGAGCCTGGAACGATATTTGGTTTTGATTATGTTCATTGTAGAGAAAGCTGCCTCGCAGTCGTATGTATAGGGCTACTTTCCTCAGACCTGGGAAAGCGGTCTCAGGGACGCTGTCTTCAGATTTGAGTGGATACGTTTGTTCAAATCCTTTGTTTTGTTTCATAATGGTGTTTCACATTGCCACTTTTAATAAGTGCCACGGTTTCTGAACATATGAGACACACTGGTTTAGTGTGAAGTGGGAAGTATGAACAGAAATGAGTCTGTCCATTCTGGATTAAATGCTCTATTTTTGCTGTCCACTTTTCTTTTTTTGGAGAGCGCCATTTGTTCTTTATCTCCCTTTCTTCGTCTCACTCATCTGTTTCTCTCCCTTTCTCCATCTCACTCGACTGTTTCTCTCTCTTTCTCCATTTCACTCGTCTGTTTCTCTCCCTTTCTCCGTCTCACTCGACTGTTTCTCTCCCTTTCTCCATCTCACTCGACTGTTTCTCTCCCTTTCTCCATCTCACTCGACTGTTTCTCTCTCTTTCTCCATTTCACTCGTCTGTTTCTCTCCCTTTCTCCGTCTCACTCGACTGTTTCTCTCCCTTTCTCCATCTCACTCGACTGTTTCTCTCCCTTTCTCCATCTCACTCGACTGTTTCTCTCCCTTTCTCCATCTCACTCGACTGTTTCTCTCCCTTTCTCCGTCTCACTCGACTGTTTCTCTCCCTTTCTCCGTCTCATTCGACTGTTTCTCTCCCTTTCTCCGTCTCACTCGTCTGTTTCTCTCCCTTTCTCCATCTCACTCGACTGTTTCTCTCTCTTTCTCCATTTCACTCGTCTGTTTCTCTCCCTTTCTCCATCTCACTCGACTGTTTCTCTCCCTTTCTCCATCTCATTCGACTGTTTCTCTCCCTTTCTTCGTCTCACTCGTCTGTTTCTCTCCCTTTCTCCATCTCACTCGTCTGTTTCTCTCCCTTTCTCCATCTCACTCGACTGTTTCTCTCACTTTCTCCGTCTCACTCGTCTGTTTCTCTCCTTTTGTTTTCTACATGTATCTCTATCTTTGTCATGTGTAACTTTACTATAATTCTCTCTCATCTGTCTTGCACTGTTGGGTTGCAGTGTTTACTTCAGGAATGCATAGACTTGATTGGTCTGTGCGTTTCCACTACCACTTCCGTAAAGATTGCAAAAGCTGCGCGGGTTAAAATACAAGCGCCCCGTCAAGTTTTACATCATAACCTTTTGTTTTGGCGGTAGGTCCGGGTCGGACAGCTTCTGGGTCCGAACCCGGACCGCGGTCCGCCTATTAGTGACCTATGCTGTAAGATATGCATATGCTATCTTACAGCAAGCCATTCTAGCCTGTGGGCCAGTATTAGGTTTGTGACATTCATACACTTCCATATCATCACACACATCCTCTGGATGGACTGCATATTATAATTAGATTTATGTGAGCTCATACGATTGAAAAGTGTGTGTCTGTGAATATGTTCCTATACTTTCCCGTGTGTGTGTTATGTGCAGTTTCCTTCTCCTGAGTGGGACACGGTGACCCCTGAGGCCAAAGATCTGATTAATAAGATGCTGACCATCAACCCTGCCAAACGCATTACTGCTGCAGAGGCCCTCAAACACCCATGGATCTGTGTATGTATTATCTTTCCCTCCCAGTCATTTCTCTCCCTAATTGACACGCACACGCACACAAAAGCTGCCCTTTATTAACAATCTTTAGACCTAATCTGATCTGATGATCATTCAGCCCTGCTTATTTCTGCTCCTAAATCTCTCCTCTTTTTTCCTCAAGCCTTTTTTTATTTTAATATTGTGTTATCTGTCCTGTTGTACAGTCTTTGTGTATTTTCAATCCCTTTAATGTGTACTGGTACTTTTTCTTTGCTGTACTTTTTCTCATACGCATACCTCTGCATTATAAAGTAATCTATTATTACAGCTGCCTACATGCACTATGTATAAACATCTAGCTATGTACTATCTATATATAGAAATGTTTAACTAATTCCTCTGTTTCTATAGCAACGCTCTACAGTGGCCTCCATGATGCACAGACAGGAGACTGTGGAATGCCTGAAGAAGTTCAATGCCAGGAGAAAGCTAAAGGTGACACATGCGCACACACACAGAGTGGGCTAAAGGTTGTGTTAAGGATGTTGTACTTTTGGTGCAGCTGTACGAAATACTTTGGAGAATATCTTAATCATCAAAAAGTCTGTCACTTTTTAGTTTAATCATTGTCTTCTTGACTAATGTTTTACATATTCATGTCCAAAAGCTGTCTCAAATATCAAACACTCCTATGCTCTATTACGTCTTTCCAGGGAGCGATCCTGACAACCATGCTTGCCACAAAGACCTTCTCAAGTAAGACTCGATTTCTTTTATGACAATGCGTTTTGGAGTTTTTTTTGGATATTTCTATTCTTTCATCAGTAGCATAGCTGCAGCAGGTTCATATTATAGGACTGAGTATTGAAGTCTGTTAAAAGATTCTCTATGACAGTCGCTTTAGAAAAAATAATAATAATAAAAATAATGTTTTGACCTAAAATATCTGTTTTAAACTACACTTTAGAAAAATGTATCAGTCAATAGGCTTCTTAAGATTTTATTTTTAAAAAGCATTTGTTTAATAAAAGGTTTTATAAAAGCCTCTTTAGAAAGCTAAACTCAGCTATCAACTAAAGAACTCATGTATCAGTACATTACTGTGGGTAGAATCATTACTGTTTGCTTCAATCATGCATAATAGTCATGTACTGTAAGCTCAAGTTGCCATTAATACAGTAGCACTGATTTGGTAAAATAACAGGACTAAATATGATTAAGGTGGTGCTCATCATGGAAGAGGAGTTGGGAGCAACAGATATCTTTTCTCAGTATACTCTACAAATGTAATACCAATTGAGTTAATCAGTAAACTACATTCATTAGACACTATATCAATGAATTTCGAGTTTGAGAAGTGCCTGTCCTAGAGACACCAAAACTGCCCTGTAGGAGATTTGCATTTCTTAAGAGTAAGTTGATGATTACATTTGTCAGTTAGTCACTGGTCACCCGGGATCAATGATTGAGTGCAGTGCTGTCTGCTAATCTTAGTGAACTGGCTTCAGAAATGTTTCCTTTCCTTTTTTTATTTTTTTTATTTCCCTCAATGGTCAGTAAATGTACAAATGTTGAAGAATTTGATTCTTACTAATATACACTTTTTTCTTTTTAACAATCAGTCTAATCAGATAAACAGCTAAAAGTCTCTTCGCTAAACACACACACACAACCACATTACCTATTGATTTTTGTGTTAATAAGACAGTCCCCCAAATTTGGTCCTGCCAGTTCCTTCCCACATGCCAGCTCTCCCTTACCATTCCCTTATCTGTTTCTATGTCTTTTTAACTGCTGCACCTGCATCAATCTCAGTCTCCCCAAGAGAGACTGTGAGTTTTTTGTCGTTCCATTCCGGAGCAAAAAAAAAAAAATAAAGTAAAAAAATAAATAAATAAAATAAAACCATTTTGCTACAGCTATTGTTCTGTCCATAGAAGACCCTCATCTTTGTCTATTATGTTGCTTAGCAACAAAAGCTTACTCTTTTGAGACTACATTGTACGGCGGATCAATGAATACATGTATCTATTTATTTAACCCTGCATTTAATCTCATTGTTTTTGTCAATGTTTTATAAAAGTCAATTTGCGTTATGCCTAGGGAACACTCCTTTACCTGAGACAACCTTTGATAAGTGTAAACGCATGTCCTTGAGTGACGTATCGCTTTCATAATTTGCTGTGCTGTTAGTGTGTTAAGCAGCTGTATATCTGAAACATTTGGCTCTGTGTATTTCAAAACAAGCTTGTTATTGTCACTAAATCATCTATATTCAATATTTTTTAGTAAATGTAAATATCTGTGTGCGTGTGTGTGTTTGTGTGGGGGGAGGGGGGGGTTGGGGTACTATGTGAAACTCAAATTTCCACAGATAATTACACAGTACTTTAAATGATTATAGTTGCATTACATTGTCATTCAAAAGCTTTTTTTTTTCTAAAAGCTTTTGTCTCACTGTCAACCACCTCCAGCTACACATACTGTGAGAAAGTACACTCTTAGTTGACCACCTGCTACAAAGTGTGTGTATGTATGTGTGTATGTATGTGTGTATGTATGTGTGTGAGTATGTGTGTGGGTATGTGGGTGTGGGTGTGTATAGGGGCCACTGAGATTAGAGGGTTCATTATATTAATGATCAACTCTTACTTTTATACTTACTCTTATACAACTCTTTTCTATTATTCAGAAGGAAATCCATACAAGAAACCTGATAGTGTTAAGGTAGGTTGAGTGCTCTTTCTATTACTCATTTTTTAGTCAAGATACCATAAAGATTAATGGAAAATGTTGAACCTTGAGGCTTCAGTTCATATTATTTTTTCCAACTTGGCTCCAAAAGCATGCTTTCTTGCATTGCATTGCATTGCATTGTCATACTGACAGCAATGCAAATGCAACAGAACTCCGATCTCGTTCACATGTAAAGCCCCAATGTTATTGTAAACCCCCTTAACCATACACTTCCTCTCTGTCATTGCCTAACATTTGTCCTCACTTGCTCGCTACCAGTCAGCTATTTGAACCTGATTCACAGTGGGAAATTTACTTGCAATGTCATGATGAGTAGCAGAAGGTTGTACATCTGCTGTGTGAAAACTCCAGGCCTGTGCCAGTGTGGAGAATCTGAAGCTTATTTCCTCTAGATTTGGATAATGAAAGTATTTTTGGTAGAGTATACCAGAGGGATGGAAGAATGTTTTTTTTATTTTCATATTGAATGAAGGATGCAGGAGAGCTGTGGTTTGCTTTTAGTGCATTTGCCCAGATGAAAAAGTTCTCATAAATATGTACATGCAAATCATTTCCTGATTACCGAATGGAGATGTTTGTTTTTGTTTCTCAACTGTGTAATGCAGATAAAGGAAGTCTAATTTTGCAGAGTTTGCAGTGGTGTGAATTTTGACATAAATGTGTAAGGCTCTGAACTTCCTATTAGCTTTTATTTAGCTTTTAAAAATCATTTGTAGTATCATTTCCTTCAATAGAAAGCTTAGACAGAGGAAGGTTGATAAAATAAATTTCTCTTTAGCTTAACTGCCATAGAAGGTTGTTCAAATGTGAAATTCCTATATAAATAAGGCTAGTATTTAAAACAGTAAAACAATTTAGCCTATTTAGACATTTCTGGGCTTTAGTGATGAAATCATTTTGGGGTTTTTGTTTTGTTTTGTTTTTTCACTTTTATCTTTCTGTTGATCAGGGTATCTATAACGTGGATGTCATGCTGAAACAGAGAACACGCTCTTGCTCAAAACATGTGACTTATTAGAACTGAACATAAATACTCTTCAGTTTACTCTCTTGACCTTTGTGTCTCATAAAGCATAAATTTTATTGTTCTAATAGGAAGTGAATTTACCTGGACTGGGACTGGAGCGAATGATTGACATCAATTTTTAGTGTTTAAGAATTTAATGTGTGTTTATTGTTCAGTTCCAGTCTCTGTGAGATGTTTTGAAAGTCCTTTTAGTCAAAGAAAATGTTTTCAAATAAACAAATCACTTAAATAAGATCAATATACATCATCTTTTCTGATGTGCAACTCTTTTTAATAAACATATTCAGACTGACCTCATTCTACCTCAATGGAAAAGCAGGCTGGAAAATGGACTGTATTGTATCAAGGAAAAAAAAAAAACAATGTTCAAACAATGTCTTCAGAGTCTTTGCTGCTGTCAAAAAATTATGGAACAACTTAAAAGAAATTTGACAACAGAGATGTTCTTGTAAGCTTTTTTTCTTCTTTCCCTACTCCAAAGGATTCTTATGGTCAGACATTTTATTTATACATAGCTCTCAATAATCTTCTGTGACATCAAACCTATGCCATGGACCTAAGCTATGTGCCAAAAAAAATTTGTTCTTCAGCTTGCTGTAACTTCTGATTAACGGTTTGCCAGCTCGTTAATTTAAATCACATTGGTAAAAAGATATTTAGCTGGAAAGGTTTTACAGCTTCTAAGCAGAGAATGTACATACTGAGTATTGCTCACTAGCTCCACACATTTCACATATTGCTGAATGGGTGGCACCCTTTTCTGTTTTCCTCATTGGACAGCTTTGCGTGTCTTGTTTCTGTCCATTCCCTCTTTTAGATCAACAACAAAGGCAACGTAGTCACCAGCCCTAAAGAGGCAGTCCCCTCTCCTGCTCTGGTACTCTCTGTCTGTGTCGCTGCAATTGTTATATGCCTCATGTTTTCTGCCTTTGTTTGAGCATTTCATCATTTTTTTTGTGTAATAATCAGTGGCACAACTGTTAGAAGAGCATTACTTTTTTTAAAAAAAAAAATGAAGGCCTGGTGATGCTCTGCTAATGAAGGCTTGGGATAATTGGTTTTATTCTAATTTCTATGCCATGTAAACAGTATTCTTAATAGAAAACACATGATTCAAGGTGAATTTTAAGACTTGCTCTCATGCTCTCTATTAATGATGCTGTTTGAACTCCTATCAACGTTGTGCCATTGTTTACTCACTAACAAATTATTATACATTAAGGTGAAACTTCTTTGAGTGGATTCAGTTACATTGGGCCATAAGTGCAAAACACATAAACAAACCTTAAAACAAAATCAGAAAATGCAACGCAAAATAAAACACGTCAATGTTCTCAGAAACAGAAAGGTTTTTATTGAACATCGCATGTTAGTCGCTGATTGGACATGACATACGACCGTGATGTGGAACAACTACACTTTTCATACTGTTATCTAGTTATCTAGCCTAGTGACAATAACGCAAAGCTGCTGATGTTACACTAATACTGTGAAAGGCACTCGTCTTCTACAGAAAGTCTACAGCATGTCTAATGTAGCATCATATGAACGTCCTTGCTAAAAATAAACACATTGCAACCATCCATCTCATCTTTCTACTGTCTTTCAGTAGCCAATCAGCAACGAGCATGTCTCGTTCAATTAGGACCTCCCCTTTCTGTTTTGTGTTCATGTTGATGTTGGCGTTTGTGGTGGAGTTTTCACATTTGCTGTGTTTTTGCTTTTGCTGCTGTTGTGTTGTAATATTTTCAGATTTGTTGTTGTGTATTGTTTTTGTTTTTTAAGCCTGTATTCTGCACTTATGGGACACCAGCTTTAGATCCACTAGAAGTCGAACTGCTGTAGATCAATGTTGTTCATTTGTTTTCATTAATTTAAAAAGTGCTGTGGATTCTGCTGTAAGGTTTTTACAGACCAGGGTCTCTAACAGTCTCTCTCAATATTGTGTTGTATCTGTAGTTGTAACTTTTCACACTGTTGCTATGTTCTAGTTTCATGTAGTTTTATTGTAAGCAGGATATATGCAGCTTGCGATTATAACACTTCCTCTAACCCAGCATTTACTAGATGCTGTATTAAGGTTTAGAGCTCATATTAGAATGTACAAGCAATTCTCAAGTCCTGATCTGTAGTTGCTTTTTACCAGTACTCTGGCTTATCAATCAACTTATTCTAATTCTGATATAAATTAGTCAGGACACTGTTGGCTTTCAGTTTAAGATGTTTTTGCCTCTGATGGTATAACCTTACACTGGAATTTAGTGGTTGAATGTTTTGCATGAAAGGAATTTGCAAAACAATGAAAAAAAACCCCTTGCTTTCATTTTTTGTTTTTTTTTCCCCCTATGAAAGCCCCTATTAGCTAGGGAAAAACAGAAATACTTATGAAAAACTATACATTCTTAAAGCTCATATATGTGATAAAAGATCACTGTGGAGTGTGAGATGACAAAAATATACAATGCTGAACATGCACATGACCAAAACTGGCACAAATTAAATTTTTTGGTCTCCGGTATAAAAAAAAAGTTAGTCTAAGTTAATCATGCCGTAGTCAAACAAATTTGTGTTGGACAGTTCACATTTCACGTTTAAATTGCCTGTACTGGATGTCTACTAATTTGTACAATAGAAATCTACTAATTTTTATTCTCAATTACAGTTCAGTTTGTTAGTCAGATAGCTCAGTTAAAGGCCATTTGAGCAGTCAATAAAATAACATTATGACTTCCTTCACACTGCTCATCATTATCATTAAACACTAACTCAAGTTTAACAAACTACTTTACATCATACAGTGTGCATGTGGTCACATTTTAGCATATTGGAGTCCTGACCTGTAGTTGCTTTCTTATCATTCTTCTCCTGTAGTCTTCTTATCCTAAAGACCATCAAGCATACTTCACTTTATTTTGAGCTTAAAAAATGCCTACTTTGGTAACGGTATGCCTTATGTTTTTAATTAGCTTCTAATGTATTTTGAATAATGCTTCCATGCTGTAATTAATTATATTAGGTATGTTTAAAATAATATAAATGAATCATGTTTGTTCAGTGCAGAACAAAGCAATGCTTGATGACCTTTACACTTTCCCATTCTATGTACGAGAATTTTTCAGTCTGTTTCCCTGATCATCTTGAATTTCTTTCTTTTCTTCCTGCACCTCTTGATCAGGAGCCTCAAACTACCGTTATCCACAATCCGACTGATGGAAATAAGGTATTAAGTGTTTAAACGGTTTTGCTAGGATCACGCTTGCTCCATCATGGATTTTACCTCAAGGGATTGCTGGTTTAATGACTTGAATGGCTGGCAAGACATGGTTCTCTTTTAAATCCATTAGCGTCGCCTCATTAGCAGCTGCTGAGCCAAACAACAGATTCTTCAGCATAGGATTAGCTGTCATGTTTCAAAATACATTATTGTCCACTGATGTATAGTAAATGCTGTGTGCATGACTTTTATTTTATTAAGACTAGGATGATAAAAATTAATGTTGGAACACATTTCAGCATATTTCCTGCATGCCTGTATGCTTTTTGTACGTTTTGTGCACTGTGCATGGGGTGTGTATTTTGTGGAATGCATCTTGGGGAAAACCTTTTTTCCAGAAAGTTCTTAAGCTAAATCTAAAGGGTTTCTTAATGTTGCGGGTAAAAGTGCAGACTCATAAAATATGTGTCTCCAAAATAAAAGATGAATTGCTTCAATGGCACTGAAGTATATATATAAAATAAAGTGTATTTGGAAACAGTCCTCCCAATATATAAACTGAACCATAACATTAAACTATATCGTTTGTATCCATGTAAAATTATTCTGATGTTCTTCTTCAGGAATCCTCTGAGAGTACCAACACCACCATAGAAGATGAGGATGTGAAAGGTATGGTAAATTACACACACTACACACTTTAGTTAGCAGTGTAGGGTTACCAGGGTTTCAATTCTGTTCACTCGTGCTTCTGTTTTTGCTCTATTTATTACTTGTCATTGTCACTCGTCTTCCCATTCAGCAGCTCGCTTTATTTATTCTTCACATCACCACTGACTTATTTTTGGCTGTGACCCTGTTTGGCAACCTTATACAAAAATGTATAAAAGTCTGTCTGACTAAGTGAAGGTTAAAATTTGAGTATTATTTAAAGTTGTAGTAATCTTGGTATTTAATGCGAGTTCAGTGTGTAAACTGTACAAAGTCAGTGGTACATCTTTCAGTTCAATGTCATTTATGAGTGTTTGCTTTACCTGAGCCTGTGTGTCATGGTTTAGTGCACTGTTTAACTTTGCAAAAACATTGAACCTAAATATAAAAGATTTGATTGAACTGAATTATTTGTACATGTAATGTGTAGCAATATTGCATATTGAAACAATGCTTGAATATCAGACATACCAAAAGACAGCGGTTTACAAAAGCAGCCTATTTAAGAGACACAAGGCTTTGTAGTTCTTATTAAGAAGGAAGTGAGCTCTGTTCAGTCCTTATCTCACTCCCTGTCTGATACGTTTTGTTTTGTTTTCTGTGCTCTTTCAGTTATGAGACGCTGTATTGAAATAAGCCCCAATCAGTCATTCTCTCTCTCTCTCTCTCTCTCTCTCTCTCTCTCTCTCTCTCTCTCTCTCTCTCTCTCTCTCTCGCTGGTCTGTGTGTGTGTGACTGAATGATTTTCATAAGGCCTTAATCTCTGTCAGCTCATTAGTAAATTGTCTGTGCAACGTGATGTCCAACAAAGCAATTACTGTCTGCTGCTGGTTAAAGCTCGATCATTTTAAACATAAACATTTGGAATCATAGTTTTGAAATCAGTCTTTGTTGCGGTACAAATTTTTACGAAACAGACTTCTAAAAAAATTCAAATCAATTAAAGAATTCAAATCAATTTTATTTCAGTCATGCCAACTCCCAGATTAAATATAATGAGCTTTTATTGATTGGAATGGAATGTAGGGAGGATTGGTCTTGTAAGATTAGACCTTTAGATCTGCTATATTGCTGCTGGGTTAGTGTGGAGACTTGCCTGTTGAATCTGCACTAACATAGAGATGTTAGGAACATGCTGCTGCTTAAAGGTAGGACAGGAGGAATTATTCTGTAGCAGATCTGCATGGGTGGTGCTGGGGAGGAGGAGGAAGGTAAGGATCAAAATCTCTAACTGTGCACTGAGACAGAACGTGGGATTTAACTCAGGATAATAAAGGGTTGAGTAGATAGGCAAGTGCACCAGATAGGCTTTAGTTCCGGAGTTTGAAGGTAGAGTTTCATGGATAGCTTTTTACAGAAATGTTATTTATGTAATGAGCAACGAGTTGACAGGGCAAGAAAAAAATTTCGATATGAGGAAGAAACGTTGAGAGGAACCAGACTCAAAATGAAACTGATCCTCATCTGGGTAACACTAGTTATTGTGATAAGAAACCATTTCCCTAACTGTACACTATTTGGTCAAAACATATTGTGTAACCAGGATGTACTGTACATTCTAGTTTTAACATGAAGCCTGTTATTAACATTTATTAACAGTTCACTGATGGACAGTTGAGTGCATTTACCACTGTTTGTGGTATTTGCAGTAAAAAGCATCTTTCTAGTTTCTAAGTGGTACTATTCACAGAAATCCAATGCATCTCCAGGCTGTATATGTGGAGCCATCCTCAGCAGCCTCGAAGTAATGAGGCTGAATGAATGAATAACTTCAACCAGAATTTGGACAATTGATGGGTTGTGGGTTTGTAGGGAAATCTTTAGTCTTGGGGTTGAGGTTTGTGTTACTTGTAATGGCGGCTTGTCTGTGCACTTTGAATAGTAGAATAGTAAATGGTGCTTCAAAAGTAACTTGTATTGTATTCAATTTTGGCTTCCAAGTGGCCAGGCAGAAAAGGAGATCTACATCACTGCAACACCGATTCATGTCCAAGAGTGTGTGAGGGCAAAAATTGGCGTTTCCATAACAATTAGCCTGACACTAAGTAATTGCTGTCATCAGTAAGCTTGTGTACAGTATGTAGAATAGCACAGATAGCTCTTTTCTCTATGTGTTCAGCTGGAAAAATAAAAAAGATGTGGTGGCTGGCTGGAAGCATGTCCTAGTCTTTGAGCCAAAAGACCAGAAAATAGGGTGTGGAAATATGGGAGAGGTTGAACTTTATGCAGATTCTACACTATGTATTCTCTGGCCATTGCATCCTCTAGTCATGATCATAGATGACCAGCAGAGACTTTACAACATCTTGCTAATACACCTGCAAATTAATTGGCTGTGCATTAACAGCTAAAAGCAAGCTAGGCTGCCTACATGTAAAATCTAGATTCCTAGAAAGCACATGTTAAAACTATTTTAGAAAAATTACTGTTTTAATCCAAAAGCACTGGATGCATTCCAAAAGAGTTGGAAAACCATTATCAATGTCAAAATGATGGAAAAATCTCTACTACATACAGATTGTAAAAGATAAAAGCTGTGACTGAAATGGATCCTGTAGGAAGCAGAGTATGCAAAACATACCATACACTCTTTTGCATTTTTCCACTCTTCCTTCAGATTTCCACTGTTTTCAGCAGGTTCCTTGGAAGTAATCTAAATTCATGACTGTATATGACACCTTTTAACTCATTCGCGTCCTGTTGTCTTTTCTTTGTCTTTCTCCTTACATCACTTCTTGTTGTATCCCTTTACCTTTATTCCATGTACAATTCTATGCAAATATATCCATTCGGCATACACCTTTCTACCACAAGCTTATACGTCATCTTATTCTTTATTTGCCTGACAAGTACACCACCTGCTGGATGCTATTAGAGTCTACAAGCACAAACACTTTTCCTCCCTTTCACTTTCTTCCTCTTCCTCCTCATCCTCTTTTGTCTGGTGTTTCCCAAGTGCATTGCCAGGAGCAGAGGAATGCTGTAGCTGCACACTCAAATTGCTCCTGGTTGTTTATTTGTTGGTGTCTCACCTCCTTTCTGGCATTTCTCATCATGAATCCTGTAGAAAGATGTGGCCAGTGCTTTATCCTCTCGAACAGCCTCAGCCACTTCACAGCCACATTGCCATCCAGTGTATGTGTCACTGGAACAAGACTTCACACAGCTCTGAGTAGATTAGTTGGGGTAATAATCATTAATTATCACATTTACAGTAAGTGGAAAGAATTGAAGTATTGGGTTTAAGGTCAAGTTTGCATTTTCCCCCAAAACAATCACATGAAGGAGAATAAGCATAACCTTTTGACATATATATATATTTGTGTTTTTACACAACCAACTCATTAGGTCTCAGTTTTTAGTATCTTTTCTTCTGTTCAAATGTTTTTAGTATAACCTGAGCTGCAAATTCAGTGATTTGCGATGTGTAGTTCTCAGGTAAATGTGTGCTAGCAGTGCTCTCTGCTGGCAGAAGTCAAAATCACCTCAGTCATTCAGCACACTCATCTAGGACATTGTGCACAGTGTTCACAGTTTCAAATATTTAGCTTATATATAGTGTTGTATGGCATGTATTTGGAAGCTTAGTGGTTAAAATGTTTCTCACACCTTCAGGGTTTTTCCGGTGATTGTTTTTCCGGTGCTTCAAGGGTTTCTTCCAAGTTGTCTTGTTTCTTCCCCCAGTCCAATGACATGGATTGTAGGTTCGGCATGTCTAAATTGTCCATAGAGTGTGAATGTTTAAATATGCCCTGTGATGGGATGGCACCATGTCCAGGCTTTCCCCACCTAGTTTCCTGAGACAGACTTCAGGTTCACACGACCCCATGTAGCAAAAGCCGTACAAAAGATAGATGGATGGCTGGATGGATGGATAGGCATCCATCCATCCATCCATCTATCTTTTGTATGGTTTTTACCAGGCCTTTTCCTACAGACTCACTCTATCTAGGTATTTTTGAAAGACATCTGTTGTTTGTTTTTGAATGTGTGCAAATTTGGGCCATTTGTCTCTGCCTAATTCATACCCCATGTATGTGTTTAGGGTCGACAGGAAGCACAGCCATTTTTAGATGCTGTTTATCTTATTATGTGGTCTTTTTCTCATTATAACCATTCAAACTTTCTGATAAGTAGAATAAATAAGAACAGTTGAGCAGACACAGTCATTGTTTTCTAAGATAATACAGAGTAAGTCCAATATGTTGCAGGCTCCAGAGCCCTTTTCCTTAACCTTTAATTTATTCTTACTTACTCATCATATAAGGCATATACACTAATGTGTAGTGTTTATAGGAGGTTTTTCTTTTTTTCTTTCCACATTTGTGATCCACATTCATAATTATTTGCAGTGCTAATGCTAAAAGGAGTCCAATACCTCATTTAATGAATGGCTTCATAATGAACATAGTTGTGATTAATATACACAGAATGATACATCCAGGAATTAACTAAATCACATTTTGTGTGTGTGCATCTGTGCTCGAGTGTGTGTGTGTTTTGTAGAGCCATCAGTCACTCTGTTGTGTATAAAATTACATGATCCAACAGCATTCTTTTATTTTTATTTACTTTTTTTTAAAAAAAAGCTATTTTGACATTTTCACACCAACATGCCACTTGTTTTCTCTTCAGCACGAAAGCAGGAGATAATAAAAGTGACCGAGCAGCTAATCGAGGCCATCAACAATGGAGATTTCGAAGCTTATACGTGAGTGCATTTCCTCTCCATAAGTTCCCTGCTATCACAGCCATCCTTTAATGCAGTAAAATATCTTCTCTGTGCGCTTTGTGTTTGACAGCAAGATCTGTGATCCTGGACTGACTTCTTTTGAACCCGAGGCTTTGGGGAACCTGGTGGAGGGAACAGACTTCCACAGGTTCTACTTTGAGAACTGTAAGCTATCACTGAATAATTTAAGAGGCAAAGCACAATTAAATGCAGAAAGTCACCTGATGAAATGTTTTATTTATTTTGTTTTTTATATTTGATTTTTATTTTAAATTTGCAAGTTTTGATCAGCAAGCTCAGTTTATATGCCATAGTTTGTTTTTTTATTGCAAATTAAACTCTCAGCAATAACTTGAGTGTAATTTATAATTCCTTAGGATTTTGTAGCTTTTTTTTTAAGTGCAGTACTGTATGTAAAAACTCATGTTCAGTGTTAGATCAGTTCTATGTGTGTGTCATCTGTAAACATGTTGCAGCGAAAAACTTGGAGGAGAATCTGACCTTTTATATAATGCATGTCAACATACTCAATATAACACATTTGCTTAATTTAAATTTAAACCTAGAAATATTACAGATTACTCAGTATTGAATATTTAATATATTGAGCATCTCTTTTTCTTTGCTTTAAATAGTTGTAAGGAACATTTCCAAAGAATGAAAAAGTAGCAAAGAGATTCCCTTGGAAAATGTTTTTGGAGGCAAATGGAATAAAATCTCAGTTATACCACAACTCTAAGCCAGTTTCTGAAGCTGAGTGAATGGAAAGTTCTTTCTATCTTTTCTGATTTTAGCATCTTGCTTGTGATGTTGGAGGATTAACCTGTTGAGCATGTAATGTTTGGTTGTTCCTGCATTATTGTAGTTCAACCTACATGATAATGATAAATTCAGCAATGTTTTTGTTTGTTTGTTTGTTTTGTATTCAGCTCTCTCAAAAAGCCACAGGCGTACAGTACACACTATTTTGCTGAATCCTCACGTGCACCTGCTGGGAGAAGAGGCTGCCTGTATAGCCTACATTAGACTCACACAGTACATCGATGCTAACAACATGCCTCGCACCATGCAGTCAGAGGAGACTCGGGTGTGGCATCGCCGTGACAGCAAGTGGCAGAACATTCACTTCCACCGCTCGGGCTCGCCAACCGTGCCAACCAAGTGAGTGTGTGTGACTATGAGCATGTATACATTTGTGTGTCTACATGTATGTGTATATATGTATATATACACACGTGTGTTCTTTTATGTAGGTGCATATTTACGTATACGTGTGTGTGTGTGTTGGTCAAACATAAATAGTGTGCATGTTTTTCTCTCAGTGTGACTGTCATGTATATTTCACTGTTTCACAGTTAATGAGGCGTCTGGAGCAGCACAGCTCAGTCTAAGGGACTTGACGTTAAATGGTCACTGAGTGTCTGCTTTATTCAAACCCCACCTTTACAACTACTCTACCCTGTCAGTCTTGTTTACATATCGTCACTGCTGGACTTTAGCCTACACACAGGTGGGGAATTAATATCACTTTGTATTAGGAAATGTGTGTGCGTGCGCATGTGTGTGTGTGTGTTCACCCACGCATGTGCATGTGTGGCTCACACACTCTCCTCATAAAACATTGATGTTGAAAACTTATGTATACACTTTTTATTTTTAAATTTAATGTTTCCATTTTCTATGGTGTGAAAGTAGGGAGTCACACTTGCTGATATATCTTCGGGTGTGTGAGTATGTGAGGAAACATCATGTTTGATTGCTACTGTATACACCAATGCACGTGCACATGTAATTAGTAATTTGTAATCTAGGCACGATATCCGTCACTGATCGTGACAATAGGATTAGCAGCAAATCACAGCCACCTCAGTCTTGTTTCAGTGCTTTTCTATTCAGACAAAAAAAAAAAGAAATCTAAATCTGAAAATCGAGCTCGCTTTTGTTTTTTTGGTGACTTTTCATGACCTTGTGTAAAGTGCTATTCCTGCTTTATCTTTTAGAGACTCTACAGTTGACCGTGAGCTTAGTTCTGCCAGCTTTTTTCTGTTGGAGGTTGCTATGGCCTTATTATGGGTTTAACTGCCAAAGGAAGCACAGTAGCCTACAGCTTGCTATTTTATTCTGATGTTTTCCACTTCATCACATAAACCCAATAAAAACAATTCACCTATTTTTAATGAAAAGTATGTACTTTACAAATCCACACGAATATCCGGTTTTATTTCATTCACTTATTGTGAGAGTTTTATGCTTCTGTTTTCATTTTTATATTGTTTACTATCACTTGATGGGGTATTCTTAAAAAAAAAAAAATAATAATAATGTGTTTTCTGTATTTTCACTTGTTCCTTAATTAATTAGCATTCTCTGTTATTATGTAATGCATGAAACATCTTTTATCAACTTATTTTACTTTTATGTACTACTTTTTTTTTTCTTCAGTATCGTGTATTTGCTTTTGTGATGGTTCCTTGCTAAAGGGTAAAGTAGATTAAACAGTTTTGCTTTATATTCTAGACTGTCCATTTACTGAACGAGAGAGCAGTAGTAAGTGCCGTGAAGTGGTTTCAAAATGATTTATATTTGCAAAATTTATTACTATTATCCATGCAAAGTGGGGAAAAAAATGCAAAATAGGAATATTTCACAGATTTAATATAAAAAGATGATTTATTTGCAGCACAGTTGATATTATTTGATAAGTATTTGATTTAAATAAAGCCTGAGTTTGTTTAAACTTGATTCAAAACCTGAATTTGAGACTTGATTTGATATCGATGTTGTATTTAGATACAGTGTCAGCGGTCAGCGGTCTCAGATGTAACGCTATCAGTTTTTATCTTGCTGTGTTTTATTTACATCTTTTATTTTTTAGTGTTTTGTTACTTTTTTTATTCTAGTCCAGTTGATCGTTAATTGCTGTTACTAGAAGAAAATCCCTAAATACACAAAACCTTTACACTAAGCAGAAATATAAATACTCGCCGTTATAAAGGACACAATAAAGCAAATAAATAAACTGTGAAAAATCCTTGTTTTTTTTTTCTTAATTAATAAATGAAATAGTTTATAAGTGGATACATAGAGCAAAATACTACTGTGCATAAAAAATACCACGTCAATGCATGACTAATATATTTGTATTAATTGTTTTTATGGTTAATGGAAAACTATTAGCAGGTTTGTGGTTTCTGTATATAAAAGTATCTAAATAAAACTAAGGGATTTTCTTTCATTTTTCTTTCTTTCTTTCATTTTTCCAAGAAGTGTCCCATGTTAAAAAATAAAAAGCCCCGGGCACCAGCAAGTGATCTACATGATATCATTTATTATCCATCATTTATACACTGCAGCTGCTGTTTTTGTTTATTAGTCATGAACACATGCCTTTATAGATGTTCATCAGCCTAGAAACAAGATGCTTATTCATGAAACAGCCGTTGTTTTCAAACAGTAAATGTCCTGTGCTGCATAAATTATTAATCAGCTTAACTCAGAGTCCGGCTGCACGCCTCCCCAGACCACCCCAATGAATTACACACAGGATTTGTATTTGAAGCTTGAAATAAATTTCAAGAATGGCTTTATAGTACACATGCTAAATGTCCATTAGAAAAAGATTAACTTGCTACTCATAAAGACCACTGAAAGTTTCACATACACACTTGTACACATTCTCTATGGGCATTGAACAAAATGTGGGAGTGAAGAAGTCAACAAAACATGGTATCAGTTGGGATTAGTTGTTACTCATGCCTTCTTGGTTGAGATGGAGGTTGTACTTTTGTGGTCATCATAACCAACATGTCATTGTCACTGTAAATAAACCATCAAATCTGACAAATTCACAAAACATGAGAAGATAATAAAACTGCTACCACTGCATTCACTACAACCATAATCAGATATGTTAAAGGATAACGACTCGCCACAACCCAAAGGCGAGGGATTGTAGTTTACACTTCTTACAGTCCTGCTTTAGCCGTCTACTTCTCAGTAATTATTAAAACATTTGCAGCAACTGGTGTAGCTATGATGCTGATATGTCCTCTTACTTTTTCATCACATTTTAGTGTTTTTAAAAACGTTGTATGTTTTTTTTTTTGTGTGACTGTGTATGACGGGTCGTCTCACAGCTAGAGCATAATCAACAGCTGACTACAACCTGAAGAGGAGGTGGGGTTAATTAGAGTTTGTTAGAGTTTACAGAGACTCTAAACGCAGATCAGTGTCACTGCACTGCTTCTTATAATATTCTTTTGTTGTTGTGTGTTTTTGTTTTTCTATTTTAGGACTTTCGATAGAAATTTCCTGCAGTAACATTTCCACTATTTACGACCAGTGGAAGCTTACGGGAGGCACTTAAGAAACACACACAAAAACAAAAATAATAATAAAAACCCTCAACAAAATATTTTTCAAATAATGTAAAACATGCAGGCAATTTCAGTAAAACTGTTTGTTTGGATTTACGTTTTCTGTTCCTTAAGTCCATAGTATTATTCCTAACACTAGTAAATGTGATGGACTTCATATGAATTTGCTTTTTTTATTCCATGTTATTATTTTACATGTTTTTAACAGGGATCATTTTATAGCACTCATTCATTCATTCATTTTCTACCGCTTATCCGAACTACCTCGGGTCATGGGGAGCCTGTGCCTATCATTTATAGCACTCTTCTTAGTTAATGTTTACTACAGGAGAATCGATCTAGCATTGAAGCCACAGTGAAATACTAAAGAATGATTTTGTTCAATGTCTTTAATTTTGTACTACATGCAACAAAACAAATGAAAAAACTTTTACCTTCCTTAATCAACTGCACTGTTCACAGTGCTGTAAAATTCTCAATATTAATTTTGCTCTTGTGTCAGTATGGAAGAGAATGAGATCAAGTCTACAAACACATTAGGATTTTGGTTAAGAGTTTAAAGTCATTATCGACAGCTATCCGTTAATCGTGTTAGGGAACGTGGTGAAAAATTGGAGGGAGCAAAATTATTGTCTGATAAAGTTACTTTTAATGAATGCTTCTTTCTTACGTGCAGACGAAGAGTAGCAGTGTTGTGACAGGAGGTTAACATGGTGAAGAAACACAAACCCAGACACACACACACACACACACACAGAGTAAATAGGGCAGACTGAATCCACTGTGCAAAGCTGTTGTCGCTCTTTATAACAATATGTGAAGGACCAGCAAAAAAAAAAACAAAAAAACAAGCATGTGTTAGGAACAATGTTCTAAGCTTTCATTCAGTATGACTCAGAAAGCACATTAAAAGCTAGCGTCTGGCATCTTTTTTTTATATATATATGAATTTACATTTATACTACATAGAAATTGCTCAAGCTCATTCTGGGTATCGTGGTGAACTACACAGAACACAATTCGCTCCATATTTCTTTTTTTTTTTTTAAACATGATCTCAATACTGTCCAAATGTTAACCTGTGTTTGTGGTGTACAATAAACATGCCCCAGTAACAGACGTTTAAGGGTCAAGTTATCAAAGCCTGTGGACAGAATT
The DNA here is from genome assembly GCF_030014155.1 of Tachysurus vachellii. NCBI lineage: Eukaryota > Metazoa > Chordata > Actinopteri > Siluriformes > Bagridae > Tachysurus > Tachysurus vachellii. The sequence continues at coordinate 10,775,108 of NC_083466.1, read as the reverse complement.
TGAGCTAATTAACCGTAACCGCAGTATGTTTTTGTGCATATTGGAATATTTTTCATTTTTGATCTATTTACACATCTTGTGTCAGCTCTTAAAAAAGGGGTTTGTGAATGAGTAATGTCCAAGATGATTTTTAGTTGCTTTTCCACCATATTTAAGATTATGTTAATTTAAATTAAGGTAAACTCTTTGGTCACAAAGTAAGAAAAATAGAAAAAATTCACATGAACAAAAAAATTCTAACACACAAATCTTTCCTGTTTTGCAACGGAGGAAAAAATGAACATATAAATAAATAAAAGTAAAAGAAGGGTCCAGAACAGGGGAAGTCACTGTCATGGTGATGGTGAGAGACAAAGTGACAACAGAGGATTTGGGTCACAATCTGATCTATTCTGCCAAGGTTTTTGGGAGGCTTGCCACAGCGCAAATAAATGAAAAGGTAATAGAAAATCAGTCATTTGTGTCCTGCTTTTCATCTTTCTCCTTCACCTCCTCTGCCTCCTCTTCATCCTCTTCCTCCTCTTCCACTTCTGGTGTGCAGTAGCGTTGGAGCAGTTGGTGTAGGTGCTGCTGCAGGTCATCAGGTTGTAGGGACTCCGGAGTGTCCTCCAGTCGCTCCAGGTGGATATGTTTGCTCTGGCCGTCCCTCACCACAGTCTTCTTCTGAGTGCGTGTCTTATGCATGCGGGTCCTGCAGATATATCATAAATAAGTCAGCAAACTTGGATTATTTTATTCAATCTCAAATCTATCCCTTTGCTCTCTATTCTATACCTCTATATACAAAACCATAATGTAACACATTACGCTAATTTACAAAATATACTATGTAGGCACACATATTTATTATAAATAGTATAGAAAATGGTGAAGTTAGTAAGGCATGTTGTTAGACACATTTGTAAGTTTCCTCGAAGCCAAGCAACATTAATTGGTTGATTTTTTTCCATGCTGATGTTAATGGGCTACAAAGGCTTCATTTATTTTATCAAAGCTTTCATGCTTGTTTCATTTGCATCACTTCCTCTTAGCAAAGCTACAGCTAATGAGTAAAGCTTTAAAAAGTACTTTACTGACACCTCATACACAAGCATGATTAACAGGTATTAAAGATGCCATGCCACACCTCTGCAAGTTTAAATTCATTCATTTCGTTCAGATGTTATATTATGCTCATAAATCACATCATAGCACTATCCCAACCTTCTGATCATAGATCCATCCTCCTTCATAATCTCTTTCTCCACTAAATGAGGCAAAACAACTTTGTCAAAGCCGCCTGCATAACTCAAAGCCTGGACATTATAGGAGAAGTGTGAAAGAAAGCAGTTTAGAGGAAAGAGTTTACAATGGAGTCATTAAAACATAAAGCATAACTTAACTAAAAAACTCTCAAATTCATGTAAATATTTCACCTCTACATTTCGTGAAAGATAAATGTAAACTCTACAAATATAAACTCTACATTTCATTCAAGTTTTTGACAGTAATAAACTTTGTAATGAAAATTGTATTAAATTAGAAATGAAGAAGGATTTTCAGTAGTGGTCTCACTAGATGCAGATTCCCTTTATCAGAGCTAGTTTATCTCATTTTTATATAACTGAGCAATTGAGGGCTAAGGGCCTTGCTCAGGGGCCCATCAGTGGCATGCTTTGTGGACGTGGGAATAAAACTCACAATCTCCCGATTTGTAATACACCACCTTAAACACTAGGCTTGGTTAAGCCATAAGTCTGATTGTTTTTTTAAAGGTTTTCATCCTGTAATATTTTACATAGAATCTTTAAAGGTTGTGAAACTGCAGATAATACCCTTAGTTTTTCCTGCTCTGAGAAATTTTTTCAAAACGTGACCATGGTTGGAAACATGTGCTTCAGAAAAACAAGGTGATGAACCTTTATGGCCTCTAGAGTGTACATGAGAGATTTTTTTATATTAACTATTTATACGGGGGCACGGTGGCTTAGTGGTTAGCACGTTCGCCTCACACCTCCAGGGTTGGGGGTTCGATTCCCGCCTCCGCCTTGTGTGTGTGGAGTTTGCATGTTCTCCCCGTGCCTCGGGGGTTTCCTCCGGGTACTCCGGTTTCCTCCCCCGGTCCAAAGACATGCATGGTAGGTTGATTGGCATCTCTGGAAAATTGTCCGTAGTGTGTGATTGTGTGAGTGAATGAGAGTGTGTGTGTGCCCTGCGATGGGTTGGCACTCCGTCCAGGGTGTATCCTGCCTTGATGCCCGATGACGCCTGAGATAGGCACAGGCTCCCCGTGACCCGAGGTAGTTCGGATAAGCGGTAGAAAATGAGTGAGTGAGTGAGAACTATTTATACATTTAGTTTCGTGTTTTGGCAAAAAAAAAAGCACAAATTTAAATTGCTGATGATTGAAATTATGAATCATTCAATTATTTTACTCAGTGCATAATTAATTTTACAGACTGTATTTTCACACCTTTTCAAAGTCTTCTTTTGCCGAGGGAAGGTCTGCTGACAACGAGGGGTCACCAATTTGCTTTTCCATCCTCTCACCCTGCACCATCATGGTTTTGATGACCTTGCTTACTTTACGACCGTCGGCATTCTCTCCTTCATACCCGGAGGCTGTTATCTTGCCAACAGGTGCCGCCTCAGAAAACGTCACCTGATGTTCAACATATTTTAGTTTAAATGTCAGACTTTAAGAAAGGTTTATCAAAAACTGCTCTGTTTTAAAAATGCACATGTACCTCAGTCTGGTCTCCTGCACTCTTCACTACAGTCCTTTTTAACACTTTGGAAAAACAATCAGCCTCATCTACAGTGATAGCTTCTTGCTGAGTTCCCTCCTGCATCACTTCCTCTAGCTCTGTTCCATCGGCAGACACATACTTGCGGATAATTTTCCTTGTGATCTGTGTGAACGTAACAAAAGACATAACAGAAACAGGTCAACAGCATCAGACAAAGGGGCAAAGATGCAATAAAAAAAAAGAGGTTTGTGTACACTATAAGATGGTACACATTACATTACAATACAGTACCTTTAATCTGTGTAATAACCAAGCTACAGCAAACCAACCCATGAATTGAGGGTAGTAGATATGGAAAAAAACTGAAACTGAAAACAAAAACTGCTACATAAATAAACACCTGAAGTCTGCAGTGTGTTCACTGTGAAGTGTATAAATATAAAAATGATCTTATCAATACCATAACTGACTCAGAAACACGGTAGTTATCTTACAGGTCAGAACCAAAAGAAAACTTAAAATGAAGGTTTCTGTATATATTATTTTATATTAAAATAAATGGTGGTTATTTGTAGTGTTATATGATGCACTTAATTTATGCTTTAATTTGTTGTAGTTTCACCAGAATAAAAGCACTGCAATGCAAAGTCTTAACATTTTACTCCACAATAAAACAACAGGTACCTTTTTGGTGACTATGTTTCCATGCTCATCTGTGTATTGCTCCTCAGTCACTTTGTAAGGGGAAATATCTGGCAATTCATCTCCCTAGATAACAACAAAACACCAAATATAAATGATGCTATATAGAACTTTGAATATATTGCCTGATAAATTATAATTCACACAGGAAATAGTATTAAGTATGCAGAGGCTAAAAATCTTTAGAGTCATTAAATATTTATAAACAATTAATGAGAGAGTAACTAAAATGAAATATTTTTACTGTTAGATGTTAACATTTCCCCACCTGCCAATATCTCTAATGTAATCTATTTACTTAATATACATCCAACTTATCTCAGTATAAACCATAAGCAATATTATGCATGGATGCCAAATGCAGCTAATATCCTGTTACAAAATGTATAATGTATTATGTAGAAAACACAACAAAAACAAAGTGCTGCATGTATGGCCAAGTATGACATAAAATATGTGTTAAAAGACTTGATAGGCAGAGCAGGGGTGAAAAATCAGTCCAACCAGAGATACAAATGATTATTTTCACTTCTTAGTAATATCATGATATTATATTTTGCACACCTAAACAAATACCTGGATTATAACTCTGCGTCGTACCACTCGGGTGGTCAACACCTCTTCCTCTGAACTATCAGACAGCAAGCCTAGCTCCGCTGCTATTTCCTGAGACATGTGTAATTTGTATGAGGGAACATATATATATATATATATATATATATATATATATATATATATATATATATATATATATATATATTCATTTTTTAATTCTTGCAGGTCACACCAAGCCAGGCCAATCCACTACACAGCTTCTGTTCAACCACATTTTACATTTCATGTTAGCTGCCTGTGCTCATTGAGCCTCATTTATCGTACTGGATTCAAAAGCATTTATTGTGAAATCAGTTGTTTGAATAATACCAGAATTATTCACATCTTCACAAGAAGATTGGTATTTATAATCCTGTAATTTCAGAAAAACATTCATATCCCACTCATGTTTCTGGGTGTGTGAATGTACATATAAAAAGACTAACTATTGTAATCCTCAATTATTGGCCTTCATATCATACAATTACATAAAAATTACTACTGTTTTATGTATGGATTATGTATAATGTCAAGTTCAAATAGTTGTGTATTTCATTTCATTCATTTCATAATAATAATGAAGTAATAAATATTGTAAATGTAAAAAATAAAGAAAGCAAGCAAACATAAATCCAAACATCAAGCTAAATAAGGCCAGTCTGGATATATAAATATAAAAAGTATTAAAAATTAATCAGTTATATAAAACTTTACTAGGTGATTGATAAATGAGGCCCTTCATTAGTAATTTATCTTTACACCATTCTTTATTTTAGACAAGGAAATGGATTGTTTAAGGTTAATATACATTACATGAAGATATTGGTATTTTAAGCTGTTAAGCAGAAAACAGGCAAAGGATTGAAAAAAGGCAGTAATCAATTTAAGGTGAGCTTTGTGAGAAAAGTCATTCACAGTGAGAAAGTCCCCATGAAATCAAAATTGGTGTTTTTTTTTACAAAACAGTTGTTATGCTAGACACAAATAAAACAGCTTAGACTTTAGAAATGTGTTTAATAGATATTCTTTGAATTTTATGATTAATGATTTCTTTGAAAATGATGAAAACTAGTCTATGAATCCCAATCATTGTAAACTAACTGGGTGGGACAAGTTTGAATCAAACTCTCATTTGTGTAGTTGTGGTTGTGTATGGTGTGTGTGTGTGTGTGTGTGTGTGTGTGTGTGTGTGTGTGTGTGTGTGTGTTTGTGTGTGTGTGAGAGAGAGAGAGAGAGAGAGAGAGAGAGAGAGAGAGAGAGAGAGATTATCCAAAAAGATTGTTGGCTGGTAGCAAATGAGCCACAGGCCTAAACTCTACGATACAGAATATGACAAAGTTACAGTAAAGAAATTGGCAGTGTCACATCCTGTTCTGTTGAAAACAAACTCTGTATAAAAATGTGGCCTCTGAATTAGCTGCTTTGCCACAGTTGAATGTGTTTTGATTTATCATGAGATATGGTATTTATCTAATTGGCTGTTGAGGAAATTAGTCAATTTCTTCATCCACATCATGTTTCGCAAAAGAAATATTTTGGATTTTGAATAAAATTATGGCCCTCATTGCTTTTCATGGGCACTTTATCTGTACTGAATAGCTATGTGTCAATCATCAATATTTCATCACTCAGATGTCAAACTTGTGCATGTTAACAAATATATTAAGAAAAACATAATCTTATGTGCAAGTCAGTATATTACAATCCGGACATGGGACAGCTATTCTCAACCTGGCAAGCAAACTAATCACGCTCTAGATTTACTCATGCTCAAAGGCTTACCCTTCCTAGAGAATCATCATCTTCATCATATTGGCCTCCCTGCCTTGGTGGTAGCTCTTCTGCATAAGAGGGCTCATATGCATACCCATAAGGATATGTTACCTCTTCATCATGCTCATCTACACATTCATCCTCTGGCTCAAGAACAAGGGGTAAATCAATTTCCTCACTTCCCCAGGATACAGGACATGGGCTATCTTGGCTGTCATCTTCTGACTTTTCTGTTATTTTGGATGTGACCAATAAATAGTCATAGGCTGGAGTGTTTGGTAAAGATGGGAATTCTTCAACATGGTAAAGAGTCTCAGGACCGAAAATGCCTTCTGATCGTAATTCTGGTTCAGGTACATCTAAAAATGTTTGCTGACAATCAAAGAACTCATTATCTGACTCTAAACTATCTGACTGGACAGGCCTTGGCTTGGCTTTTTTCAGATCAATATCCATCAGACTTCCATCTGGAGAGTGAGATATCTCAAATGATGTAGGAGCCAAAGTAATTTCCATGGGACATATTCCACCAGCAACTAAATCTGAGTCATCAGTACTAAGTGCAGGTACTGGTTCCTCGAATTCAGAAACTACGTGGTGAAAAGTCTCAAATTGGTGGTTCTCATTGGATAATTGTGAATTGGTAGTCAGCTCTTGGTTAGAACATAATTTACTAAAAATAGTTGTCACAGAACCCAGATCAGTGGGTAGCACCCTACTGCCTACAAAAGGTATTCTCACAGAACTTGACACCACATCACTGCAATCAGAGGAGGGAGCACTTGAAATAGACAAATTAGGAGTTACTGTCCTGTGAGATTGTTGGTGATTGAAATGGAAAGGAGTCATATGTATTTCACATAATCCAGATGATTCCTTTGGCTGTTCAAGTGAATGCTTGAGGGATATCACAGGACGTACATTTTCCAGATCGGCACTAACAACTGTTCTTCCCTCAGGTATATAGTGTAGTGACTTTGGGTCACTTACACCTGCTTGTATGTTACCTTCACTGGTCAAGGACAACCCAATTGCATTTTGTTCTAAAATGGTCGCACTGGTGCTTTGGTTTTGGATTTGTGAGGAGTCTTCCTCACTGACCCTGATATTTTTATTTTTTATTTCTCTACTCTGATTTTTCAACCGAATATCCTTTTCTGAAACGATATCCTGCAGAGCCTAAAAGGGAGGATGAGCATGAAATCAGACACATACTTTTCTACACTATTTGTATCAGATTCATGCAGACATATGGACTTTCATTATAATTGCACTGTTGTTGGATGGATTGTATGGAACATCAAGTCAATCAATCACACAAGACACAAGACCTGCTTTACAAGTAAGAATATATTGACAATTAACCATGCATAACTTATAATATATAAGATATTATAAGATATAAACAGGTTTGAAAGGTCTCAGGACATGTTAGATGGCATACAGTTCCTAATGGTCATTCTGGGTTTATTTGTTAGTGGATCAAAAAGAATCACAAAGATTTTTCTGTCATGAAAGAAACATTGTTTCATACACTGCAACCGAATAATGATTGCATGCTACTGTATGCTGCTTACCCTTGTTTTGAATTCCTGCTGGCCTATTTCAGAGGTAGAGCTGTCATATCTTGCTTCATGACTCTGCTTGTGTTGAAGCACCAAATCCTGTTTAGCTACGTTAATTCTCTGAGGATCTTCTTGGATTCTTAACATATTTCTACCATCTCCGTCATCTGCAATGGTTTTTATTACTTTGTTGATCACTGGAGGGAGTGACTCTCCGGGTTTGCTAATCATTTCCTTTTGTTCTGGCTCAGAGAGAAACTGGTTGTCTGGCATGGAGTCATTACACTGTGTTTGAGATGTTACTGACTCAGGGGATTCTGGGCGACAATCAATATCAAATATCAGAGAGTCAGGTGTAATTGGTGCATTGGGTTCAAATTCTCTCAGTGCTTCAGGGGATGGAAATCTATATATAGACTCAAAGGAAAATGTGGGGGGTGACAATGATCTTGAACTGCATTCTGACAATTCATAAACAGGTGATGCTGGTCTTTGTTTAGTCTCCAGCAAAACCGATGCATATTCTGAAGACAATATATCAGACATTATTGGTGATATGTGTGTTAAATTTGTGACTGACAGCTGAACATTATGATCTGATGGAAGTGGTGAATGTGCTGAGAATTCGGGTATAGGAGAGTCTGGGGAAAGTCTTTGGAATTCATTTACAGAAGACACAGATTCTGGGGAAGGGGGTCGACCTTTATACTGAGAAATCAATGTATAAGGTAATAAAGACGTATGCTCAGGAATAGGTGAATCAGGGCTGAAAGGTCTGAATTCATTTTCAGATCTAATAGACTCTGGTGATGAAGCTCTTAGGTCATTTGAAATGACCAGACATTCATGCCCCTCTGGTGTATAACAAGTAATAGAATCTGCAGAGTTTTCTTCAGGAAATTCAAAAGATTCCTTATTGTATTTCATTGTCTGTTTTAAGGATAAAGCTGAGAATGCTTTTTGATTTTCCAAAACAGGAACAGTCAAGATCTTTTGGGATTGCATGTGATTTTGAGAAAATTCATGAGTAAGAGCTGGTATTTTATAAACACCTTCATTACTGATGCCATTAGACTCATCCTTTTTGCAAGTCTGAACAATTTCCATTCTACAGCCAATATATTCAAACACACCTGTTTTGGAACTGAACATTTCACCTTTGTAATGTGGGTCATGTATGTGAGATATAAGATTCAAAGGAATAGTTCTGTATACAAGTTTGTATTCAGGCACCATTTTGATGGTCTCTTGAAACTGAGGATGTGATGTAGCTGAGCCAGGAGATAGTGGCCTATTTTCATCTGCTGATACTACTGAATCAGGTGAAGCTATTCTATAATCATAAAGCACAGGATTGAAAACATTAAACTCATCATCTTCATCTGAATGCACAGATTCAGGAAAGGATGAGCCATGTCCTGTTACTGACACTAATTCAACCAACATTGTTGAGTACTGTGGTATCGGTGAATCAGGAGACAGTGGCCTATGTGCGCTAATTGAATCTGGTGAAGATCCTCTAATCTCTGATGCTGAGATTCTAGACTGTGGTGACATATTAAATAATTCATATTCTATTGAATTAGAACATATTGATTCAGGTGAGCATGATCTATATCCAGAAACTGGCAAAGTACTCTCAAGGAAAGATGGTCTATATGCTTGGATAGGTGAATCAGGTGATAATCGTGTTTCCTCATCTATTGATGCCTTTGAGTCAGGAGATGATGGCCTATAATAGGAATCTTCGATGCTGAGGATGTTAACTTCATAGTCTATATCTGAAGCCATGGACTCAGGAGGGGATGATCTATGTCCTGTTACTAAAACTAAATCAGCAAACATTGTTGAGTACTGTGGTACTGGTGAATCTAGAGACAGTGGTTTACATGATTCTGGTGAGGCTCCTCTAAAGTGTGATGCTACAATCAAAGATTCATGTGACATAGGCCTATACTCTGAGATGGTGTCTGGGCTAAGAGGTTTATATTCAAATTCTGACTGAAAAGAGCCAGGTGACACTGGCCTTTGCTCAACAATAAACAAGTCTCCTGAAAATGTTTCATTTTCTACTGAAATTGAACCTGCTGATTCAGGTGAGCATGATCTATACCCAAAAACTGGAAAACTACCCTCAGGAAATGAGCTAAACTGCTGTATAGGTGAATCAGGTGACAATGGCCTGTTTTCATCTATTGATTTCATGGAATCAGGTGACGATGCCCTAGACACTGTCAGCGTAAGAACATGTAACTCATAATCATCATAATCTTCCTCATAATTGTTATATAAAGCCATAGCTTCAGGAGAGAACAGTCTATGTCCTATTACTGGCATTAACTCATAGAACAATTCTGAGTACTGTGGTACTGGTGAATCTGGAGACAGTGGTCCACATGCACTAAATGAATCTGGTGAAGATTCTCTAACATATGAAGCAGTGATCATAGATTCAGGTGACATAGGTCTGTACTCTGGGATGGAGTCAGGACTAAGGGGTCTAGCTTCAAATTCTGATTGAAATGAGTCGGGTGATTCTAGCCTTTGCTCAGCAGTAAACAGGTCTCCAGGTAATGATTCATTTTCTATTGAATTAGAATATATTGAATCAGGTGAACATGACCTATACCCAAAACCTGTAAGTATACATTGAGGAGATCCAAAATCAGGTACGGGTGAATCTTGGGGTATGTGCTCATTATGAACTAATGATTCTAAAGATTCAGGTGAGGCCCTAAAATCAGAAGTCATGAAATTCAAAATATTTGACTCACAATCTGAACCTGATGCCAAAGACTCAAGTGATGAAGATCTATATCCTGTAATTGGAACTACTCCACAGAACATTGCTGAGTACTGTGGTATTGGGGAATCTGGAGGCAGTGGTCTACATGCACATAGTGAATCTGGTGAAGATCCTCTGATATCAGATTGTAATATCGCTGACTCAGGTGACATAGCTCTGTATCTGAGTATAGAGTCTGATTTGACTGAACTATCTATAAATGAATCAGTTAAGACTAACCTCTGGTCAACTCCTGGAAACAATGCATATTGTATAGAATTAGAATCAACCGATTCTGGTGAACACGATCTAAATCCAGAAATTGGCAGAGCACACTCAGAGAAAGATGGTATGAATGCTTGGATAGGGGAGTCAGGCGATAATCGTGTGTTCTCATCTACTGATGCTATTGAGTCAGGTAATGAATGTCTATCATCGGAATGTGCAGCACTGTAAACATTAAGCTCATAATCTTCATCTGACCCCATAGATTCTGAAGAGGGTAATCTATATCCTGTTACTGTCTCTAACTCAGCCAACATTGTTGAATACTGTGGTATTGGTGATTCTGGAGACAGTTGTCTACTTGAGTTAACTGAATCTAGCGAGACTCTTCTCATATTCAATACTGACATTACATACTCTGGTGACACATGCTTTGTTTCATATTCTATTGAATTAGAGCATATTGATTCAAGTGAACATGATCTATATCCAGGACCTGGAAGAGTACTCTCAAAGAAATATGGTCTAAATTCTTGGATAGGTGAGTCAGGTGATAATCGTGTGTTCTCATCTATTGAACCCATTGAGTCAGGAGATGATGGTCTAAGATCAGAATCTGTAAAACTGAGAAAGTTAACCACATAATCTTTATCTGAAGCCATAGACTCAGGAGAGGATGATCTACATCCTGTAACTAATGGTAAATCAACCAACATTGTTGAGTATTGTGGTATTGGCGAATCAGGAGACAGTGGTCTATATGCACTAATTGAATCTGGTGAAGATCCTCTAATGTCTGATGCTAAGTTCATAGATGCAGGTGACATAGGTCTGTACTCAGGGATGGAGTCAGTGCTAAGGGGTCTAGCTTCAAATTCTGATTGAAATGACTCGGGTGACTCTGGTCTTTGTTCAGTGACAAACAGTCTGTCATCAAATGTTTCATTTTCTATTGAATTAGAACACAATGATTCGGGTGAACATGATTTATACCCAGAAACTGGCAAACTACCCTCAGTAAAGAATGGTCTAAACTGCTGTATAGGTGAATCAGGTGACAATGGTCTGTTTTCATCTGTTGATAAATCAGGTGATGATGCTCTAGATACTGTCTGAGTAACAGCATTTAACTCATAATCATCTTCATCAGAATTAATATCTGAAGCCATAGACACAGGAGAGGATAATCTATGTTCGATTATTGGCATTAAATCACAGAATAAACCTGAGTATTGTGGTATTGGTGAATCTGGAGACAGTAGTCTGCATGCACTAAATGAATCTGGTGAAGATCCTCTAATGTCTGATGCTAAGTTCATAGATTCAGGTGACATAGGTCTGTACTCAGGGATGGAATTAGAACACAACGATTCGGGAGAACATGATCTATACCCAGAAACTGGCAAACTACCCTCAGTAAAGAATGGTCTAAACTGCTGTATAGGTGAATCAGGTGACAATGGTCTGTTTCCATCTGGTGATTTCATTGAATCAGGTGAAGATGCTCTAGATACTGTCTGAGTAACAGAACGTAACTCATAATCATCTTCATCTTCATCATAATTATCATCCGAAGCCATAGACACAGGAGAGGACAATCTATGTTCTATTATTGGCATTAACTCACAGAACAAATCTGAGTACTGTGGTATTGGTGAATCTGGAGACAGTAGTCTGCATGCATCAAATGAATCTGGTGAAGATCCTCTAATGTCTGATGCTAAGTTCATAGATTCAGGTGACATAGGTCTGTACTCAGGGATGGAGTCAGTGCTAAGGGGTCTAGCTTCAAATTCTGATTGAAATGACTCAGGTGACTCTGGTCTTTGTTCAGTGACAAACAGTCTGTCATCAAATGTTTCATTTTCTATTGAATTAGAACACAATGATTCGGGTGAACATGATTTATACCCAGAAACCGGCAAACTACCCTCAGTAAAGAATGGTCTAAACTGCTGTATAGGTGAATCAGGTGACAACGGTCTGTTTTCATCTGTTGATAAATCAGGTGATGATGCTCTAGATACTGTCTGAGTAACAGCATTTAACTCATAATCATCTTCATCAGAATTAATATCTGAAGCCATAGACACAGGAGAGGATAATCTATGTTCGATTATTGGCATTAAATCACAGAATAAACCTGAGTATTGTGGTATTGGTGAATCTGGAGACAGTAGTCTGCATGCACTAAATGAATCTGGTGAAGATCCTCTAATGTCTGATGCTAAGTTCATAGATTCAGGTGACATAGGTCTGTACTCAGGGATGGAATTAGAACACAACGATTCGGGAGAACATGATCTATACCCAGAAACTGGCAAACTACCTTCAGTAAAGAATGGTCTAAACTGCTGTATAGGTGAATCAGGTGACAATGGTCTGTTTTCATCTGTTGATTTCATTGAATCAGGTGAAGATGCTCTAGATACTGTCTGAGTAACAGAACGTAACTCATAATCATCTTCATCTTCATCATAATTATCATCTGAAGCCATAGACACAGGAGAGGACAACCTGTGTTCTATTATTGGCATTAACTCACAGAACAAATCTGAGTACTGTGGTACTGGGGAATCTGGAGACAGTAGTCTGCATGCATCAAATGAATCTGGTGAAGATCCTCTAATGTCTGATGCTAAGTTCATAGATTCAGGTGACATAGGTCTGTACTCAGGGATGGAGTCAGTGCTAAGGGGTCTAGCTTCAAATTCTGATTGAAATGACTCAGGTGACTCTGGTCTTTGTTCAGTGACAAACAGTCTGTCATCAAATGTTTCATGTTCTATTGAATTAGAACACAATGATTCAGGAGAACATGACCTATACCCAGAAACTGGCAAACTACCCTCAGTAAAGAATGGTCTAAACTGCTGTATAGGTGAATCAGGTGACAACGGTCTGTTTTCATCTGTTGATAAATCAGGTGATGATGCTCTAGATACTGTCTGAGTAACAGCATTTAACTCATAATCATCTTCATCAGAATTAATATCTGAAGTCATAGACACAGGAGAGGATAATCTATGTTCGATTATTGGCATTAAATCACAGAATAAACCAGAGTATTGTGGTATTGGTGAATCTGGAGACAGTAGTCTGCATGCACTAAATGAATCTGGTGAAGATCCTCTAATGTCTGATGCTAAGTTCATAGATTCAGGTGACATAGGTCTGTACTCAGGGATGGAATTAGAACACAACGATTCGGGAGAACATGATCTATACCCAGAAACTGGCAAACTACCTTCAGTAAAGAATGGTCTAAACTGCTGTATAGGTGAATCAGGTGACAATGGTCTGTTTTCATCTGTTGATTTCATTGAATCAGGTGAAGATGCTCTAGATACTGTCTGAGTAACAGAACGTAACTCATAATCATCTTCATCTTCATCATAATTATCATCTGAAGCCATAGACACAGGAGAGGACAACCTGTGTTCTATTATTGGCATTAACTCACAGAACAAATCTGAGTACTGTGGTACTGGGGAATCTGGAGACAGTAGTCTGCATGCATCAAATGAATCTGGTGAAGATCCTCTAATGTCTGATGCTAAGTTCATAGATGCAGGTGACATAGGTCTGTACTCAGGGATGGAGTCAGTGCTAAGGGGTCTAGCTTCAAATTCTGATTGAAATGACTCAGGTGACTCTGGTCTTTGTTCAGTGACAAACAGTCTGTCATCAAATGTTTCATGTTCTATTGAATTAGAACACAATGATTCAGGAGAACATGACCTATACCCAGAAACTGGCAAACTACCCTCAGTAAAGAATGGTCTAAACTGCTGTATAGGTGAATCAGGTGACAACGGTCTGTTTTCATCTGTTGATAAATCAGGTGATGATGCTCTAGATACTGTCTGAGTAACAGCATTTAACTCATAATCATCTTCATCAGAATTAATATCTGAAGTCATAGACACAGGAGAGGATAATCTATGTTCGATTATTGGCATTAAATCACAGAATAAACCAGAGTATTGTGGTATTGGTGAATCTGGAGACAGTAGTCTGCATGCACTAAATGAATCTGGTGAAGATTCTCTAATGTCTGATGCTAAGTTCATAGATTCAGGTGACATAGGTCTGTACTCAGGGATGGAGTCAGTGCTAAGGGGTCTAGCTTCAAATTCTGATTGAAATGACTCAGGTGACTCTGGTCTTTGTGCAACAATAAACATGTCTTTTGGAAATGTTTCAAGTTCTACTGAATTGGAACATGCCGATTCAGGTGAACATGATCTATACCCAAAACCTGAAAATCCCTGCTCGGGAAGCAAAGATCTAAAATCTGGTATAGGAGAATCAGGGGGTAAGCACTCATTGGCAACTGACGATGCTACGGACATAGGTGAGGTCCTATAATCAGAATTTATGGAACTCAAAATGTTTAAGTCATAATCTGTACTTGATGCTAAAGATTCAAGCGAGGATGATCTAGATCTTGTGACTGGTACTAGTTTAAAGTACATTTCTGAGTACTGTGGTATTGGTGAATCTGGAGATAGTGGTCTACGTGGACTAAATGAATCTGGCGAAGATTGTTTTATGTCTAATGCTAAGATCATAGATTCAGGTGACATAGGTCTGTACTCTGGGATGGAGTCAGGGCTAAGGGGTCTAGCTTCAAATTCTGATTGAAATGAATTATTTGACTCTGTCTTTTGCTCGATGACAAAAAGTCCCATATCAACTGATTCATTTTCATTTGAATTAGACCATATTGGTTTGGGCAAACTGTATCCAGAAACTGACAAACCACTTTCAGGAAAAAATGGTCTTAACTGTTGTATAGGGGAATCAGGTGATAATGGTGTATTCTTATCTGTTTTCACACTGTAGTCAAAATGAGTTGTGTTAGGGCCTTTGTACTGGGGATCATGTACTTTACTAATAAGATGATGCGATTTTCTCTTAGTAGCTGCAACTTCACTTACCTTGGTCAACATTGTTACATTGTAGAATGGGTTTTGGGTATGCCCTATTACACTAGGCTTAGCTTCTAACAAGCTAGTTGTTTTTGCTTGTTGATTAGACCCAGAATCACATGAGTCAGTGGTTAAGTTTTGAATATTTTCAGTCAATTTACAGTCAATGGGCCTACAAAGCCTATATGTCAAAGTAGATTCTAGCTGTTCAGGTAACTGGGCATTCCTTTTTACTTGTGTTACATTTTTCGATAATTTTTTTATCTTTCGACATTTTTTTTCATTTACCTTAGCAGATAATTGTAAACTCTGTGATGTTGTGATATTTTCAAAGGTATATACACTGGATGTTAATTCTTTTTCAAATTCCATGTGTGCTGTGTGTTTGCTTACAGCTTTAGTAGAATCAGGGATACTTAGTGATGATGTTGAATCTGGAAAAGATTGCTGATTTTCTAACAGTGGTGTGGGTGAGACCAACTTGTGCACTCTGTCTGAAAGATCTGACTCAAGTGATTCAGAGTGATATCCTAAAGATGTAGTAGTCACTGTACAATTTGGTAATGAAAAGCTTGGTAATGTGGATTCAGGTGAAAGAGGTATGTGTTCATTTACAGATGACAGTGATTCAGGTGATAAAGGTTGACACTCCTCTGAAAATACTATAGGTGAATTCAACTCATTTTCATTGTCTGAAAATCTACATTCTTTTATAGATGTGATTTCATATAGATTTTGAACAAAGCTAGGTAGCGGTAAATCAGGGGAAAGGCATTTACATTCATTGACTGATGCTGCCGATTCAGGAGATAATGGTCGATCTTCAAACAACCATTCTGACAGTTCATAACCTAAATCTGAAACTGCAGATTGAGGCGATGACGATATAGATCCCTTCACTTGTTTAAAATAGTCATATACTTCTGGTGTAAAGCTTTGTATTGGTGAATCACAAGAAAGTGACATATACTCATTCAACGATTCTGTTGATCCAGGTCCAGATGCTCTATCCACACAGATATCAGAAGTCCAAGAGCATTGCTCAGAGTCCTGGGGAATCTCAGGAGATAAGTCTCTGTCTAACTTGTCAGTGGTAAAGGACCCAGGAGGAAAAGATTCATTTGATTCAGGTGTAAATGATCTACATTCAATCCATGAACCTGGTGAAACCGGTCTATATATTTCATCACTATCCATTAAAAAAGATTTTTGTGAACTTAATTCCGTGTTTGACGCATGCATTTCAAAAAAGCACAACTGATTTGAAATCCTAGGTGTGTCTACCTGCATAGGTGCTGTGTATTCACACTCTGGTGAATGTGGTCTAAAATCAGGTATAGGAGAATCAGGATATAGTTTCTGTTCAGTACTTGATGCCACAGATTCACCTGAACAGGCTCTGTATGTATCTATCAGCACACATGAATCTAGTGAGCCTGATCTGTACTCATATGAAATAGGTGAGTCTGGTGGTAATGAAACAGTAGATTGAGGTGATAAGGATCTATATTCGCGCATACATAATTCCAAGTCAGTGTCATATTCAAATACAGAAACTGGTGATGATGATCTATGCTCAGTTGGTGAAATCAATTCAGCTTGCAGAAAAGATCTATAGTCTGAAACTGGTATAGAGAGGACACTGGATTCATAATGGGAATTTGTTTCACTTGACTCAGGTATGTCTACTTCAAATTCAGTAGTGAAGTAGTGAAATTCTGGCTCATCCATGATAGGATTTGATAAAGTATTTGTCTGCCCAGTTGCTGAGACAAGTGACATCTGAGTGAGTGTAGAGTCATCACTTGCTACAATTTCACCCTCATGCCTAGTTAACAGCTGTTTGGGGGGTGAACTACAAACTGTCTTAAAGATTTGCAGGTCCTTCTTGGAAATATTTGTGCTGGTTGTTTCTAAGGACGGAATAGCAGATTTTTTATTTACTTCTGAAGACAACTCAAAAGTAACTTGATCAATATTTAAGGCCTCTGCTGCATCTAATTTATTCACAGTGAAGCGCTCATATTCAGTTGGTTTAAAACTCTCTGTAACTATGTTAAAATCTTTGCCAAGAGTCTTTGCCTCAACATAATCTTCACCAAAGAGGGCTGTGTAGAATTTAGCAGAAATCTCCTCAACATGTTGCTTCATGTACTCCTCACTTGGCCTTTGGTTACTTGGCAGTTCACACATAGATTTTGCCTTGGCTTCAGGGATCGGTATTTCCGTCTCACAATGTAGATTTTCTGTTTCTGATAAAGTTTGTGTTTTGTTTGATGGTTGCAAGAATGGAAATGATGTTGGAGATGAATAATGGGAAGTATAATCCACAGGTCCTTGATTAAGCTCCACAGCAATCTCACTGAAATCTGCCTCACTATGCTCTGATTCCAACAAGGTCTCTTCAAAATCTGTCATTATTATTTCTTTTTGTTTTTGTTTGCAGTCCCTGGGTAATTCAGTAGATGTAATGATCTCACAAATATATTTACTAACAGGGATGTGCTCAGACTGACCCCCAGCTGCTCCCAACTCTTGCAGAGCCTCATCATATGTGGGATTTAACTGCTGAGATGGAATTTTTGATATTTGTCTAGAAACAGCTTGCTCTTTGTTTACTGGTCCATATTTTGAAGACTGGAGCCTCCATGGTGTAGTTTTGTACAGGGTAAAGAAAGGACTTACTTTTTTTACTGTGCCAGGGAACTGTTGTCTTAGACCAATCATCTCAAAACCAGACAGTGTTGGGCCTGCAGCAACCCTGTAAATAAATATAATGTATGTTAAAAATAATGTAGTGTAAAACTACTGGTTTGATGATTTTTTATTTTTTTTTGACTCACTCTTCAGTTTTATCTATCTGCAGCAGTGGCTTCTCTTTCTGGGTATCATTGAGTGAAGATACACTAGAAGAGAGATCTTCAGCAGATACTAAAGGTGGCTGAAGTCCATACTTTGGCATTTTTGAAGTGTGCTCTGTGTGGCGGACTGGTCTAGGGCTATCGATGTCCTCATTAAGAGCTGAGAATCCTGGAGGATATAACACTTATAATTCTTGAATTAAAATTAAAGTTAGTGACATGTAAAGACATTGTGAACTTCAAGCTGAACAACAGATCCTCATCTTAACTTGGGGTTACAACGGCAATTTTTTTGGGTCAGTCCTATCTTCTCTTTCTTTAAATTATATATAAAAATTTCTCATTTCCCAAAGTAGATGTAAATTTTTACCTTCACTATTGTCCAGTGAGATAGACTGCTCTATTTCTGCATAGGTGTGCGATGAGTGGTCCTGAATGGACTGTATGATCTTTGTTTCAATGAGATGTACAATGTCCATACGATTAATCTTTTTCAGCTTCGAGATCAAAATGCTTTCTGTGGAGAATAGAAAAAAATCATCACATTAAATATGCACTTTGTTTATGTTCTAATTGTCAAATTTGAAATTTAAGCAAAATAATTCATTACAAAATCCATTTTTATGACATACAGTGTAATTTAACAATGTCTCATGTAAAAGTCTAACCTGTAGCATTTGTCCCCTCTCTTTTTGTCCATAGTCTTATAAGTGCATGACTTTGGTCTTGTAATGAGTTTGGATTCTTCACTCTTATCTGATTGACCTGCTCTTCATCAAATTCAAGTTCACGAGCCAGCTCTAGATGTACAATAAATAAGATACCAATGTTTGAAAAAAACAAATATTATTTCTGGAATTTTAAAAGGGAGTGAAAGCTGACATGTCAGAATTATGTTTGAATTGTACATAGAGTATTTATTAATAAAAAATCCATCCTTCTGTGTGCTCATATCACCTGAAACCTTACTGAAAGCAAGTAGCAAATCCATCAGAGCGTATATATAATGTATGATTTTAAAAATGTTCTATATGTACAACAGATATGGGTGTTGTATTGATCTTTAAACCATGAATCGTTCTGTCAATGTTCCTGTGATATCACCAAACACTCATGCTGCTTTTACCTGTCCAGCTGAAACCAAGATGATCAGCCATTACAGCCAATCGTCCTTCCTTCCTGTCAAGCTCATCCTGTGGATCCACTGCAAATGCCATAGTCAAGACACATAAAATGGCATCACCAAAATACACATTAAAAAACTAAGAAAAATGGTCCTATTTTCAGAAGCAGCCATAAAAAAGATCATTTCCATCACTAATGTACATAAAAAATATCAATGAAATACAGGTAGGTGACAAATGAAAAGGCAAAATAGTGTTAATCCACTGCAAGCTGCCAAAATTGCTTTGATATGACTTGACACAAGTGTCTGGAACTGTATTGGAGGCATGGAGAAGCACTTTTCCAAAGGATAAGTGCTTATTTGGTGCTTTGATGATGGTTTAACACATTTTCTCTCATCCCATCCCACTCTTCACTCTAACGGTTACTTTTTGACCAAAGTAGGAATCGACCATGTCAGCAGAATATCTCCTACAGAATATCAGAGCTACCAATGTTCCTTTAATTTAATTCCTTTAATGTCACCCATCTGTATATAATCACTGGCTTTCTCTTGCCTTTAAATTTCTTTTACTAATTGTTTTAAATTTGTTTGAATTATGTTTGAATTAGCTAGTTTAGCTGTTCTTATTTAGGCTTTCCTGAACATATTTTAAACTTGACACATTCTCTACTTTGTACTATGAACTATAGTGCACTGAACTAGTTTCCATGAAGAACATTGGAATTTACCAGTAAACCTATGGAGTAAAGAATAAAAGCAATCATTACATATGTGTATTCATAAATGTATAGATGTATGGCAGCAGCCATTTCAGCATGCTGTGAAGATTAACGTTTTAAGACAAATAGCAATAAAAATCAAATTAATCAAATCATTTTTGACAATACTCTAACACATACAAGGAAGGGAGACAGACACAAACACAATTCAAACGTCACAAAAGCACCAGAAAGAGTTAAAGCTTTAGCTACAAGACAGAGAGGCAGCACCTTCATTGCTAATGTGCTGAGGCAGATGAGAGAGAGAATGGGCCCCTTATGATGGGGGTACCTTGACTTTGGACTTGGGCTTTATCAGCAGGGATTCTTTCCATCTGCGTCTCAACAGGGTCGTCCCATCGAGGCCTAATGACCAATGGGTCCTCAGGAAGAGGCATCTGCATATCAGGGAAAGGCTCATTTTCTATTACTGAGACATCTATGGTGCTGCTTTCATCATCCGAAATGGCAGCAGCCTCCTCTTTCTCTTTTTCAGCTTGGGCCAACCTCTCCACTAGTTTAGCTGCCTCATCACTAATCTCCTCAAAAAAATCAGTAGGCTTCTTGCACCTCTCAGATGGCTGCTCTTTTTTGCCAGTTGTTGTAGTTTGAGTTGGTTGTCCAGGCTTTCCCCTGACAGGTAGCTTGGATGGTAATGTCTTATATTTGTTCGGCAATTCAGTACCTGTTGGATGACCCTGGTCCTTTTTTGCTGGTTTCTTTGTAGAATCACTTTCACAGTAGCTCTTGGCTTTGATAGACCTTGTCACTCTTGAGCTTACAGAGGGACCTGTGTCTGTCTCAGATTTTCTCCGTGTTTCAGGTTTTACAGGCAATTTAGTCTTCTTCTCTTTAGGAGATTTTACAGATAAATCATGTTCTGTCTCTGATTTGTTGGAAATAGCTTTTATAGGGATTCTTGATTTTGGCTTCTCCTCCTCCTTAGAGAAGGATGTCTTTTTCTGAGCTGATGCAGTATTACCTTTAGAATCGGGCTTTGTTTTTGATATCATTTTGGAAGTTTGTGATCTTTTTTCAGGGGCTTTAGGTAATTCTATTACTGAATGTTCATCCTCTGGGGAGGAATCTGAGGACTCTTGGTCCTGCTGGGAATAAACTGACCTGGTTACTGTTGATACTGCTGTCTGGACATTGGTTATGATTCCATCATTGGTTAAGATGGAAGTGTCTGTAGTACCAAGATCAGTCCCTGACAAACTTTCTTCAGGTAACCTGTCTGTTTTTATTTCTACAGCCTCTTTTGCAATGTTGTTTTTACTTGTTTGGGGTGAAACAGAAACAGCTAAATTAATTGGTATAGTAGGCTGTGGGACATTTGATTTAGAAGCTATACCAGATTGATCATTCTCAGGTGTGGAGTGAAGTGATATGTCTGTAGCCTCTTCTAAATATTCCTTAACATCTTCTGGTTTATTCTGCAGAGTGAGGTTTATAGCAATCTCTTGTTCTGCACCAGGTTCTTCCATAGCCTCCTCTATAAGTGCCTCTTCAATTGGTTGCTCTCCTATTTGAAAATAAGCAAAGCCTTCTTCCTCGTATCCCCTTTTGGTCATGTCTATTGCTCCACTTCTAGTCATTTCAAATAGTTTACCCTCTTGAAAAAGGAACGGGTTTTGTTCACTTGTTGGCGTGCCTTCCTCAGTGGGCGTCCTTCCCGGTGTCGTGTCTGGAGTTGCAGCTTGGGACTGTCGATCTACTGCCAGACCTAAAATCTTTTGTTCCTCTTCTTTGACTCTTGCTGCAAAGGCATCATCATCTTCCCGCAAATCATTCCAGTTGTCTGCCATAGTTTTTGCAGTTACCCCTCTAGACTTTGTTTTAGGAAGTTCTTCATCTAATTCATCTTCTTCAATGTCATCATAAATACATATTTCTGGTTTAAACGTTTCCCTAGCTTGCACCATAATACTAGACAAAGTATCTGTTTCTGTCCTTAAACTATCCCTGCTTAAACCTATATCAGATATCCCTGTAGGCCTTATGTTATCACCCTCAACATTATATGTTATATGACTTTCTAATGGACTGGGTGATTTTCTATACGCTTCCTGGTAGTCTGATAAATCGTTCTGCTTTCCACCCTTATCATCATACTTGCTTTCCCATGACCTCTTCTGGCTTTCCTCTTTCAGTTCCAGATTTTCAATATTGACCATCCCTTCTTTGCTTAACAATTGTTTGTTGGTCTGTTCTAACACTTTAATATTAAGTGTCTGCATTTCATTTTGTAGCGTGGTCTGATGATCTTTTGCTGTATGTGTTTCTGAGACAGACGGAGGTCCCTCTATTGCTGATTCATCTGTTGAAGCTGCAGTGTGGGCCATGTCCTCAGATGTTTGAGGGATCTCATGCACACCTGCTGGAAAAGGAGAGGGAGGTTGTACTTTAATATTTGGTTCATTAGATTGTGCTACCTCTGACCATTGTTTTGTCTCAGTAGGCCCAAGGCCATCCACTGAGTCTGTTTCAACTTTGAATTCAGGTCCAATCAATCTGATGCTTTCATTTCCTCTTTCAGACTCATTCATGGTCTGAGAGAAGATTTCTTTGCTATAGCCCTTTCTGTCTTTTTCATCTTGCTCCATCTCATCAAATGTTTTTATTTTGGCAGCCATTTTAAACATCTCTTCCTCAGGGTTGAATTTCCTCTGGGTCATGACACACTTTAACACATCTCCCTCTGCATCCTCAGGTATGACGGATGGAAATAGGAACATGGAATGGACCATAGGGTCTTGGGTTTTGGGATTGAGCTCATAACTTACCTCTTCAAAACTTGGGGTGTCAGGGGGAAAAGAACTCTTACCCGAACTCTTCAGTTGAGATGTCTGTTCACAACTGTCACCGTCGACACTATCCTCCTGGTCTCTGGGGAGTCTATGCAATTTTTCTGAGGGTAAAGGAGTTTTGGAGGATGTCTGCTGCCCTGCAGTCACACTGGGTTGCTCTACTGAAGGCAAGGTCAAGATGTTTTTTTGTTCTATAGGGCTGCTTTCTAGAGAGTCACAGCATGGGGAGTCTTTAGTTGGACTAGGTTCAATTGAGTCTGGGGATTTATGGGAGGAGTTGTCTTCCATAAGGGGGCTACCTTCTAATGAGTCCTTATGACTAATAGTTATAGAATCATCAGCTACTGGACTAATGGTCTCTGAATCTTGATGTCTAAGAGGCAGTACTAAACCACTATAACCCTGTGTATCAGCTCTTGTAGCCAAGTAGTCAGTTGAGGTTGACAGTTGTTGACCATCTGATGGCTCTTCATCACTCAAAAAACTGTCTATTGTTTCAGAACCCCTTTTCATTAGTTTTCGAGATTTTGTTGGTTTTGATGATGTCAAAAGAATGTCCTCATCAACAGAGAATTTTTCATCAACAAATTTAACAGTTTTGCTTTGAGAAGCAGACACAGACTCACTTTTTATACAATAATCCAATGCATTTTTCACAGACACGTATCCAAGAGTTGTTGTAGATGCCTGATCATCAGCTGTCTTTGCACCAGTGGAAGAGTTGTTAGATAGTGTACTTGTCTCATTTTTGGCTGTAACTGTTTCAACTTTTGAGAGCTTTCCATCAATATATTGACTTGGCTGTTTGGGTGATGATGAAAGGCTTTCGGGACTTGTATCCAGAGTTTCTGCCATACCTTCATGTTTGTCACTGTCCTCTGAGCTCATGTGGACTTCATCTTCACCTACGCTGGCACAAGGGGAAACAACTGTCCTTTCAATTTTGTGACTGTCCGAGCTTTCATTAAGCATATCCAGGCCACTATGAAGTTGAGTTAAGGACTCATTTTCCTTAGACAAATCTTGGGGTTTTGATGCGGCCAGATCTTTCTGGGCTGAAGGCTCTACTGATTGTAAGGCAGAAGTAACTTCATCTTGCACTGTTAGCATTTTTAGTTCTTGGCACTGAACACTGTCTTCTGGTTTTGGTCTTACACTGGAACTTACGTCCTGAGAATGTCCTATCTCCGTGCTAATCTTAAATTCTTTAATTTTCTCTGGGTCAACACATTTTTTAGTTTCAAGTGACACTTTTTGTCCAAGTGAAGAAGTTTGAGATGCGGACTGTCTGGACAGAGTTTCATTTATTTGAACTGTTTTTGTGTGCTTTAGTCCAGAACTTGCTTTATGTTCAAAAAGTCCAGACTTTCCCTTCGAAGGGTCTTGTCCTGTCTGAAAAGCCTTCATGAGTTCTTTTACTGACATAGTCTCTTCTAGTCTCTCTGACTCATTTTTTGGTGTTTTGGTGGGAGCTTGTGTTTTTTTAGAGGTTGGTGTTTTTTGATCTTTAATAACAGGAGATGACTTTTTTCCTGAAGACCCATGAGAGGGTTTGCTGCCAGTCTGCTTGCGGCCTTTTTGTTCTTCCTCCACCTTCTTTTGAAGAGCTTTAACTTTGTCTTTAATTGAGCCAATTGGTGTTTCTTCAACTACTGGAGATACAGGCGATTTTTTTTCGTTTGAGGGAGCATG
The DNA here is from genome assembly GCF_030014155.1 of Tachysurus vachellii. Classification (NCBI taxonomy): domain Eukaryota; kingdom Metazoa; phylum Chordata; class Actinopteri; order Siluriformes; family Bagridae; genus Tachysurus; species Tachysurus vachellii. The sequence goes on along the minus strand of NC_083466.1, from coordinate 10,750,551 downwards.
TAAGAGGCCATCATCTCGCTGTGTTTTTTCTGTTCTCTCACTAACAGAACCAGTTTTTGAAGTAGGCACATTGTATTCATTACTCTGTCCATGAGGCCCTTTTCTTCTAATGGGCTTTTTCACTTCAGTGACATGTGTTTTATTATCTTTCAGTACAGATGGTACAATTTTTTTGCCACCTTTGCGCAAAACAATTTCTGTGAACTTTTCCTGTGCCACACTCTCCTGCACTTTCGCTCCAGATGTCACATGTGCATCCAGAAAGTACTCTTTATGGTCTCTATCTACACCCTTTTGTGACTGACGGCTACCTCGAATGTCCTTAAGAAGTGCCTCTTGGGTCTCAAAAGCTGCCATCATTTTAGCCTCCTCAATTTCACAATCTGAAAGAAGCACCCACTCCTCATCCTTTCTATATGGATGACCTCCTGCTTTTGCTGAATCTTCAACAACTTCATCTTCATATGTCCCACTCCTTAGAATTTCATTAACTTTCTCCAAATCCTCCTTTACCTTTTCCATTATTTCAAAAGGCTCCCCTGACACCTCCTCCACCCCTTTCACTAGACTACCCCCATGCATAGAATTTGACTTCTCAGATGTATCAGTGGTCAGAATGGCAGTCATTTTGATCAGATCTTGTTTCATCTCTGAAACCTCAGAGAGTAAATCTGGGCTGGCTAGGGCAGTAGAACCTCGAATCAAGTGACTTTTCAGGATGGATGCCTCTGTAGAATTTTCAGTATCTTCATCATCTTCCGTTTACAAGGAGGACATTTAAGGAGCAAATTAAACAAAAAATTTAAATTAAAGGGAACAGAGATTTGAAAAAAGAGATCAGGTTTGGATTGGCATAAAGTTTTAAGGAACAAAACAGGATATAAAGGCTACATGGACAGACAACAGACTTACAGGGATGAATAACAACTGCAAAGCAAATGACAGCCAAATCTTACAGACCTTAGGGGAATAAGTAGGAAATAACTTGTTTATCTGATGTCCAAAAGCACATTCACACAAAGATACCAATTTAAATAAATAAATATGAATAAATAAATATAAATGAATAAACTGATGCAAACAGAGGACAAACAGAGATAAACAGTTGTTTAAAAAGACTCAAAAATGAACTTAGATTTTCCAGAGAAATTAATTATAGTAAATGAGAGAAATAAACAATGTGCTATTTTTCAAAAGAAAGCCAGTGATATAACACTAGGTTTTTTATATAATTTTTTTTTCCAGGAATAATGTGATGGAAGTATTGCTTCTTATGTATGTGAATTAGTCACATACACATTATGCTTAAATAACAACCTAATAAAAATAATAAAAATAAACAGATAAACTATAAATAGATATAACAATGCAGAAGGTAATGAACAATCTGTCAAACTTAAATATGGGCATACTGTTTGCACCCATTCTGAACAACACACACACACACACTTAATGCAAGTCAAGTTATTTCCATGCAAAGCTTATTAACTTCTAATAGGTAAGTATTTAGTAGGCTTATAACACTCATAGCCTAGTTATGTATTTGTTTATCCTTACTGCACAAAATGTGGTAAGTAATCAATTTAATGAAAGAGAGCAGATCCTTTAATCAATGTATTTAAATGGGTGTAAATAAATCCCATGTTAATTCAAGATTATGTCTAATGTGTACATATATGCATACTAATTACTAACTACTTTATTATATACTAATTTGATGTTACTTTGATAGATATAGTTTAGGCCAAATGTTTAAATGTCCTGTGACTAAAGATATTTCAACTCAATTTTTCACAACTCCATACATTTCATGTTATCATGCATTTCCTGGGTTTACTTTAATTCCATAAGAGGTCAAAATAATTTGATCTTTAATTGGCTATATGAGATTTTCTGTGTCAAATTTCTCCATTTATTTCTCCATTTATTTTTAGTTTACTAAAAAAGGTTTAGTTTTCCAAAATAGTTTTAACCTTCGGGGTAATGGTTCTGAGATTTTTCATAATTCTCCTTCCTAATGATGCAATCTCTTATCTAGAGCATGGCAATCTAGGACTCTCTTAATAGTGGATGTACATATTTTGGTGCCTGATGCCCACAACACCTTTTTAGTGCCTTTATTGTTTTCTTGGTGTTCAGTTGAACTTTTACCTGAACAACACAGTGACTGTGAACTTAAGAATTTTATATTTGCATTATTTGTATTACAGATGCTCATGGAACCTTCAGTTGTTGAGAAACTGGACTTGTGAAAGTCCACAGTTTAGCAGTCTTGGCTGTATCGCTTTGATTATTCTTGCTTATCAAGTGCAAAAAGTCTCTCAATAAGCCAAAAGGGAAAATCAAGAATCAAGAAAATCAAGGTTCTAAAATCAAGTTATATCAATTAATGGAATCTGCCAGACTGTTAAAAAAGACAGTCAACTTGCTAAACTTGTAAACTTTTGATTCTGAAATTCTGACAATATGTAATTTCAGTAGAGTTGTGAAAGACTGGTATTGATTTTCTTTAATCTAGGTGTTTGGATGCATTTGAATGCATTGGATGCATTGTAGAACTATACTATATAATACTATATATATATATATATATATATATATATATATATATATATATATATATATATATATATATATATATATATATATATATATATATATATATATATATATGATTGTACATAAGGGATTCTAAACATGGGGAAAGAGGAAACTACTTTGCTTTGCAGTTTGTTATAATATTCGATGATGCATGGAAAGATATTTAATAACACAAACATCACATTATGAATTAAACTTTATGTTGTATGTTTATACAGATCTTTTTTTTTATTTGCTCTCTGTAATGCCCAAGCATCGATGGAACCAGGGATGTGGGAAGGTTTTTTACACTGGGGGTAAATGTACAGTATGTATATTATAATGCACTCATTACTGTTCTTGTAACAGCTAATTCACAGGAACTTATATGACAGGTGGTCCAGAGAACCAAAGCCTAATAATAAAAATATTAAATAACCAAAAAAGTACACTCATTGATGTAATGTAAATTTCATTTTAAAGTTTCCTGACACAGGAGTTCCTTTTATCACTTATGTACATGTAATGTTTATCACAGTATAGCAGCTATATACAGTCAGTCCCTCAACACCCTCTCCTTTTTTCTCTCTTGATATCATTCTGAACAAAACATCCTACTTTGTTACTGAGAAAACAAAAATTGCAAATTCCTCTGTACTGTAGTCTCACAGATGTAAATTTAACTATGAGCAACTGCCTTTCAAATTAATAAATTAAGAACTGAAATCATAGACAAATGTCTTAGAAGTTACAAGGGGAATATTATTTGAAAGATTATTATTTAAAAACTCAAAGAACTCAATAATAAAGTTTAGATAGCATATTGCTTTATTTGCTTATTGAATTATTAGAATTAATTTGGAATTTTCATTTAAAGGAATCCTGCAAGAGACGGACTTCCCACATCCTTGGAAGGAACATAATGGAAAATGAGCAAAAGCTTACAGTAAGTTATGACAAGCTAAACGTGGGATAAATTGGATGCTGTGCAACAGCTCATTACTGTTTTTATATTTGCTAAATTATAACAGCCATATTAAGCCGCACATTCTTTAGTAGTTAATCTCTATGTGAGTTGGTTAAAAACAAACATGTTTAGTGCATGACAGATTAAAACTAGAAAAGGGAAATGTCTTACATCTTCCAAGTGTTCGGCTAGTCTGCAAAGATAAGCAAGTAAAATAACTGTAATTAGTTGTAAACTACTGACTGGATAGAAACATCAGTAAAGGAGAATAGAAACATCCATGTTGCTGTTAGGGTTGGCAAAATAAACAGGGAGGCATAATGGGCAAAGCAAAAAAATAAAAAAATAAAATAAAAACACACATTTGTCACTGTGTTTACATTGATAGCTCAGTTGTATCACCGAGCTGCCACTGTTGTGTTATTGAGCATGACCATTAATCCCTAAATTTCTTTGTGGTATCCTTTCTCAATTATAAGTGGCTTTAGACAAAAGCTTCAAATAAATGGGTAAAATGCATATGTAAATTACATGTGGTAGTGTGGCTTTGATTTAAAGCTCCAGTGATCTATATATGCTCCATTTTAAAAAAGTAGAATGATCTGATGATAATAACTACACAGTTTAAAAATATACTTGAGGGAAAGCTAATTAAATATATTCAGTTTAAAATAAATTAAAATAATTGAAAATAAATAAAAACAAACTAACTGACTAAATAAATAAATATACATTTTACAAGAGGAAAATGGTCTAAAATAATGTTTTACAGAGGAAATTGAACATCCAAAAGTGTGGATGTTAAGGGAATAGAGGAAAAATTTCTCCACAGTTACCTCCTCATCAGGCTCTTGGTCTGAATCTGATTCCTTTGATGAGCAAGAAGCAGTGAAAGAGGAGAGAGAGAGAGAGAGAGAGAGAAAGAGAGAGAGAGAGAGAGAGAGAGAGAGAGAGAGAGAGAGATTGACAGGGTGACAGGGGACAGGATAGAAAGAAGGATAAAGAGAGACCAAGCAAAGCAGTTACCATAGCAACAGAACTGTTGAGTCAGACTTTGAGGTGTAATATAAGAGGAGGTATGTGTGGAGGATATATACAGCCTAAGCTTATATACAAACTAAGATACATTAGATAATTATAATGAAAATAATGTTAATGAAATTCTAAATGTGAAACAAAATATAGACTTATATACCATACCTGTGCATGATGTTATAATTGCATAAAATTCTGTCAGTATGTCTCCATTGTGTTAATTTCAGTTATACTATTCTAAATCATTGTAAATCATTTCTAAATCATTGTGTGCAGTGGCTATTACAAAAGAAATCCCAATGAATCCCAATGAAATCAATAGAAATAGTGATGTGAAATCATAAATTTTATAATACATTCATTCAATAAATGTAAAACAAAATGCGGAAGCCAGAAAGTATTCAGATCAGATTTGTTGGGGTGCCGGGTGGGTTTTGGGTTTCTATTCAGTATCATCACCATGCATGCTCTCTCTCATAAAGAGAGTGGTAGTTAAATTACCTTAGCATACATTGGTAGATTAATATTTAGGTTGCATATGGCATCGTGGGCCAAACTCCTATATGATCTCGGTTCTTTCATGAAGGACAATCGACCACAAGGCTCCTGAGTGTTATCTCGTATCTAAAAGATTTCCAACAAATAACAAACATTTTAGCAACAAAAGTGTTACATGTAACAAAGTAGTTTTTTAACTTGTGTCTACAAGGAAGTAAATGCTTTCAAAAGAAATACATACAGCATGAAAATGTTAGGGAGCTTACCTTTATGAAGAGGGCAAGTCGGTTTTCCTTGAAGGCAAAAAAGCTGAAGATATGGTGTTGGCCACTCTTGGTGAGGGGGACTAAATTTCCAAAGCAGTCGGCATAGATGGGTTTTCCTTCTAAAACCTTCAGTGGAACATCACAAAAATAATACCATTAATATTTAGCAATTATTATACCGCCTTTTATATCCTAGTATTATTTCTTAAACAAAAAAAAAGACAATTTTACCAGTGTTGCTAAAACAACAAAATTAATTTTTATTATTATTCTTTTTTTTAATAATGACTATTAGTTTATATTTCAGCTGAATTGACAGATAATTAATAAATATGTATTTTTAAAAGATGGTGAGTGCTACAACATACAACCAAAGCTTTTAAAAATGAGGCAAAAATTCTCTCTAAAATCATTTAGATAAATTGTGAATTTCCAACAGCGGCTAAAAAGTGATCTATTTGTCTATCTGTCTACAGTACTGTATATGTTTGTCTGTCTAGTTAGTAAACCTAGACATAGAGAGTTTCACCTTAATATCATAATGTTGTGTACAAACCTGATACATATCTCACTGAGAACACATGAACACATACAGTATATTAGCTTGGTTAACAATTTAGTAAATAACATTTCATGTCACCAAGTTGTTACTTTTGAGCACACTAACTTCTACTTTACCTCTACATCCCGACTTCGAGCCACCTCTGTGAAGTTCTCCTGCTGCTCCAGAGTTTTATCTATCTTATCATCAGTCATGCAGAAACAGCGAAGGCGTGCCTCAATTGGGTCATGGGTTTTGGCAAAGATGACAAATTTTGCCATGTACGGCACACAGATTATCTCCCGATACACCTGTGTGGCAAAGTTGACTGACTCGTGGGCTTGTCGACAATCTATTAGCCAGAATCTAAATAGTAAAAAAACAGTTAAAAAGTTAAACTTTTTTTAAATGTTAACTAAAAAGTTAAAAAACACAATAAGTGCATTATTTGTCTTGATTAAATATGATATTTAACACTGAATTATATTAAATATAATTAAACAAAACTACCAATCAGAACCTACCTTGCAGAGACATTTGTGGTGAATGAAACACAGTCATTGATAAAAGTTAAAGGTGTGGTTCCAGTAATATCCTCCCACTGAGCTGGTGTTGTTCCACCTGGTTAAACAAAAAGAATTGGAGAAAACTCTGAACTGAATTCTTAATCACAGGCCCTTCTTTTTTTCACAATTTCCATAAAACCTGATAGATAAAGTAACCATTAAAAATGGCAACATATTTTTCTTTTGTTTTAGAATAAAATCTGTTATCCTTCATGTTCTGTTCAGTGTTTAGCCATGGATAATGGATATCCTGTTGACACAGGGCATGTCACTTTTAAAGCAATGAAAGTCAAAAAAAACATTTATCACACAAAAGTCATACACAATCATATATATCTAAATTATATACAAAAACAGACACTGACAAGCTCTTTGTATATTTGAGGATCCCCCATGACTGGAGATGTTTATGAGGTCATGTGTCACAAGTGCTTTACTATAAATATGCTTTTTAACTTATAAAATTTCTTAGAGAAATGTAAAATTGATTTGAGTGTTCGTTTGTATATACAATTTTGTGCTCTCACCCGTGATACTGCATAGCAAGCGGAGTGTTGGTGTATCTCCTCCAAAGCCATTGTATATAGGGTCAGTTGAAGTTTTGGGGACAGGAATGGTCATAGTAATGGGTTTATGGAACTTCCGCCTACGGGGCTCCAGGGTGACTATAGGACTAAATGTAGCCTTGTTCCCCAAGAACTTTCTTACCAGATCTACATTCACAGGCTGAGTCTAATCAACAGAAAGAGGAAAAGAAAATTCCAGGACATTTGTTGTAAAATGCAGTGGAATTACAGTTGAATAAAGAGAGTACTTTCAATTTCCAAAAAGGAAACAAATAAAGCAATAATTACTGAAATACTGAAAAGTAAAATACCACTACTTAAAAAAAGGAATGTAAAAATGAACTGCAATACCTGTAATCCAACTCGAATACGTTTTGTAAGTGCCCCTTCTGGGAAGACAGCCTGGACTTGTGGTACCACTGTGCTGCTCAAAATCCCACCCTCTGGACCAATCAAATTACTGTCCTGTTTGATCCGTGAGACTACTGCAAAGTATTGTGGGAAGTCCCGGGTGATTATGCGGCAAATACGCTTCCTCTCCAGCTCTTCGGGAGGGTCCAGATCTGATGATACAGGACAGTACCGTTAAATTATTGTGGGAAATGGAATAAAAAAAAAATGTAAATCTCGCCAACATGGGAATGCATGGGAAGCCTCTCCTAATATTTTTGTTGAACATATGACGTTTTCAGAGACGAAACTTTTTGTCTCTAGCTCAAGAGGGAGATCCAACACCAGGGTTTAGAAATAGGGGATAAAATGGAGCATTAGGAAAATAAACCTTATATAGCTTATGACAAAAATGTAACTAGCTTGTGCCCTTGTTAGCTTTTTTTTGGATATAAGTTGATATCTAAGTTGGCATGAACTAGCTCCAATTTGTTCTTAAAAAGCCAAAAGAAGAAATCACATACCACTATCTAATCAAATAAAAATATTATTGAATATAAAATTTTTTAAATCCATAAATAATATAATTTAACTGCAATATAATTCAACTACAAGCAGGCTCTTTATTACTACATAAAATAATTGAAAACTACAGGAAAGAACAGAACTTTCCATACAAAGCTCTCCAGGTATAGATAGCATTCCTATTATTGTTCAGGACTGAGACACAGTCTTGGTGTTTAAGCCTAGTTTGAAAATAAAATTGTTTAGTTAAGCCTTCTGTTAATAAGCTTTTCTCATAGGATAAGGTGCAAATCTAGATAGTACATAAGCATTACTGTGTCTTGGGGAAATGGGATGTCTTCATGCTGTCTTACAGTACATGTTCACTCAAGTTTGGAAATGGCGGACCTGTTTATGTCCCTAAAAGTCTGTGTTACCTTTTGGCTCTCCTTTTTAGTCATAGTTAGTCCCTGCTGGTATTTTGCATACAATGTACATCCTTTTAAACCAATATAGAACAAGAGCTTACCTAATAATCTGCTCTCACTCCTTTCTCTCACTGTCTACATGTTACTCGAGGATTGAAGAGCTGCCAGTGGACATTATCACAAAGCAGCTTTACAGAAATCCAGATATGGATTAAGACCCCTAATCAGTAAACCTGAAGCAACATTAGCAGGAAAAATACCTACGATCATATGAAGGAATAAAAATGACTGTATGTCATCTGTATTTATTGCAAGTACTTTGTATTTTTGTATCTTGAATGTGCACGTGCACAAGTAAGTATCTAGATGTTCCTTTCTGCTCCTGCTTGTTAGGAAGAATGAAATAGAATTGTATGTCAGAAACCTACCTTCATCCATGCCATTAAGGATTTGATTGAGCTCCTCCTCTGTATATTCACACTGATGTTCTTTCCAGCTTTCTCCTGTCTCACTGCGCAGGATCACTAGTTCTCTCTCCTTTCCCCTCAGAGCAGCAAAATGTGGAATCTCCACAATCACTGGTCTGAAAAATAACACGAAAATGTGTTTAATCAAAAATACATTCTTCATAAGGGTAACTGGATGATTACGGATTACTGAAACACAAGTTACACACTTTTGTCAAACTAAAGATATAACACACGTAGCACAAATGCAGTTAGAACTGGAGCCGAATGTAGTACTCATTCCAGATGTTTTGGTGCTGACGTAAAAGCACACAGAACCATCTGAAGGCAGTCCAACAACAAAATAATTGTAGGTGAAAAAATGTGCAACTTTAATGCCATGGAGTGTAGCTATGTGTTTTTCACACAAAATGACTATAAGGATAACCATAGATATAAACGTCAGATGCCTCCTTAGCCTAAGTCACACCTTTAAAACAGCTCAATATTTAAGTCATATTAAATTTTCAGAAAAATGCCATGAATTATGAAGCTTGTTATATGAATATAACAAGCTGTTATGTGGGAATTACAGCCAGTGGGACTTTATGTTACAAGTTTAATTATTCATGAACAATTAATGAAAAATGTACAATTAATTCAAGAAATATTTTATGATAATAAGCTGAACATAATGTAAATTACAGTAGCCATGCATCTCTTCTCACTTGTTATGGCTAGCCAATTTGGCAGATGCACTGGCATATTAATGTAACCCGCAACAAAGGCTACTCAGCATCTACAGTTTCTATATCTATGGCAACAAAACAAACCATTACAGTGCCTGTTTTTAAAAGACTGCCATGCTTTGCGTGAACTTCTACTTTTCTGGAACAGGTTTAGACATAAATCATGATGCAAGGCCAAAAAAATGAAATGGAGAAAAACACCAATGTGAACTAAAAAAAAAACAACTCTATGAACAACAACAAACTATCACAGTCTACTATCAACACTCTCACACACACACATACTATCTTGTGAATGAGGGGAAAACATTTTAATAAAGGAAGGACAGAAAAAAAGGAATATGGGACCAGCATCCATGGATTGTTTCATATGTGTCACTCCTACCCCAGGAATTTGGTCCCTGGTGGCCCCAGCTGAAGGATGCGGCTAACCAAACTCTCACCCTCATTCAGAGGGGGAGGGGCAGTGGGGAGGTGGAGCTTACTGTCATCCAACAGCAGCGGAAGAAAAAGAGAGCACAAACAGTTTGGGGCTGAATTTGCCATCTTCAGTGACATTTTCTATGTAGGCCTCCCAAATTGTGGGTTAATTATAACCCCTTTCATAAAATTGCTTGAGTTTGGATTGTGTTGGTGTTTATTTAAAGCAGAATCATACATTTTTAATCCACAAGAAAATGACTCAGGGCCATATCCAGAGATATGCAGAGATATGTGTAGTGAGTTAGTTACTACATTTGTGTACTTATTTTATTTTTATTTTATTCTATTTTTATTTGATTTGTTTTTGGTTAATGGAAACTTGAAGGAAGAATCTTATTAAAATATGTCATCTTAAATCGAGAGAATAATAATGTTGAAGATTGAATTTTAAATAACATTAAAATCTTCTTACATCAAAATCTTGAACTCCACCTACATAAATGTACAATATTAATAGATACTTAACTTGAGGACTAAATTTTTCACAGCATGCATTGTTTTTATATTGAATTTTGGAACTCCACCTACTTCAATATACTGCATATAAAAAAGGCTATTTGGTCAGCTTATCCATTCAACAATGGGCATGTTTTCTTTTAAAGAAGTGGACAAAATCCTAAACTGCTTGCATTTCTGGCATTGTCTGTACAAATATTTGGCCATTTCTACAGCAGTTCCCTGCAGTATTTAAAGGTTTGCAGCCAAGTGATGCTTATGGACCCCAAAGCTATATTAAGAAATCTGCAGTAATCTTGTAATAATCAATTATTTCTCTGTCCTGATAAAAGTTCTTAAGATCTTATTAAAGCCCTATTCACAATATATTAGACTACTATTAGACAGGTCAGATATTGCTTTTATGATACATAATTACTATATACATATACTATATATATATAGTATATGTATATAGTAATATATATATATATATATATAGATATATATAATTACTATATACATATACTATAATTGACAGTAAACAGGGGAAAATTACAATCTGCTTTTCTAGGTTTATTTCTGGATTAATATCCTGAATTATTTCAGAGTAATCTAGACACAGAAGAAAACCCCCATGTACTGAAAGGTCCATGTGAATAAAATCTGGCACCCTCAGAGGTTCCAACGGTTAATTTTATTTGTCAGATCAGACCTCCTGAATATGGCCCTCAATCAGAATCCATAAAACAGATTTTACTGGCATTTAAGTCAACCACATTAAACATATCAAATCAATCATGGATTGTTTTTATTAGTGTGTGTGTGGGTGGGGGGAGGGTTGCTTTGCAGAATGGATAATCAAGCCTTAGAGCTTTCCTTATAGCAAGCTGTGAAGCAAACAAAAGTCTTGAGTGTTACGGCAAGGTGTCTGATTAAGCGCCGATAAGAAATTCAAGCTTTTTTAATGGAGGCAAAAGAGACATAAGTAATTTGGAATTTCTGCAAAAACAAGAAAAAGCCATTGTTTATAATGTTATGTAGTTAGACTGTACAGAGGTTCAGCACTTTCAGTAAACCATAAACTATTCCAAATCAATAAACTATTTTTATTTAGTGATGACATTTTCAGGTAATCATCAGCCTTTGGTTAGGTTTGTGTTATTCGAATTATTTTAGACAAATTTTACTGTAAAATCAGGAGAGCTTACCCAAGGAATTGAGCCCCAGAAGGTCCAACCTCAATAATTCTAGTAGCTAAACCATCTCCTTCAACCACTGGGGGCATGGTCGCTAAGCGATGTCGTTTCACTAGGCGACATGTTACTCGTGTTGGAGCACTGCACTTCCTGGGGGGGATGATGATGCGAAGGCCATTATGGCGGCACCCACGCATGGCACCACCTCGGGCATCCACCATAAAACTGACAAGAAAGCTGCAAATAAGGCAAAACTTTGATGTCAGCATAAATAATCTTCTTTAATATATCAGTGCAAACATTTGGCACCTAAATTGAAATTTCGTTATGTTGGGTTTTTTACATGCAAAGACACACCACAGAGGAAGCTACATGTGGTAGGGTAAACCTGTGTGCGCAGCATACAACAAAATACCACATTCAACAGTAGAAACAGTCTTCAGCATGCTTGAAATGTATGGAACTGGCACACTGTCAGGATTCACAAGGGCACAGCATTCTGATGAACAATTAGGGAAAGCAAGATAGTCATAGTGGGGTAGAGAAGGATAATGATGCAATGGTGTGAAAACATCTTGAAAAGAGAATGGTTTATAAAGTATTCAACAAATATACTGGAATTGCTACAGTATGTAGTATATTTCTATGTTGGGACTGATAATGCCCATAAGATTATTGTGAATATAAGTAACTTAACTGTAAACAATTAAAAAACGCATAAAACAGCAAGGATTGAATTTATTCATTAATGACCTAATAGAAAGTAGACATATGTGTTAGAGGGTTTCAGGTCAGGTTAATAAAATTCAATGCCATAAATGCGAGATGTTAACCTGCAATGCATTTGGCAGATTATAATGAATCATATCAGTGTTAGCACCTTAGGTAGAAACAGGTTACAGCAGACATTGTAAAAGTGTTTCTATGTCTGAATAGGATTAAATTTGGGTTTAAGAGGGTTGACAGACAAAACAGTGATTTCTGTATGGGTTGCAGAGTGCAAGAGATGAGGATGTCACAGGTCATATGTCAAAATGCAGCCAGTCACCTGCTGCTGTCATGTTCATGGCACGGAGAGGAATGGCTGGAGAGAGAACAAAATAACTATCAGAGAAGAGAGAGACACACACAGAGAGAGAGAGAGAGAGAGAGAGAGAGAGAGAGAGAGATGGAGAAGCAGAGAAAGAGCAAACAAAGGCAAAGTAACCCCAGCTATGATGAACACCTTAAAATATTTTTTAAGGAAAGCTTCACATCTGCACTTAGATGTTATGATATCGTCAATGGAGAGCTACTGGTAGTCAAGCAGAACACTCCTTTGTAGTCTACACTGACTCGTCCCAAGACAAGCCAAATGGACTTTCTACGAGTTTCAGCTTTAGCATTTCATGTTGTCTAGATTCCAAGAATGTCAAAGCAGACTCAATCGCACACGTACGTCTCACACGTAAAAAGCAGATCCAAAGCCCAATCAACACCATATTATCTAAGTCATGTTTCTTTGTAGTCAAAAGCTGATATCTCAACAGCCACATTGCCTGGGTCTTTTGATGATCACCCTGTTTCTGTCAAAAGTCTTTCAAACAAGATATATCTTCATCTTAATCTTTGTGATGCCACTGTAACCTGAGCTCATATCTCTATTGCAACTGGATTAGGATCAAGGTTCTTGTGGGAAGTCAATTTTCTTGTGTAGCCAGGTTTTTCTGGCCTTACTGTCTTACCCACGACATTCTAAAACAGCTCAACTTGTTTCAGGAAAATATTTTGTATCCCAGAGTACACTAATCCAGACAACAGACCACAATTGACATCTCAAACATGCAAGGATTGATGGAATAATTGGTTTGTGTCTGTTAGTTTAACCAAGCCAACACACTAAAAGGGCCAACCAAGGTTCAAATATTCTGAACCTTCTGGCTCACATTTTTCCATTACTTATTGGTCTACAAACCACCTTACTTTTTATGGAGCACCACACTCACAAATACACTAGCTGTTGAAGAATAATAAAAAAATGCACACTGCAAATCAATGGAACATTTATTAACAGACGCTGAGACAAACATTTAAACCTGGTGACTTTTCAAAAAAAAAAATTTATGGCCAAAAACACCGGCATATTCAGAGTATTTCATTAAATCAGTGATGTATACTATAATCTATAATCACTAAGTGTTCATGTTTCCCTTCACAAGCCTGTTAATCTTGGTCCACAATATGATGTTATACCACTGAAACTCTCCCTAATGCCTGAAATAACAAGAACACCAACATACACTGCAAGGCCTTTTCCTTGATTTCTGATGCCATTGAAGGGCAACTTCAGTACCTCAATTACTTACAGTTATACATCCCAAAGCAGCACTGCAGGTTTCTTGCCTATGGGGTCTAGACCACCTACACGCATAATACAGTTTCACTCACTCCTTTATATGGTACTGTTAATTTAATAGTAAGGCCCCAGGCCAACTAACAAAACTGGCTAATAATATTATTTAGCTACTATATCTGTCTACAAAGTCCTCTGTTATGAAGTTCAATCAATCAGTGAATAAGTCACAATCACGTTTTCCGACATTAAAGTATATGTGTTTATATGCCATACCCAGACTGAGCAGCACTGGAAGAGAGTGCAATATTGTCCAAGTTTTCTGTTTCCCAGTTCAGTCTAAATGGGTCCTTCTCATTAGCAAGAGATGACACCTGGACACAGTTAGGTGAAGATGGTATATGAACTCCATTTAACACTCAAAAAATCATAACGGAATTCTTTTCAAGAAAACACAGTAGTTGACGTCACAGAGCTTTAAATCACAGAGATTTCTGATCATTTTTAAGACTGAATGCTGTTAAGTATTTAAAGTGACAATATACAGATGTGCATTTAGAATAATGCCATGTTGAAAGGATTTGTAACTGTGTACCTGGTAACTGTGGATTGTATCATCCATCATCCCATCATGCTTTGGAGAGTAATAGCCATGACGATTAGACATGTAGGACCTGTCCATACTGAAATGACACAGAACAACCAATGAGCAAGAGATTCTAGCAAATAATAGCTAACAATGCCAAGCTTAAAATTTCAAAATTATTGCCCTCATACCTTTGGTACCGACTATGTGAGCATTAAAAGAATCCAAAGCATTAGAAGTTAGTAGAAATTGTTTGATATAAAATCTATGCTTGTGAGTCAACAAGCAGTGCTGTGTAGTCTAAAGCTGTTCTCAGTAAGAATACTAAAGATAGCACCTAAATGCGCATATGATCATATGAATATTATATATTATATTTATATTTATATACATATGAATATTTTTGTGATTGTTTTTTAATATTATTGATACATATTTCTATGATGCATGTGGTACCTTTCAGACCGGCTGCCTTCTAAACTGAACCTCAGATAATTCATGCCATCCAAGTATTGACCAGGCAGGGAATCATCTCCCAGCTCTCTCAGGTCCTCTGCTCTTAGATATTCTCCTCCATCACCCGTCATAGTGTCCTCACCTGCAACACAGACACAGACATGTGAAAAGCCATTACCTGAAGGTCCTTTAATGTCTAACGTAACTAAAATGCATACATGTTGAAGTGTAATCATTATAAATATCATGTTATACAATGCACAATACACACTCAGACACACAAACAAAAGATATGTGTGTTTAAATAGGGGTTAATACTTATAGAGTTTTTGCATCAAGAAACTCACTAAACTGAAAGCTCACATTTCTTCTTTTTTTCGGGCATTAAGAAGTGCACTACAGCTCAGTGCTTACACAATCAGTGCAAGATTGTGAAGATGAAATAAAGCAAGATTGCTCCTGTTGCCAGGTCTAACCAACAGGGATAGAATTTCTAGGACTGGCTAAAAGCAGCTGGGAATAATGACAGTAAATATCAAACATACTGAAGCCTGAGAGTGGACTTCTGCTGTCAAAAGCATAGTGGCTACCTACAGGGTAGAACAAAAATTTATATTTATACGAGAATAGTTGCTGTATAAATGTAGTGTAAGGCACCAAGTGAAGAGATACAGTAATGTCTAGAATAATGGCACTGCTTCAGTCTTATTCTGTGACTAAAAATGCCATAAACAATATCGACTTAACGTAAACAATTGACATGCCTGCAAATAGGATCTAAACTTCTGTGCGGCCACATTGCATAAATATATTGAATATGCGGAAGGTGAACATCAATTGCTAATATCTCATACAGAAATGTTACACAACACAACTACACTTAGCATTACGAGTTGACACTGTACGTTATTCAAATATCCTTAATCTTCTCTATTGATTGCAATTGAATACCCAGAGCTCCTTATGCTCCCTCAGGCTCATGTTTCCATTACTTACTGGACTACAAACTACCTCTTTTTGTATAGAACAATACACATTTAGACCTACTTGCTGTTGAAGAATAGTGAAACAGTTATTAACAGACACTGCTCTGAGACACCCAATTAAGAACCAGTTAACCTTTAAAAAAATAACTTGTGGTCCACATTACATCAGGATAATAACAGTAATTCAACAAATCAATGATGTATACTATAATCTATAATCACCAAGTTTCCCTTAACAAGCTTGCCACTCTCTTCACAATATTACACAATACAACAAAAACGTAACACTAGGAGCTGATACTGTACAATTGTTGTCATAAAGGAAGCTTGTAGTCTATCTCAATCAGATAACAATTATGCAATTTGTAACCTAATTTGGTGTCAGGCATAATCTAAATAAAAAAAAGAAAAAAATAAAGAAAGAAATTGAAAATTGAAATTTTGTATTTTTCAAACCACCCACTGTTCAAATAAACACTGTCATATTTTGTCACAGATATGTCAGATAGCTATGTTAGCTTGTAATATGTGGGTTTCAAATAAATCCACAATAAGTTGAAATCTGCAGTGTTGTGTCCGGTGAGAGTTAGTAAGTCTAAGTGAAAACCTTAAGCATTCTCCTTATCATTGCTGATTGAGCCTTGGAAAGTTTTTCCACATAGTCTATACTCCGCCACCACATTATCAGCACTTCATTGTTTCTATATTGAATTTTATATTTGGAGAGGTTTCTACATGAAATGCAATACAATAAAATAAAGAAATATAACCTACTGAAACTACCCTGCCTGATGTTCTAAGTCCAGACCTCAGTGTGCGCATAGCTAGTTATAGCCATGGCAACAGACACTATAATATTTCAATAAATGAAAATTTACATTTACATTTTACATTTATGACATTTAGCAGACCCTCTTATCCAGAGCAACATTTATCTCATTTACACAACTCAGCTGTTGGGGGGTTAAATGCATTGCTCAAGGGCCCAGCAGTGAGCAACAAAAAAGAAGTCCGAGGTAAAACTGTTGCTGTGTTACAAGTTAAAGGGGAGAAAGTGTCCAACTCCATGCAAAGCACACTTAATATACAGTATAATAATACAGGGTTTACACAACAAATTATTGTAAGTATTCAGTTAATTATTACATACACCTTTTAAACACAATTCTATGCAGCAACCAAGCACTAGTAGAACAGTGCCTTGTACCTTCATCAAAGGAGTCATCAGATATAGCACCATCAGCAGTCTGCTTGAATGCTACATGATGTGTCATATCAGTAAGAATGAGTAAAATCTATTTAGGTACATAGACCTGCAGATTAGATTTTAAAAGAAAAATAATTATTTGCTAAAATGAAATTTGCAGATTTTGAATCATACCTTCCTCATCAGACACATCAAGGACCTCAGTCATGGTCTCTGGCACATTCAGTTTGTGTTTCTCAGTCACCGTCTGTGACAAAACACAATCATCTCATTACCACAAGGCCACAAGCCACAATAAAAAATATCTGTAATACTTCATTTCATATTAGAGTTTCAATTAAACTCACGGTTGTCGTTGTAATGACCTCCTCTGTAACAACTTTTAATGTGTCCACCACTGAGATGTAACCCAGGCGACGAGCAATGGCAAGGGCTGTGTTTCCATTCTGAAAAAAAAAAAACATTTATGAATTAATGTGTGTGCATACAGTATATCTGTTAATGCATGTGGTCATGTATTTACCGCAGTGGTAGCATTGGGTTTGGCTCCATATTGCAGCAGAACGTTGATGATGTGTGTGTTACCCTGTTGAGCTGCTTGGTGAAGAGGTGTGTATCCATTCTGAACAAAGGAAACATACACGTCACCTTCAGAAGATAATGTTAATCATTGTTTCTTTATGTTGCTTAGGACTATTATACCTTTGTTTTGGCATTAACGCTGGCATTATTTTTCAGAAGGAAGTTGACCATCTTGGCATTTCCGTAGTGGCAGGCGACAATTAGTGGTGTGTAACCCAACTAGAAGAAAGATGATTTTTTTTTGCAAACATATCTGACCAAATAGACTCAAATAACCATATATGAAAGGATTGAACATAAAACCAGTATGAATTCTATGATGTATGATTAAAAAAAGAATGTAAAATGTTTTGTTTGTTTGAAATTTGAAAATTGAGTATTTGGTAGTTCTATCTATACATTTACATTTATTAATTTGGCAGCTACTTTTATCCAAAGTGGCTTACAATGGGAATAAATCATAAGACATGATAGAATTTAAACCAATGAGTCTTGCTTGAGGGCCAAGACGCTCTGTAATAGCCATTTGAACTTACAACTTGTCACTTGGTCTCTAGTGTTTTTATGATTTTAAAATATGGACCTTTGCTTTGTTCCTGCAATGTGTGAGTCTGAATCATATATACTGTATAATATTATGTTTTCTATGAGCATGCTTTGTATCAGGGCTTTTAACTTAAATGCACTGCAGTGATTCTCATACTTTAGTTTGCTGGTCGAGGCTGGCATTGTTTTTAACTAAGATTTCAGCAACACTGACTTTGTCTTCCTGGGCAGCCAGATGAAGAGCTGTAAGGCCACTCTGTGGAGAAAGTAAACAAGTGACAATCTGATCAATAAGAAAGAAACTAGTACTGAACTTATACGGTATGCAAGCAAATACTATACTCTAATATAGTTACTAATATAGTTCATTAGCTTTCTGAATTATTATACAATTTTTAATACAACTTTCATACAACACAATAATTACAGAGCAATTATTTAAAATGCAACAAATATTTAGTATACAAAAGAATTAGTATAAACATGTTGCACAAATTACTCTTGAGGAGGGTCTCATTCAAAATCCTCAATCCACAAATAATGACAAATTTAACTGAATTAACTGTAATTTAAAATGTTAATACCTTTAATTAAATCTCACTTATTTTTGACAATCTTTTTGAGCCTGTCTCATGGCCATATTAATGACTATTGTGATTAGCCATCAACATCAACAGCATCTGTTCAGGTTGCACTGACAAACCTGTATTTCTCATAGTTCATTACTTGATTTGTTTTCTCTTTTAGAAATGTTCAATGCTAATTAATCCAGAGCTGTTTATATTCAAATTCTGTTTAGTAATTAAATATTCCTGTTAAGTTATTTTCTGCTTTAATTTACACTAAAAACCATGTGTATGTATAACTATAATTAATAAAACATAAATATAAATAACTGAACTCAGGTATCTGGGCATAAAAATTGGACCAAACCACTTGGTCTTGATTAGGAATTTTAGCAATTAATCACATATTGATGAAGAATTTACTGTTTTATGTAAGTGTTCATTATTTGGCTCCTTTATTATCAATGAATCAATATTAATTATGTCGTTACCATCAGGTTTATTACCAGTATAACAGTATTAACACTAATAATAATATTAATTGGTTTGTTAAGAAAGGAGTAAAACAATTCAGGACTTCCTTTTATGTGAAAATAATCAGCAATGGGTTTGGTTGGATGAGCACCAGTGCTTTATTCCACTTATAAACTTGCAAATGAAGGTTGTAATTCTTCTGTCATAGTTTTGAACACAAACATTTTACAGTCTGTAGTGTTCTGGAATGTCTGTGAGACAAGTTCTAGTACTAGTCTCTCTCTTGAAGTGAATAATCTCCCCAAAAATGAGCATGTTATATTACAGAGAAACTAAAAAATACAAAGTTCTTTGTCCTTTATACTTTCCTGTGATGAAAAAAATGCCTAACACTCCTTTCTAATGTGTTAATTAAATGTTCACTAACAAGAACAAGACCGTATTAATAAACAGATGTTTTACTTTACTTAAATAACACAATATATATTATAAGGCTTATATTATGTGAAGTGGCTGAAATACAAGTCCCTGTCTCTATAGATATATATTGTAATGGAATAAGTGTATGCACAAAATAGAAATCTGTGATTTGTAAGAAAGAAAGAAATAAAAAAAAATCAGCACCTACTGACCAATCAGATTTGACATTTCAAGAGCTTTGTAGTATAAAAGGAGCATGTAATTCAACTTAATAAATTCCCAGTTGGAATTTTCAACAAACCCAAAATTAAACATTCTATACTGTGATTTCGATTAGTTATTTTTCCATATCCTGTCTGTACTTAAATCAAGTCACCTTAGTGGGCACATTGATTTGGGCCCCTTTCTCCAGCAGCAGAGCTACCATGTCACTGTGGCCCTCCTGAGAGGCCAGGTGAAGTGGCGTCACCCCCTGCTTGGTCAGAATGTTGGTTTCTGCCCCATACTGCAGTAAAGTAGTGCCAATCTCCATCTGGTTCTTCTTTGCAGCTATGTGGAGAGGAGTATATCCGTTCTGCAGAGGCGGAGAACATAGAGATGGTATTAGAGACAGAACCTTAAGAAAGTTCTTGATGAGTGAGCCCCAGAGATAGAGATTTGCAGAAAGCAAACCACCATCTAACGTTAAGCAAAAAGCCCATGATGGCGCACTCTCTCACCTTGGCTGTGGCGTGGGGGGAAGCCCCTTTATCCAAAAGCAGCAGTGCCACCTTCTGGTTATCATAATGTGCAGCGACATGGAGAGGCGTGAGACCGTTCTATAAGAATGAGGGTCAGTGCATAGGGATTAGAAGGAGCTGTTAGAAGTGCAAAATCATTAAAACACATACTTACAAATGCGTATATAAGAGCTGTGTTACTAGAGAGTGTTAATGTGTTAATCGTATAAAAATGTTATTGTTTAGATCAAAGTGCAAGCTGGGCAGGAGCTATTATCTGGTTTCTTATTAAAGAAAAAAAACAGAAATATTCAATTTATTATTTGATAAAAGATTGTATTACCACCAAATGAAATGAATTATTAATAATTAGGCTCTACTGAATATGGACAAGAACACTGTAATGTAAATTATATAGCAAGTCTCTGTTTGTTTGTAACATTCAGTCAAAATTTAAATCAAAAGTGATTGATTCAAATATTCTTGTGCAATTTTAAATCCCAAGCTGATACTTTGCTAGCTATAAAATAAAAGTCTATCACTTTGGAAATGTACTTTTTAGTCTCATATAGAAGGTAGCATGAGAATGTTGTTCTTACTTTCCCAGATGCATCTGGAGGGGCTCGACGCTGCAGCAGGAGCTTTGCCACATCAAGGCTTCCATACTTAGATGCAACATGTAAGGGAGTAAACCCTTTCTGAAAGTGGTAAAAAAAAAAAGACACAACAAAACTTATTTCTTTGACTGAATTATTTGTTCATGGGAACTACAGACATTTTTTTCTTTGCATGCTACTTATGGTTTTCTAATTTTGGTCCTATAGAGGCTTAAGGCTGTAAACTAAGGGTGATTTAAGCAGGTGCTAATCTATTTACTATTTGTTCAATTAACACCTATATTGAGTTTTAATTTGCTTTGTAGACCTCATGAATATCATTTATATAAGCTATGCGCCATAAAAAAAAACATGCTGATGCAATGTGATGCAGTCATGTTTCTTTCACCACAATAAAAATACAAGTTCTCAGTTATGCACGGCAGGGGGTGCTAGTTAGTCAGTAACTTATCTCAGAAAAAGGTGTGTCCATGAAGTCACATGATCATCATGTTTAGTCCAGCTCTGACAGAAAGAAGACCTTCTCAATAACCCTGCCATTCCAATCACTAGAGTTTAAATACTAATGAGGAATGAACATGAAAAGATTCTTTTTTTTTTATTCTACAATTCTACATTCATACGATTCTACAATTATTTATATTGTGTACCTGGGTTGTGATAATTAATGTGTGTGGTTAATATAAATCAGCTGACAATGTCTGTGCCTTGTATGCATTGTATGTTTATACCTGACTAGTACCTGTCACTAAAGTGTGAGAAAACAATCAACAACAAAGAAGCAGAATCCTTGGGTTTTATATCTCTCGTGTTCAGTGTATTATATCTCTTATAACACAGCAAATATACAAATATTATTTTTAATTTATATTATTTTCATTTTTAAATCTTATTTTAAATCAACTATAAAAGTCCTTCCATCTCCAGTCTCTCTCTCTCTCTCTCTCTCTCTCTCTCTCTCTCTCTCTCTCTCTCTACCTTACTTTCTTTACATTTATAATAATAAATTTACTGACAAAAATCACTCACACTGGAGACTCCATCCATAGATTTAACAATATTACAAAGAGCCCATATGAATGAGCTGTTACTATAGAAATTATAGTGTATTAAAATCTACACATTAATATGAAGCTTTTATTTGAATTACAGCTGCACTACTGTCAGAGCTGCAATTATTTTACATAAATTAGCAACATCTCCTGACAGGAGACTGATTTATTTATTTTTTTCATGTACTAATGTGTAATAAAAAATCTAATTGCAGCTAAATGGTCTCTAGGATATTGGGTTCATTCTTATGTGTTTAAAACAGGATGCAAGGATAGAAAGGATAAATTCTAGGCTTGAGTTACACACTGCTCATCTCTCACCTTAGTTGGAAGGGAATGAGAAGCTCCAGCCTCAAGCAGTACTGATGCTACGTCCAGCTGCCCCTCACGAGCAGAGATGTGCAGAGGTGTGTAGCCATTGGTTGTAGAGGCATCTGGATGTGCCATATGCTGCAGGAGCAGCTGTACAATCTCTGTTTTCCCCAACCGCGAGGCAATGTGTAGAGGAGTCTGGTCCTCCTATTAGAGTGGAGAAGATGCGATGGTGAGTTCAATGACACATAAAAGCCAATACATTAATATAGATAAGAAAATTCAAAGTAGTAAAAATGTGCAATGTTTAGAAGGATCTGGCATTCTTTATTAGTTTATAAACCTGGGAAACTGTATACACATTAGGTCAGATACCAGCTCTTATATGCAACTTTTGTGATATGTATGTGTGTGTGTGTGTGTGTGTATGTGTGTGTGTGTGTGTGTGTGTGTGTGTATGTTTGTGTATCTTACTCTGGCTCTTGCATCTACCATTGCGCCATTTCTTAGTAGGCATCGCACAACCTCCACCTGGCCAGCTCGAGCAGCCATATGCAGTGCTGTCTCTCCACGCTGGAATAAAAAAAAAGCATTTGTTAATTACAGACACACACACATACACACACACACATTAACAGTACTCACTATGTTGCTGACATCAGGAGAAGCTCCATTTTGAAGCAGCAGGAGAACAATGCTGAGGTGGCCCATAAAAGCTGCCACATGTATAGGGGTGAGGCCAGACTGGGTAAAGAAAGCAAAAGGTAGCATAAAGGAAAGGTCGCATGAATACAAATTCTCCTAAATTATTGCCACCCTTTATATTTAAAAAAAAATGAAGAAATCATGTTTTTCAGTCAAATAAGAGAAACTACTTCAACTACTTCCAAACTCTCAGTAGAGCTACATTTCTAAACAATGGTTTTGCTTTTCAAACTTTGTGCAAAAATGATTAATATGCCTATGGAATATTTAAATAAAATAAAACAATTGGAAACATATTTTCATTTGTTCTCAGTCACCAGTGACCTTCAGCCATGTTTCTTCCATGTTTCGGTATAATTTTACAATTATTTTATAATTTTTTACAAACATGTAAAATTCCTTTGTCATTCTTTACAGTGGGAAAAAACTTTCAAATTGAACAGAAACAGATAATTGTTGAACTGCACATAATGACTATTGACAATAGATATTAAAACCAATATGCCACACAATGCCATTAAGCATAATTAGGACCAAACAAAAATATCCACATGTCTGAAACAATGAATGACGTCCTTTGTTCTTTCAAATGAAACCTTTACATGCCACATTCCTTTTGAAATTTCATAAAATTCACTACAGACCAAAATATTGACACCAGACCATAGATCGAGCTTTCAGCAATATGATGAGCAAAACCTACTTCTCAATCAATACAGAAATGATTGACACACACTAAATGTACTGTTTTTAAATTACTTTCTCAATTTTCTGATGGGTGCCAATAATTCTGCTGGGCATTGTATATTTTTCAGTGTATCTGTGTGTTCATACTTCAGTGATGGCCTGAATGGAAGCTCCATATTTGACAAGAAGCTCCATCACCTTCACTCGGTTCTTCTTACAGGCAATATGAAGAGGTGTAAAGCCGTTCTGGGAAGTAAAGAGACAGGTTCACGAAATGCACCATTAAAAATATTAGCTATGAATTCAGTAATTTAATATCTAAATAAATAAATTAATCAAAATCCTAATGACACAAAATCCTGTCAGTTGGAAGCCCATTTCGACCTTTGGTATTGTAATAAACAATAAATAATAATAATAATAATAATAATAATAATAATAATAACCATCATCATCATCATCATCATAATCATATAATTAAACAGACAATAAAGCAGGGCTGAGGGTGAAGGCAATAGGACTGGTACCAGTGCCCGAGCATTAGGATTGGCCCTTTTGTCAAGCAGAAGCTTCGTGACTCTGTAGTGGCCACAGTGAGCGGCAACATGGAGTGCAGTCAGGTAGTCCAGCGTGACATCATCCACCGGCGCCTTGTGCTGCAGCAGGTGTTTAACACACTCGACATGGTCACCCTGTGCTGCCATGTGGAGTGGAGACAGGCCATTCTGGTTGGAGACAAGAAGTGAGAGGAAGAGAGAATGAGTCACACGCTCACATCATCCTGCAAACCACAGCTATGTAAAATTGCCTATGTGCACATGAGAAGTTTTGTTTGTTGGGGTCAATAACATTGTCAAGACATTTGCTGGAAAGGAAAATTATTTGAAAAATAAAAATTCCTGATTGATTAACGATTAATTATGGTTATTATAGATAATAATACTTTTATAGCTGTGTGTGTGTGTGTGTGTGTGTGTGTGTGTGTGTGTGTATGTGTGTGTGTGTATTAATATATACCTTGGTTCTGGCCAGAATTGGAGCTCCTCTTTCCAGCAAGAGCTCCACTGCTGTGTCGTGTCCACTCCTGGCCGCACAGTGCAGAGGTGTGAGGCCATCCTGCAGAGAAAGACAAAGAGGGGGAGAGTGATTAATATATATATATATATATATATATATATATATATATATATATATATATATATATATATATATATATAGAGAGAGAGAGAGAGAGAGAGAGAGAGAGAGAGAGAGAGAGAAGGAACCACACAAACATCAAATAAGCATTTTCATTTCAATGCACCATTGGATATGACCCACTTGCCAGGTCTCTCCCTTTTCTACATTCGCCCACACTCACGCACGCATGCACGCACGCACGCACACACACATACACCTTGCCCTTGGACACTCTATACTGTCTCTTGTCAGTGTTATTTAAAAATAACAGAGTGTTTTAGGTTTCTGACTTTAGGGTTTGGTTGTTGTAGTCACGACTATTTTTCTCTGGTGGTCTCTATATACCAGATTAATTTATCTATTCAATTAATTACAAGCACAATTAATCAATTCAATAGATGTTTGTTTTTATCTACCTGATGTACTCATCCAGCATGGTTTTCAATGCAGTGGCCAGTTTGTTATTGCTAAGATCGTGTTGTTGTTTATGTATTTTTTTTAAATGAACTAATAAAAGAAGACGGCAAAACAGAACTGAACAGCCTTAGTCTGTTTTAGTTCAGGCCCAGCGTTTTATGATTCAGAGCCATACTAGCATATATACTGACCTGTTTTGTGTGTTTGTCCCTAAAAAATGTTGTCGCTGTGTAACACTGTGTTAGCTCAGCATTATAATTAGCACTTTGAAAGGGTAAGTACCAAATACACCATGTAAAATAAACTGTAGCATTAAAATGGGTTTATAAATTTGTAGTTAAAAAGGTAGACAAATACCATTCAGTCTTAAAGTTAATCTGTCTAGAAATCTCATAAATTTAAATAACTTAAACGGGTATGTATATGTGTAACCATTCTTTCTAATTTGTGCTACGTTGTAAGATTAATGTGTACTTCCTGCTCTTGTGCTTCTCTTGTGTTAAGTACTAGTTTTAATTGTGGTCCTTGTGCCGTGACACCAAATTTCCCCTTGTGGACTAATAAAGTGCTCTACTCTCTGCCCTACCAGACAAATCAGCACATCTACTGTACCAGACAAAACAGCTACTCACCCTTGTTTTGGCGTCAATCTTGGCTCCTCTGTCCAACAGCAGCCGGACCATGTTTGTATTTCCCCTCTTCGACGCCACGTGTAATGGTGTGATTCCATTCTAAATGTACATATGAATAAAAATTTGAAAAACAATCATGATTGTTAGGAAGTGAAATCATGAGTCATTAAACAAAACAAAAATATGATTTATACTGTATGATACGAATACAATATGTTATGAAAACTATGAACCAATTAATGTAAAATAAAGAAATATAGGAACAACTCAAGAGAAATTAGCACTAATGATTACCTTAGCCTAACAATGCCATTTTTGCAACAATTATTATTACCTAACAATGTTCAATTTCATTGAAAATAAATAAATAAATAAATAAATAAAGAAAGAAATAAGCATGAAGGCACAGTGGCAGGTCTCCTGAGCTCTCCATGTGAAATTTTGCCTGTTCTCTCTGTGCCTGTGTAGCCCTCCTCTGGGTTCCCCTGTTTCCACCCACATCACAAATGTCAGTACAACGGAGTAACTAGTCTACATTGCATGTAGAGGTGAATGAGTGTGTGAATGTGCATGTGCATCATAACCAGGGTTTTTTCCCAACTCATGCCCCTGGATGGACTCAACAATGCCCTTAATAGCGCAGTAGATTTGGTCAGTGGTTCACTTCAGGATCAGGGTAGGTGAGGTCGGTGTGAGACTGTAGGCAAAAAATGGCTGAATGTTCACTGAAAATGTGCAAACTCTGCAACTCTGACATGCTGAGGCTTTACATTTCCAAACATTTCTAATATTCCTTATAGTCAGAAAGAAAGCATGTTTTATGTTTGCGTCTGTATGTGTGTGTGTGTGTGTGTGTGTGTGCGCACACGCCATTCTAATACACACCCTTGCAGTAAAATCCACAGCAGCTCCGCGATTTAGTAGTAACGTTGCTACATTCACGTTCCCATAGTGAGCTGCGATGTGCAGTGGTGTAAATCCACTCTGTAACACAGGGGGGAAAAAGGGCAACATAGAAACACACCACTTAACACTTCACTTTAAACACATGCTTCAAAGCCACACTGCCAGAAAGTGCTGATCTGAGAGCAGCTTGTCTATCCCCGTTTGTTATATAATCATGATTTTATACCCAACAGCATCTCAAATCTGCACTTACTGACAAAAAAGGGCTTTGTTTTGAATAATTGAATCCCTGACATCACTTTCTATCTACTGTAGTGGCATGCAGCAGTCAAACATGACATCACATATCAGAAAATGAGACTAAAAAGACATTTTTACAGGAAGTCCAGTAAAGGTATCCAGTCCTATAAATGTGGAGTAGAAAACAAAATGAAACGTAAAAAATGCAAAGATCCCATTTATATACACACATACACAGAGACATTAGAGGTCACAGACATGCAAAATGAAAAAGTATAAAAACAAGGGCATACAGATACATTTTTGAAATGTACAGTTTTGTTGAACAAAGGACAGGAAAGGAACAGAAATAAGAATCCACAGAATAACAAGATATCCAAAATAAATGAATAAAACAATAAGGAGCATTATCCCACGCTAGTTTATGCCAGGAACCGAATCAGGTTAGGAATATAAGAAGATAGAGATTGGCTGAGCAATCTGAAGAATGTGAAACTCTGGCCTTACCTTTCCATTCTGAAAGTCACGGTCCGATTTAATGTGAAAACATCATTTACAAAAATGTGAAGGATATATTAACTATGTGATACACATTCAAAGCTGGTGCAAAAAAAAAATCTATATAGTGCATCATGCTATGCATTGAAATATCCAAAAATAATCAGATAACCACAACCAAACTGCTTACAGATGTTTAGAAATGCTTAGCATGCAAAAGCATGCAAACTAAATCAGTAAGTCATGACAGAGTGTGGCTATTTTAAACAGTTCAATCATATATTCATGCACATTTATTTTGCACTTCTAGTGTGTGATTTTTCTATTAATATTAATATATGTGCTTCCTGCTAAAAATCTGCTGTACAAATTAGAGATAATTTGTAAAGATTAGAGATAAATTAGAGATAATTTGTAAAGATACATGCTGTACTTTTCAGTATAGAATAGTGATGTTGATAAAGTTGAAATGTTAATAGATTACAAAATAAAGCAATAATTAATCGCTGTAAATTATTTTATTAAGTAGAACACAAGCGTCAATGATTAAACCGGTTGCCCTGCAGTCAATATACAGTATAGCTACTTCAGTTTGCAACCATCCTTTCAATTAATATGGCCTATTGTAAAGTTGTAAAATATGTAACATCTCGATTGTGTGTTTGATATTAAATTTTACGTTTCATTAGAGATGAATTAATCTTAATCCATGAGGGAGAAGATTACACATGTTTAGGGGATGCAGACTACATGGTCTATTGGATTTGCATTCTCAAGTTTGTAACATAAGCATACAGGCAGATGAATATCCATAACCATGGCAGCATAAAACCAAAGTTATGTTTCAGGCATGCACAGTTATGATAGATGATAGAAATAATTTGCATACTGCAACTCAGTGAACCCAAAAGTGACTCTGACTGACACATAATAAGATGGTTAAGAAGCAAGTCACACAAATGTCATAAAAATGTCACATAAATATTACATAATATAAGAAAAAGTAACAAAAATAATTTCACATGCAAAAAAAATAAGTGGAATGTGTAAAAAAAAAACATGTTAAAAGAAAAAGCAGAAAACCTGACGAAAAATATTTATAACAAAAAAGATCTCTACCTCAGTAGTCCTATTGACCATCATCTGTAGCAGCGAAGTATGTGAAGGGAGAAGCATTGTTATTACACACATACTGTACATAGAATACACAAGTGTATTCATGTTCTACATGCATATAATACACCATTTTTCTTTGGAATGCTATGCTTATTTCCTTATGTAATTTGTAGTTGTGTTTTTCCTTATGTAATTTTTTCTTTTTATTTTCTGTACATTTTTTTTCTGTTATATTGTATTCGCAGGTCAAATACTCTTAGCTGCCTCTGCCAGAAGGTCAAATGTGAATCATTAAACAAAATCTTTTTTATTGACAACCTCTCTGCCTGCATTTAAACCAGACTGAAAACTTGTGGTCTAAATTAAATACAAAGGAATTCAAAATGTTGTGCAATAAGCACAGTGTCTCCAATTTAGTTACACATTACAGTACAAGACTGGGTGTTTACTTTAGTTATACATTACAGTTCAAACAGTTATTCTCTCCGAGGCAGGTTTTTCCAGATAATAGATGCAAGAATACACGTTGTTAAAACTTTTCAACATCCTCATATGTTTGAGCTCAAAATCTTGCTCAATGCATTTTTCTAAAATTATTTATATGTATTAATCTCTGGTCATTTTAAAACAGGCCACTAATGTATAGAATACTGAACACACAAACTGGTCAGTGTATCAAAGACAAATTTAAGAATTTGCTGATTTATGTAAATCAGTGATTGATATGATGTAATAATAAGATTTAATATTTGGTTTGTTTGATTAATTAGTGTGGTTTTAATGAAATTATTGTTAAATGGGAAATTGGAAACTTTGGTCTGATTACACATGCAGGGGAAAGTACAAAGAAGTGTTCTGATGTTTTTCATGCTTGTGATAATTGTTTTTGTTAATAGTGATAAGGGGATGTACATTATATGTTTCCACAAAGCTGAAAGCATACAATTGTACAGAATGTCTTATCCACTAATTTTACAATTTTCCTGCAATGAACTAAGACGCACAAACCTGTTCAGGCATAATAAGCCCTTGACCTCATCCCCACTGAACACTTTTTGATCTGTAATACAGACTGGACTCCAGGCCTCCTCACCTGAAATCACAGCCCAACCTCACTAATGCTCTTATAGGCAGAAATTCCCACCACTACTTTCAAATAAACCTATTGGAATGTCTTCCCAGAAGACTAGAGGCTGATAAAAGCAGAAATAGAAGCTTATACAAAAGCAATAGGCAGTTCTTGCCTTAATTGCCCATTACCTTTGGAATCAGATGAGCCAGTAGAAATTTCCAGAGAAAAATAGGTACATCTAAATCAACACATGCACGCATTCTTTTTTTTAATAAAAATCTTTTCATAACCTTTACAGAGAACTCATGCTGAGGCTACATATTTATATGGATTTTTCTCAAAAGTAAAGTGTGCACAACTAAAATATAGCTGATATCGAGTTATAGTCTTATAGACAAATGGAATGATAGAGAAAAGAGAGGAACCCGGATAGCATCAGGATGAAGACACAGCGCACAGGCACACTGAGACTGTGAGAGACAAAGAGAGATGGAGACAACATGGAATACACAATGGAAACAATGATGGAAAATACTGTAGCACTGTAGGTCAGATTCCTACAAGAGCTACACAACAGTAACAGGAGAGATTTCAGAGCAATGGACAAGATGGCAATAGAAACACGTAAGAATTAGAAGGAATAAAATGTGAGACCATGCACAGGACCATCGCTCTTTTATTCAAAACAAAAATGGACTGTGATTCATTAGCCTCATTCCTTTTGTATTACTCATTTCTCTACCTTGGACTGGACATCTGCGTTGTGGTCATTCTGGAGTAGCAGGGCAGCAGATTTTGTGTCATCCTTACGGGCTGCAATGTGCAGGGCAGGAAGGCGCACCTTCCCCTTAGTGTCATTCTCCAGGAGGATGGAGACAACCTGATTATGACCCTGCTGTAGAGCAATGGCCAAAGGGGTAAAGCCATCCTGCAAATATGATATAGTGTTAACAAAGTTGAATTCAATATATTTTTCTTATGTTTTGAGTCATAGAAATGTTGGAGGATATATGTAGCTGTATTTATATTATATTTATATACATCCTTTTATATGGGATGAAAAGTTCCAATAGTTATTTAACACAGAACTGATTTTTCTTTCTTTCTTTCATTGTGTTTCTTTACATACATGTAAAACTTAAAACCCAAATCCAGTTCCTTTGCTTCTATCATTCCTGCTACCAAAATGTGCTAAGTGGAAAATAGCTATTCTTTAACCAGGAGCATCACTGTGCTTGTAGAGAGAACAAGTAGTTTGGTGGTTTTCAAAGTAGTTACAAGGTCTTTAGCACTTTGTATTTTGTCTTAAGGCCAGGAGTAACTGTATCCTTGCTGATACTGACTGAACGATATCCTTGCTTTCTGTAACTATTTTTGTATTAACCAATAAATTGCAAAGATCATTTATTCTAATGACTCACTTTTATGATTTATGTGTTGTTAGTTAAATCTAAAACCGCTTATATGGGTCAAATGACCAGATATGAGATATCATTTAAACGTGGTCCATTCTGTATGTGAAAAAATACGAATAATCTGTTTTATAATTAAGTGAATAAAAAAAAATCTGAATTGCTTGGCAATTTCAAAGTAGCTTTTGAAAAATACATGTCCAAAGACATTTCACTGACAAGGTTATCATGGTTTAACAATATACAAACCAAGTTAAAGTAACTTGCTTGTTTCTTTTTTGTTACATACCTCTGTTGCTGTGCTCTGGTTTCCTCCGTTTTCCAGAAGGTAGCGAACCACATCCAAATGGTTCTCTTGGGAAGCCATATATAAAGGAGTGAAGCCATTCTGTAGCATAATGACACACAATATTTACCTTTTATTTAGCACAGCTATCAGCAAAAACAGTAAAATTCATTAAACGCCAGACTCACCTGTGATTGTGCATTGATGTCTGCTCCACGTTTGACCAGGGTCTTCACCACATCCCCCTGACCTGCTAGAGAGGCGATGTGGAGAGCTGTGTTTCCTTTCTGCTGGGCAAGCACATATTGTTGATTATATTATTGATTTTTAATCATATCAGTTATTACCAAAAAAAAAAACTTTTTTTTGTTTAATAGGTTTAATATTTTTTTAATATTACATGTTGTAAATGTTGTAACAAGTTTCAGTGTTTTGAATTCTGAGACTCTTTTCTGCTGAGCACTTTTGTGGTTGTTTTGAGTACAGTAACTTTAGCCTTCCTGTCAGCTAGACCCAGTGTGGATATTCTCCAATGACCTCCACCGTCCTCTCATATTCAGTGGTTTGCTCATATTCAGTGGTTATTGTATATTAAATTCTAAGACCAGAAGTAAAAGCTGTCAGAACTAAGCTCATTTAAGTGAATCACTAATTATACAGTAAGTCACCTACTTTGTGTAATAGCTATTATGAAATAATTCTGTAGATTTTAGTTGTAGGGACCTTAAACAAGTTAAAATTAAATAATGTGAAATAGACAATATGTTGAAATAATTAGAATATACTGAATTAGCAAGTTATTAAGTAAAAAACTGATTTAAAGATTTTTATTTTTTTTAAGATTTGTTTTTTTAACTGGGGAACGGTGGCTTAGTGGTTAGCACGTTCGCCTCACACTTCCAGGGTTGGGGGTTCGATTCCCGCCTCCACCTTGTGTGTGTGGAGTCTGCATGTTCTCCCCGTGCCTTGGATGTTTCCTCCGGTTACTCCAGTTTGCTCCCCCGGTCCAAAGACATGCATGGTAGGTTGATTGGCATCTCTGGAAAAATTGTCCGTAGCGTGTGATTGCATGAGTGAATGAGAGAGTGTGTGTGCATGGGTTGGCACTTCGTGCAGGGTGTATCCTGCCTTGATGCCCAATGACACCTGAGATAAGCACAGGCTCCCCGTGACCCAAGGTAGTTCGGATAAGCGGTAGAAAATGAGTGAGTGAGTGAGTGATTTTCAACTTACATTTCCATGGTTTTGTACACCAATATACTATGTACAAACATACATACAGTACATACATTAGCTATTTACAGTATATATGGTATGTGCTTAATATATTTATTTAAATGTAGGACAGGAATAAAGTGCATCACTGCACGATTACATGATGTTCATAGCTAGACAGCACTTATTATCCATTGTGAGTGATTTAAATGTTCTTATCAGCACACTCCCCATGATGGAGTATATTAATGATAGTCTGGAAAAAAGGTCTTAATTAGAACAGCTTGTAAAGATAGGGAAAGAGAAACAAGACGATTTATCAATTAAACAGAAGAATATCAGGGATTTCATTGTATGTGTGTGAGTGCGTGTGCGTACGTTTGTGTGTGTGCATGGGAGTGAGTGACTGACTTAAAGGTTAATGATTTCCACAAACTAATCTTAACGGTTATATGCCTGAGCATGTGCTGTCAACATACTATTATTTGGGATTGTGTTTCATCACAAGATATCTAAAACCGCTTTTTGCACCATAGTGGCTAAGGGAGAGTAAAAAGTGTCAGATTCCCGAGCTTGAGATAGCAAGTCATTTCTGAGTGATGATCTCTGGCCATGCTGTCTGGCTCCATCATTCCAGAGCAGTGACGAAGGTTAGTCTGTGATCATATGACATGAGTATTAAGTTCAGTGGCTTTCACAGTCAAGTGTAACCCACTGAACTATAGTCTCTCAGATTAGATAGTCTCTCAGACTATAGTCATTAAGATATAGTCCCCTATTCAACAACTTGGGGTGGGCTTCCCAATAACAAGTAATCTTAGTAATAACAATCAACTTAAAGAAGGTAATGAGGTATGAGCAGTTTTTGCTGACTCTGCTTAGTCTGTACAAAAGCTACACGAGTATATAGCCGAACAATACGTTCACTCCATCCAATCAGAAGGCAAATTTATCATATGAATCAGTGCCATACTGATCACACTCACTCTATCTAACTGTGATGCTTTTTGCATAGAAATTAGAGGCCTTTGCCTTTCTGAAGTAACTGAACGCAAGCACAGAATAATGAAGTACTTGAAGTGAATGAGAAAAAGGTCAGTTTACTCATTAATTTATAACAGTTTTTACAAACGTCAGTTACGAAGGTTTAGGAATTTGGTACGAAGGTAAAAATGTTGTCTGTTAAAATCCACCCTTGAGCAAAGCATGACATTGACTGAGTAAAGATATTATGCTTAGCTAGCAAGTATGTAGTTAGCATGCAGATATTGTGTAGTTAGTTTGTAGTTAATTTGATGTTGATGTGTAAGTGTATAGTTCGGTACCACAGCAGTTAGCCTGTAGTTAGTGTTCAGTTAGTTTGCAGTTAGCGTGTAGTTTGTGT
Organism: Tachysurus vachellii; assembly: GCF_030014155.1. NCBI lineage: Eukaryota > Metazoa > Chordata > Actinopteri > Siluriformes > Bagridae > Tachysurus > Tachysurus vachellii. The sequence goes on along the minus strand of NC_083466.1, from coordinate 10,716,294 downwards.
GTTATTAGTATGCAGTTAGTCTAAAATTCGTGTGTAGTTAGTTCTCAGTTAGTATGTAGTTAGTGTGCAATTAGTGTGTAGTGTTTAGTTAGGCAAACTATGTGTTTTTACCACATGTGATCATTGTAGAAAGATTTTAAAGTCAATTTATCCTTTGTAATTTATTCAAAATATGATCTATGAACTATTCTGATGACTCATTTTAAGGACAGTGTTTCTGTTAGTGACTAATGATGATTTTAACGTCAGTGAACATCAGTGGTCCTTAGTATGCAGTAATAAAGAAAGATCCAAATCTATTTTAAATTTTAAATTTTGTGTCTTTTTTTTAACCAAATGTTATGTAAGATTCAGCAATAAAGAACATACAGTATCATTCTTATTCACATGAAATACATGATCTTTCCTTAAATAGTTTAGTTTTAGTAAGGAAAAAAATGACACTGTTTAGATAAGTCAAGTCACTAATGTGATATGCAACATTAAGCCAGAATTAAACTTTGCATTATTTGATTATCCCAAGAATAATGGTATTCCCCTAAGGCCCATTTCACTCCATTGGATCACGCTTATATGACACATCCCAATAATAGCTAGTGAGTAGTCAGTTTGTTTTCATGTGGTTGCCAGGTTTAGTTATTTCTGACTGCCAAAACACTGCTGCATCAGGAGCCTACCTGTATAGCAGACAACACTGCAAACCTCTCAACAAAAGTACAGCATGCCTTAATCTCTTCTCATTTCTCTCACACTTAATCCTAGAATAATTTATTGTTCTTCAAGAAGAAGTCACCTTCGTTGCAGAGTCCACTGCGGCACCTCTATCCAGCAGCTCCTGGACAAGATCCATGTGCCCCTCCTTAGCTGCCAGGTGCAGAGCATTGAGTCCATTCTGTAGAGACAAAAAACAAGCCAGGAATCAAGCACAAGCATACAAAACAAAAGAGAGGTTCAAAAAAAATCTGTGAGTATCTGTGCACCTCCTCATCCATGCCCCAAAGTGCTTCCTGACTGGAAGACCATATGATACTACTACACATAGGAGGCTTGATATAAATATCAAAGCAGATATGGATGATCCCATTTATGCTGTGTCATTTTGGCACAGGGAGTTGCCAAAGGATTTTAAAAAGTTCATTCAAGATATAAATAAAACTGGTAATGTCACTGTCATCTGGCAGCCCCACACCCAAGTTGTGTAATAAAGTCTCATACAAAGTCTCACTTATACTAGTGTTAATTTCGTCAGACGAGACGAGACGAAATATGTTCGTCAACAACCTTTTTTTTTTCATGACTAAGACGAGACGATGACAAGACTGCACCACTGTCCAAAAACGCTGACTAAGACTAAATTATCATGCATTATTGTTGACGAAAAAAGACGAGACGTAAATGTTTTGTATAAAATAAAAACTAAGATGAAATCTCTCTTCATTTTCGTCTACAATTGTCTCTGCTTTTTCATCAGCTGTTCTGCCTTTAAAATATTCAGAACGAGTTCGTGGCTTCGCGCTGTTTAGTGTGTGTGTAGAAACAATTCGTCCGAGCGCAAGTCCACCCCTGGTCTAGGCTTTTTGTGTTAAATTATATTTCCTGTCGCTGCGCAGCCTCTTTTATTGTACATGACAACTTATGTCCCGATGACCGGTCTTTGCATTACGATTAAAAGCAGTATCAATAAAGTAAAAAATGTGATGTGCAGTCAAGTTCGAGTGAAACATATGTGAAACACTTTTTTTTTACTGAAATGTTTATCAGTAATAATCTCAGTAATAATGTGTTATTTTAAAAAAAGACTAACATTTTTTGACTAAAACTAAAATTAAAAGACTTTTATTCGACTAAAACTTGACTAAGATACCTTGAGTTTTCTTTTGACTAAATCTAGACTAAAATGACGAGACTTTTAGTCGACTAAAACTTGACTAACAAAAAAAGATAAGTGAATGACTAAATATGACTAAAACTAACAAGGACATTTGGCACAAGACTAAGACTAAGACTAAATTAAAAATAGGTGACGAAATTAACACTAACTTATACCAAGCAAAAAATGATATTTAACTAACAATAATAATAATAAAATATATAGCAGTTTGGAATGTACTCAAAATATGATCCAGAACTTTCTGATGTGTCATGATAAGAGCAATGTTTCTTGACCCTAGAAAATCCTCTGACTAAAATGGCAGATGAGCTGAATGCTCCAGAAAATCGAAGACACCATTGCTAATCCAATTCTAATAAGAATATTGACGTGTCTTCCCCCTTGGGTTGCAACAAAAACCATAGCCCTATTCAGACTGGATTATATTTCCATGCGGCCCTGAGGTAATTCCATCATTTGTTAGTGCTACACTGGGATTTTATTTCCATCCAGATTTACTATCTGGTTTTCTCCTTCCTCCCCTGAGAAAAATACAGGCTGAATTGTCTGCTGATGTACTGCCACTTGAAAACTGATGCTCACGTTATTAAACTGCCTTGTGTACATCTTCTCAAATCGTGGAATACAGAATGCACTGGAGAAGTTTCTTTTTCTCTAAATCTTTATTCTACATACTTTGGAAACGCATTAGAAATAAAATAAAATCAATCAACAAAGCACAATCCCAAAGGTTGATTAAAGAAGCTTTTATAATGACAGCTATACCAGGTTATAATATAAGGTAAGTAGTAATAAAGATCATTGATTATCTAACATTAGATGCCAAATTACCACACATGATCACATGAGAGACGTATGGATAAGGCTTGTGTATAAATGTGTTACTCAATGTATATTTAGAAGGATTATTAGTCATTACCAGACTAAACTATATAAAAATACAGTATGTGGACACATGACAATCAAACCTATATGGTACAGAATAAACCATTGCACAAAGATTGAAGCACACAGTTGTCTGAGTCTGTGTGCTGTAACATGACAATTTTCCTTCACAGGTACTAAGAAGCCCAAACGTATGACAGCATGACAATGGAAGAATTCAAATGTCCTGCACTGAGCCCTAACCTCAACACATTTGCGATAAACTTTGGCTGTCTAGACCCCAGTCCTCCTCACCCTATCCCTAACCCTAACCCTTCTCACACATCAGATGTGCTAGAAGCAGAAAATTAAGAACACAGGAAAACAGGAAGACGATTTGATCATATGTACAGTATTGAGGCACTGTTTTGCTAAAACAAAAGCAACTGTATGAGAATTCTTTCATGGGATAACGTTCATACTTTATGTAAGTTGTCAATTCAACAGCAAATTCCATGAGCAGAGCACTTTACCCCCTGTATCAGTGTATAAATCTGTTTCTGATGTTTCTAAAGAATGTTTCTAATCTATAACTGTCCTCTGAGAGTGCTGCTATACTGTAGGTGGGTAAAATTTATGAGGATCTCTGCTGCTCACATACAGGGGCACTTAATCCATCTCTCTGCCTACACCCCCACTCTGTCCTACATTCAGCCACCAGCAGCAACCCAGCAGTTTAATCACACCAGACCAAAGCATTGAAGAGCACCTGCTGAAAAACTCTATTTGATTACCATGTACCTATTGAAAGCTTATTCTCTTATGCTACATAATTGAGGAGAACTGATTTATCACAATGTTCCTAGTTGTCTGTTTAATCAAATAGTCCCTGAATGACTGACTTTAGCCACTGACAAATATACAGCAGATATCTTAATAAAACTGTAATTATATGTTATAACCGTAAGTGATGTGATGGTGGTAATCATGATGGCTTTAGTCCCTGTGTAAAACCCCAAAATAGCTAGAGGTAAAGATATATACTTTTCTGGATTTGTGAGCCGAGATTAATTTGCTGCAGCACAGAGCACATAGATGAACATGTCAGGATTTATAGATCAAAATGGCTGACATGAATCATAACACATCACAGTCACAGGAAATGACTTATAAATCAGCCCTTAGGAATGAATGGCAGTAAAGGGGAAAAAGACTTACAAGCATTTTCAATTGCATGATCTTTTTTTGTAATTTCTTTCCTAATCTTTATTTGGACATGATGAGGACAGATGAGATTGCTAAATTGCTAAATAATTTATTTCCTGGAGAGTAGTATTTCATTCATTAGGTTTACAATAAAATGTTTAGCACATGACATAATTTTTCATTTTGAATCAGACATTTTGCATTCATTTGAAGGAAAACAAATATTATGATTTAATTGCCTTAAGTCAATTTTAACTCAAATTTCAAACAAATGTCTTTCTCACTATAAATTGCATTCACTTAATTTTTTAAATAATATTTTTATGACTAATTATTTCATTCTCTCCTGACTGAGCCTTTGCAGTGCAGCATGTGAGTCTTTCACTCACTAGAGACTAAATTATCTCTCCACATAGGTCATGGTTCTAGTGTTTCAAATGCTTGGCCAGAACAAGGACACCACCCACACACATAGTGAATGGAAAAGAACAAATGGTCAAATACACAAGATAGATATGAAGACAAACAACATGGGCCTTTACACATCTAATGAAAGAACTACTGTCCCAGTTTCCCTTATCATTTTGGTTGTAGTTGTAATAATTTAACTTTTTATCATAGTTTTTAGAAAACATAATGTGCACCTGTTTTAGTTGTGTTCATGTTGTGGTTTCATAAAATTTCTTTCTCATTTTAATCTACACAGTGGTGATTAATAGCTAAAAGTAGACATTGAGCAATTTAAGAATTTAAGAATTTGCAGTTATTTTAAGTATTTATGTTTCTGCCTAGCATATTAATTAAAATATTCATAGAAAAGTTCCAAAAAAAAAAAAGTTTCTTATTTTTCACACAAATGTAAAGCTAGTAAATTGATATGAAAGCTATTTTTACTTTCTGAGATGCCTCAAGTGCTTGTTCATAAGCACTTAAAATGTGAAGGTGTTAACTTCAATCACTAAAATTGTCTGCAAGATTAAAAACATCTCACACTGAGTTAAAAACATCTCACACTGAAAGCCTTAGTCTTGACTAATTTTATATCAGACTTGCAGCGATAAAATAATTCATTTGAAAATGTAGATTTAAGAATTAAGTAGATTTCCATTCTACCTGCAAAGTGGAGAACCAGTGTACTGGTAAAAAAGTTTACAATATTAGTGAGATGATTGCATTCCTCTATACAACATATATGAAGGGAACACTGAACACCGAGTCAGAATGTGCCATGTAACTGGCTTTTAATTGCAGTTGGAAATCACATGTTAATACCAAATTATGAAATTCATGGTAACAAATGTATCTCAAATAATGCTACAAGAATGAATGCTACAAGAAATTTTTTTAATGATTGTTATAGTTTCTTTTGTTGTTGTTGTTTTTAATTAAATGCAAAAATCTTGTGGTGAAATATACTAGCATGTGTGATCTGCTCTTCCTACATAATCACACCATTTTTGAGGAATTTGTCCAAAAAACCCAACCAGCTATGTGATCCTACAGAAATAAACACTTGTTTCAGTTATCAGTGACATAAATCCCTTTCCATTACATCAGCAGATATGGAGATCAAGTTAGAATATATCACATCAGATGTCACAAGGACAGATGTAACAGGAGTGATAGGAATTATGGTAAGAAATGTCTGATATGCAGGATTTGAAACTGGAGATTGGGCAGGATCAAGCCACTAGAAGATGAAGTTTGAATTTGTGATTAATTCAGGTACAGAAAGAAGTCTTTCAAAAGGAAGGTGTTGAACAAGCACACTTAAACACTAGTGGGGCTTTCTTGTGGAAAAAACCTGCAGAACGTCTGGGTGCTTGACTAAGTGCTTGAGCAAGAAGGCTGGATGAGATCAGTATCATAAAATAATATGAGATTATTCTTTACTCTTCTTAATGATGAATAAATAGCCAAAATGCTATCATTACGCTCATCATTACACTCATTGTTATAAGCACAAATGTGATTTAATGCAGTGAGTAAGTGGTCTTTAGAGGTTTTCCTAAAAATACTCCACAAATAAAAAGCACTGGAAGCACCAGTGGAATTGTGGGTCATTTAATTTGCTTCATATTATGTAGTTAAATAAGCCCTAAACACACAGCACCACATTTCTTTCAGTGTTCTGACACTGTTCTTGATTATGAATTACCCTCGTTTATTGTTGCCCGCCTATGTTTTGATCACCGAAATATAGACCGATTATGAGTGTAAGATAAAAATATAATTAATACCAAAACAATTGGAGTACCTGCGATGTGAAGGTCTTATTCTGCTGCATGCTACAGATTTGCAAATCTAGTCACAGCCACATTATTAAGAAAAGCCCTTTGGTATATATGTGATTGCAGCCATTTAATCATTTTCTTTCCCAAAATCAAAATATAACAAAATGTTAGGTCAGCGCAAGGCTACATTTAAAGAGCCAGGTTCATTTTCCTCCTAATTTACATTATATAATTTGCACTCTTCTTTGAAAAATCAGCAAGGGAATCCCTAGGGCTATACTGACATTTGGGAGTTAATACAAAGTGTTACTGTAGCCTGTTGCTAAGCAACACCCTGATTCATTGATTGCAATGTAAATTACATACTAATCATATTTATTAACTCAAGATTTTTACAACATTCATCACAGGACATGGACAAGAACTGGATTCTGATAAATAAATTATGTTTAACATGCCACAATTAAGATCAATAAAGATCAAATGCCTTTCCAAAAACAGATAAATGGCTTGTGGTCACTCTTCACTAAAAAGGTCACACGTGTCATTTAGGACTGATGAAATGATGTTTGTGTCACAAACCTTTAGGCATGATTAGATATTGAGCTACAGCTCAGGATTCAGGCAGGGGAATACAATGTTGTATACTGTATACTAACGAGCTTTTGTTCAGTAACCCAATAATGAATTTATCTAGTTAGGTATACTGCCTGTACTGGTGTGAGAAAACGAACCTGATTGCAAGTGCAGATGTCCACACCGCCCTTAAGATACTCCAGAACCTTGTCAATGTTTCCAGCTCTCGCAGCCCGTAAGAAACTGGTGTTGCTGTCCGACTGGAAAAATAGAAAACACAAGACAGAATCTTAATATTAGTGAGCATTCTGACTTATACAACTGACCCATTGATCAGAAATTAGAAATCTTGCCACGGTCATGTGTCTGGGTGACAGTTTAATGTGGAGGTAGCAGCTCGTTATGAAGACACACTTTGTTAAGTGTACCATCCCAACACGTTAGTATAATAATATCATAATAATAATATATCATTATTATAATATATACGTATATATATATATATATATATATATATATATATTTATATATATATATATATATATATATATATATATATAATCCAAAATATCATATAGCAGTAAAGAGTTTTTGCTTTTTAATATATTTTGTTATGCCACATAAACAAAATTTTCAAATAATTTGCTTAGTCATTTGGATGGATATTCAGGTGCTATGTTGCTGAAGTTACTGCAATGCAGAGCCATCTGGAAATGAAAACTGCATTCAGTAACAATTACAAGAAAAACAGCTTTTTCCCCCTATCTTGTGCTTTGTGATAGTGATAAAACACATTCATTACAATGCTAATCACATATTCTTACTCATCATTATTCTTGAATTATTAATTTATTTATTACAAATTAATTGAAGTACAATACAATAACAGTTTATTACTGCTTATTATAGCAGGACTTGGTGTCTCACTTTACTGTATCAGCTTCTTCCAAAAACACAAGGTGACATTAATATATAAAAGTGCATGACTATGCAAATATCAATATGATAGTCAGCACATTAACAGCTATTTTTCTTTAGCAGCAAAATTCCAAAAGAATGCTGTGTAAAGCTGCAGTGCATAAATCGGACAGCACATTTTATAGAGGAACATGACTAATCTTACCTAAGCTTTTTTTTTTTTGCATTAAATGAAATTAAACTGCTGTGAAATTAGTGAACATTTGGGCAAATGCTATCTAGTTGTCTCGCTAGTTCTTTAATCAGTCCCCTTTCTCTCTTTTGTAATAATGTAAATTTGACAGGACAATAAGTTTAGGTTTGCCTATATTTATATGTTTTTCAGATTCTTTCTTGTGTAATGGATATATCTGCAGACATTCTGTCAGGTCTGACCGAATCCCAACAACCTGCATATAAAAACACAAGCTTGAATAACCATACCGCACTTTGCCATTACATACCAATAGTGAGCTCAATAACATGACAACCATCACATGTGAAGTCTAGCATTTGCTTTTCCTTCAAGACACATGAAGCCAGATTCTGCATTTTGCTTGGTTGGTCCCCTGTCCAGGAATGGCAATGTCATTTTTAGAATTGAGACTCATAATGTACTGGCTAAAGTTTTAAAGAGAGATGGTTTACATCAACAATTCAAAAACTCTCATTAACAATTTAAACAAAAGAGGAGCACAAATCCATTTAAGAGGAACCCTGTCTTTGAGAATGATGCAACCTGTTTTGCCGGTGCCACTCCCTAAGGGGGTAACAGCAGGCGCCAGGATCCAAGCGTCTGCCTCCCATAGTGGGCATGGTTACACCCTGCTGTGGCTGCTGTATACAGTGGAGTGTACCAGACTAACACTCAAGAGAGTTAGCTACAGGATTACTCTAGAGAAGGGTGATATTAAACTCATTTACACTTACCTATGCCTTCAAATGTCCTCTAAGCTTAACTTATTGTGTATCAAGTTTGTATTAGTCCTGTATTAGTCTAATCTATTTCATTCCCATTCACAATTTATTTGATTTGTTACATTAATAAATTTCACTGTACAAGTAAAATATAAAGTAAAGTATATGAAAAACTGCTTTAACGCCACAGATCTAGGTAAAACATGGTGTATATTATATGATGGTGGATAACATGGATCATTGTTATTCTGACCCTAAATCAAACTAGATGTTGACATAGAGTCACAAATTAATGTAATACACTATTAAAAGCAATGCTATCACCACTCATTTAAAAAAAAAGGTGAAATACAACATCTAGACTATACTGTATTATATTCTTTACTGGCAGACCAGTAAAGTCCCACATCGAAAAACAAAACCTTCCATCAACAATTAGTCATAGCTGCTGGCTAATCTGGTGTAAATACTCCCTCATAACAACATTGTAGTTATTTAATCTACTAGTTTAAAAAAACCATTTGTGTTGAACAACTTTGTGCGTTGAACAACTTTATATTCTATGATATTGGGTGTCACAACAACTCACTGTGTTTCTATACACACAAATCGGCCTGTTTATTTCTGAGAAAAAGAGAGTGGGCTGATTTACTCAGATAAGATTAGCTTTGTGGAATATAGTAGACAACTGTTACAAATTCACAATAGTACCAGTGACAAAGCAACAAAACCCTGTGATGATATCCATTAAATGCCTTACTATGGTGCAATTCATATATTATAGTCAGCCAATCATTAATATTTACTACAGATAAAATATCTGCATAACTGCTAGAGAAAAAATAGCTGATTGTCCAAAAACTCCTACATAATGTTTTTCATTCTTCACAGTCAAGAGAGTTTAATAATGTTTCTAAGAATGACAGAGAAAAGTAACCCATACATAGATATAGGACTCTCATATCTGAGTCACTTTACTCAAAAAAAGCCTTCAGGTTCAATAAAAATATGAGAATTTTCTGGTCATTTTAGTGACTCATTTATTTAATTTTCTCTATATATTAATTAGGAAAACGTTATTTTTATTAAACGTCATTATTGGGTTAATCTACCAAACAGATATACAGATATACAGTACTTTGGTATCTTTTGCTATATGGCCCAAGAACATAAACAAACCTTAACTGTTGAGTGACATTGGGATAGGTCTGGCTGGGGTTTGGTGAGTTAGCTGACAAGTAGTGTGATAATTTGTGAGGTGTGTGCAAAGGAGGAAATTTGTTTATAAATTGCATTATTGTGACCAGATGGACTGAACCTTGGCCAAAATGAATGTGACACAGTGATACATGGTAAAGAGGTGAGGTCCGTCCAATGCTGTAGACTGCAAAAAATGACATCTTAGCCTGTGATAATATCTTGCATCTAGTCAAATTTTAATTCTAATATTTTCTTATTAGAAGATTACAATAAAGCAAATATTGCTTTCTTCCTCATATCATCTCAGGGAGTGTTTCCTTTGTCTAGTGTTTCCACCTTTGTCTATGGGATGTTCATTAGAGATGATGTTAATTTTTTTGTCTGAATTTTTATATTCCTGTTTACCTGTGGAACAATGTAAATTGTCAAAAGTGCTACACAAATAAAATGGAATTGAAATGAATTGAAATATGAAATGATTAAGCCTATTTTACTATTTTTAAGCTTTAAATGATCTTATTCTACTGGCAATAGAATAGTCTTGCTTCTATATAGAATTGAATGCTATATAATTTGCCAATTGAACAAAATTGCCAATAGTACAATATATTAACAGGCTTCAAAATCTTACATTTGGTTTATTGTAACCGAATAATAAGAAACAGGCTATAAATTTGACTAGATAAATGCTTACTAAGATATTATTTTTGAAGTGTATATCAGCCATCAACTCTCTGCTACTATTTATTTTTATGTATTATTTTTACATTGCTGTCCATCTATTCTTCCAAGTGGATGAGCACAAATTTAAAAGCTTAAACAAACTCTTGCCTTGGTGTCTTCTCTGAGGAACGTACCGTAAGACCACTACACAGACATACTCATACATAAGAACAAAAAATCAATCCTCACAGCTTGCACTTTTATCTTAAACTTTTATCTTTTTCCTTGAAGGTTTAATCCTCAATGTCTTACAGAACAGTAAATATGTCAGAAAATGATGTCCAAAGGATAATGAATTTATGACTTGCATAAAACATGCATCTGCAGTGTGCTTATCTGCTCTAATCAGTCCACTACATGAATAAAATTCTGAATAGTATGAATAATACAACATTTGACTATGTGTAAAATTGCTGTAAGCATCTAAGCACTGCCTTAGATGAGACCATTGTCTCAGACAGCAGATACCATGTGCTTTTATGACAATTCTTTTTATTTATTTCAAAATGTGTTGGTGCTCAGTTGGTGCTGAAGAAAAAGAACATGAATTATTTTGAGAATTATAAAGGGCTTTCACATATGCAGGTGCTGTACGACCGTACAACTTGCCCCAAGCAACAGTGATATTTAAAACAACATTTTCCAGTGATATTGTATTCCCTGATATAACAAAAGGTTCATTTGAAAAAGACAAATATATGTAGACTGTCAAAATTGAACAGTGACTGAAGAAATGGGAGACATAAATAAGCCACATGTAAAAATGTCCCTGTGCAATGAACCAAAATGATTGGTGGCCATCTTAAAATGAAGCTTGTGTAAGGATGGATCATTGTGCCTTATCCAAAGCCAATGCATGCAACTGCCAAGTTTTTGATTAGACTACTTACAATTTATCAGGCAAGATAAATTTATAAAAAACCTTGAGAACGCACACACACACACACACACACACACACACACACTGTGTGGCACCTGCGCATCATTAAAATCTATTTCTGGAAATCATATCATAAAAGTAAAACATGTGTTTACATGGCACCCAGCAACTATCTGTACGACATTCAAAGTTCCTTTAGGTTTCCCAGGGTGCATATAAACAGAACAACACTCTCCAATAACAATCATCAAGCAACAAATAAGTCTTCATCTTAGGTAAGGCTGCAACAAATAATTAACAAAATCGCTAAAATCATTAAAAAATTCAAATCTCATTATCGATAAGTTGGACTGTGTGCTGAAGCACACGTTACATCTGCTCATAAAAAAAAAAAAAAAACAATTGGTTGAAATGGGGCTCAAACAGAAATGTCTGGAGAATCTTTACAGTACACTATCCTGCTGGAGTCATGACACTTGTGAGTAATACGTACTCCTGTGGAAGTATGATTGAACCATCCATACTAAGCAGCTTGTACTGAGTTTTCCCAACCTTATCCAGTTTTCTGTCTGTATCACACATTTATGGGTGTATATGTAACGTAACTTTCCTGCCCTGTCAGAAAATAGATTCTCGGTGAACACGGTCTCAAATGAACAATTAGTTTTTAATTAGTCTGTCATGCAGTGCTGGGCAGCGATCAAGAAAGCTATTTAAATCAGTCATCTTAAGAAGTAAGAAGTTAAAGATGCCCTTCCACACAAAACCATTTTTACTTGTATTTTTTTATATGTGTTAGGTCCATATGTGTTTGTGTTGTATCGGGAATGTGAAAATGAACTGCTACCTCCCCGGTCAGTTCTAGCCACTTAAAAGAAATAAGGGGCGAAATCAGGTCAGTTAGAAAAGCTGCTCAGTGTGACGTAGTAATGATTGAGCTCATTACTATTCATGAGCTCTCCCACTTGAGACCGTGCCCCCAGAATTCGTGTAGCTCAGTGAGTTTCCTATACAGCAAGGATGGCTGAACGTCAACGGGCTTGTGAAGAAGCCATTCTGCCGCAATTCCAGGTGATTGTAAACAAAGTTCCTCTAGCCTAGGCTACTATTGCACTGGGTGAATGAATAGTCATGCTCTCATATCCTAGCAGTTAGCCAATCGGAGCCAAGCAGCATAGCTCATTGAATTTGAACTGGTGCAAATCGACCTGAGTCTTCCTGCAGGCTTTCTATACCACACTAGAATGGTAAGTGGTAAACGTCAGACATTACCACAAAAGTAATGAAATACGTGTAGCAGGGCACCTTTAAACTATTTTCCTGACCTAGTAGCACTAAACAATGGGATACTCTTGGCATACGCAATACATGTTTTTAATATGTTCTGTGTGAATTTATGAAGTTTCCATTCTGATTTCAGTTCACATCAAAGTCAAAGCTCAAATACAATCAATTCATTAACTCATAAAAAATAGTCAACCCCAAAACTTTGGATTCCTCCAAATTGTTTTTGCATACTTACACACAGACACAAACACACACACACACACACACACACACACACACACACACTAAATAAATAGCTTTTAGCAAAGTAAAGTAATTTAAATGAATTTTGCTGTAATTTTTAATCAGTCTGTTTCGAAATCTGATCCTAAAATACAGATAGACATATACTGTAGTTATTAAAGTGTGCTTGCATTAGTTTGAGCATTTTTGTTTTAGAACTTGATAATATTTTCATATTATTTGTCAGCAATACTGTATTGTAGCTAGTAAAGTGTTACTTAATTAAGCCTAGTTAACAACAAGTGACGTAGTGAAGTTGATTAAAATGCTTGAAATAAATAGTTTTGAAAGAAACATATTTATATTTAATATATACATTTAAAAATACAATTTCTTTAATTGATTAATCAAAGGAGGAAAAATCAACTGATTAATTGTCTAAATTAGAAATAAAGCCAAATGAATGGCATCAGTCTGCAAGAAGCACATTTAGTATGCCATACACATAGAAATACACTTATAAAGAACCCTAGATGAAGAAATCTGGCTAAAGATGAATTGATTGCCCTGGTTTGATTTACACCACTCAGCCACATGATGTGATTTGATTTCTTCTCTTCAGCAATAACCCAACCTCAAGGACACAGGATGTGATGAGAGAACAGTTTATCTGAGTCACAGTCCATCACAGCCAGAAGGCTGAAGCACAGTTTGACTGTTAAGATGAGCAGGGAGTCTGGCACTCACTTTACTTTCCTTGTCTTTGGACAGCGACAAGGTCTAAGAGAAAGAGGATTAAAGGTAGCATATTTGATTAGCATACAAGATGGCTCCCACACACAGTGGTCTGTCAGTGTGGTAGTAGTGTGTGGCAGCAGGAATGAAAATGGAGGTCCTTTTTTGTTTCTTTTTCACTCTAACCATCCTACAACATATAGAATAAAAAATCTCTTTAAAAAATGACTCCTTTGTCAGATTAAATTAAGAGTTTTTTCTACACGTCAGAATTTGGCAAGATAAAATCTCAGACCTGAGATAGAGATGTATTTTTTCTGTGTTAAATTAGTCTGTTATCCAAGTTCTTTTCTAGTCCATTAGAAGGTACTGTGTGCTGTGTTTGAAGAGGAGTTTACAGACTGCACATGCCTATGCCTCTCCACAATAACAAATATTATGTGCATAAAATCCTACATTTCACACATTGACATGGAAACCCAGCAGCCAGGGATGCCTGAGCCCTGACCTGCTCCCGTAAGGGATACCACTTTCAACCTCCCACATATACAGTAGGCATGTAGATGAGTGTGAGCAATGCAATCTACTAATCAAGTTTTACCATTAAAAACCTTCATATTTTGCAGCAAAGAATTCTTCCTAACCCAAGAACACAGATTAAGACACCTTAAATAAGGTGACACATACATGTATCATAAACCACACTTCCTGTGACTACCTCTGTCTGTTCTAGTAAAATAGAACCCACCTGTCTTGGGGTTAAAGGCCACAAGTCCCAGTAGCCAGAAACAATCTATTTTCACACATCACTAATAACATCTCCAGTCTCAAAACAAACATACCAAAATAATTGTATAATAATTACAATAGCTGTATAATAACTGTAGCATTGTATATCAGAAATCTGATTGGTACTGAGGATTATTGTATGAAAGCTGACGACAATCAGCAGCTTCAGGTCATTTAAGCTTTACACTACAGCTGAGATTTTTAAGCTGAATTATGTACTGAGTGTTTGAACTATTGTACTTTTGTAATCCTATGGATCTGATCAGCTGGTTATCAGTTCACATTGACAGGCAAAAATAGCAATAGGATAGAACAGAATTAACACATCTCAGCACACAAACATATATGAAAACATATCAAACATGTCTTGCTCTAGATAAACTCAGCAAAAGGGCATTGTTAAATGCTTAAAAGATTTGTTTAAAGATTGAAAGTGAATATTATGTGCAGCTCCATGTTCTTAAAGTAAAAAAAGATAATGATGTGATTCCAATTATAGGTCCAAAACACCAAGTAATTATATGCAAATCTGCAGATTCTTACCAGGGCTTCTGTACTCCAGCTCAGGTTAGAACCATCACTATTGGAATAAGGATTATCCTCTTCTGGACTGTCCTCAGTTTCCTTGGGCATTTTATGCATTGCTGTGTTGCCCATGGCAACTTCTACTAAAGTTCATGTTATTTAAGTTTCAAGCCAAGTGAATACTAAGTCATACTAAGCTAAAACTTTGTCAGTTCCACTGCAGAGCACCTTGTCACTTTACTCACTTGTTTATTTGCCTGTGTGATAATCAGCTTCTTCCATAAACAGAAACAACTCTCTAATGCTGGCTTCCTTACCGTTCATCTGAGCCTCAGCTATTTTTACACCCACCAGCTATGCATGTGAATGGAGGGCCAGTGGTATGTTTGAAATAAGAGAGGGTACAGAACTGATCAGGGACTGGTGTAAAGGCCTGAAGCTGATCGTTACTCTAAATGACCACAGCAATGCCTTGGCACCATGTGCAACTTAGGCAGTCAAGCCTTTAATGTACCTGGTGAAGGGTAAATGAAAGCATTATGATATGTTCACTAGGCCCTTATTTATTCTTTAATATTTGTACATAAATGTTTTTCCCAGAATAAACCGAATACAGAAACCAAAGCAGAGTTTCAAAATTTTCAAATCACTTGTAAAAAGAGCAAAGCATTCTGTTGACACAGCTGATTTACATTAAGTGTTGCTCAAAGAGAGCTTAAAATGACTAAATCATGAAAAAGCACCGCTTAAATTTGTGCATGTGCAGTTCAAATCAATAAACATTATAAATATAATCTGTATATAAAGTGCAATAACAATGTATGTCACATTGATGATTTGAAGCTCACAGTACTGAGTCTCATGAAAAGTAAATACATACAAACTGAGGAGCTCTTTAAGGATATAGAATAATTTTTTTCTAAACTAACAGCAGACTCATGAATGCCACATCCATACATAGCACTTATCCTACACAGGATCATGGGACACCTGGAGATTATCCCATGTGACTTGTGGCACACAAAGTGAAGGACAGATTGCCAACACAGTATAGGGCACACACACAAAATCCAGAGGCTCACTGTTAGTTATGCATCTGAACTGTATGAAAATGAGCCTGAAGTATTTTTGCTCAGTGAAGATGAAGGATGACATTACTGACATTACTGACATTAATGCGATCTATTAACATTATAATGGATCATGGTTGGTGTATCCCCTGGTGCTATGTTACATTATGCTTCTCTGGTAGGCCAAGTTAGCAAAATAGGAAGCAAAATAGGAATATACCATTAATGGGATCCCAGATCATCACAAGGCACTACATACAAACTCATACATACCTAGGTTCAACTTACCGGCAGGTTTTTGGAAGACAGGGCAGAACCATTCACCACCAAGCTACAGTATTTGTGTTAGAAATGGAGCTTGGGAGAAAGACCATGCCTGAGGGTCTATTTTCTTTCTATTTAACTTCCTATAGTTATAGTGATGAAGCCTCCACATCCACCACCACATTGACTATACTAATACTAACTCCTACTCAGCAGTCTTTAGTGGGCAGCTTGGCACAAAGTCTAATACAAAGCATAAGTCAAACAAAATTCCCTCTCGCAGCACTAGCAAAAGTCAAATTGAATGCTTACAGTACAACGGTTCCCACACGAACCAGTTAATGCTACGATATCTAGTAATAGTGTATTAACTCAGGAATATCCAAATACAGTAACTCTTCTCATGTCTAATGCATAAAGTAGTCCCTCGAGATGTGCAGTATAATTTAGCAAAGCAACAGCACACTTGTGTGTACATATGTTAAATGTTCTTGTTCTTCTTAACCATCACCGAAAGACTGAAAAACCCATCAACAATCATTACACTGTCTTAATTACATCCTAACAAAAGTATTGACTTAACTGCAGAAGTCTAAGGCTCATGTAAAGAAATTATGTATAGCAAAGATATCTTCAGAAAAAAAAGTACTTTATTTGTTAATAAATAATTTGGTACATTGTTTAAAACAGATTTGCTAACTTTTTTTTTTTTTTTGCAAACTGTGCTTCTTTACCAAGTTTATTATTCAAGTCTTTTAGGCTACTTTCACCCTGCATTTACTCCAGCAAGTGACAAAGCATCAGGAAACTATTCAGTTTCTATTGTAGTTACATACACAATTGTTAAGGCACAATTTCAGCAACTGTTAGCAAAAAAGCAACAGCATGACAACTGAGATTTTATAAACACTATACAATTGAAACCACAAACCCAAATAACTGCCAAAATACTCCCACAGCCCAATCTGATAGCATGTGTTGTCCAACATTTCTTCAATTCCCCACTCACAACTTTAGCTCCCATGTGAAACTAGTATGCATTTTCTGTTTAAGGCAAAATAGAAGAATACATATAACCTTATTAGATTAGGTTTCATCTTATACTGTCATATATGATCTGTCTTTAAATGTATATAAACATGTATTCACAAGAAACAAAAACTTGACACAAGAAAAATAAGCCTTGGAAGGATGTAGCACAGATCATTGGTGATTGTACTAACAGTAGCTAAGTTGCTTTGCTAATTTATTTAGCAAGTCTACAAGTAATTAATGCTACGCAACAAACCTCAAACTTACACAATGGAAAAATAATGATGAGAAAAGTAACAGTTGTTAATTTATTAGAGTTTTTATGTTTCATTCATTTATCTTCTTTCAGCTCATGGTTACGCACGCTCATGTGCAGCAGTAATCACTGGTACTGTAACATTTGAAAACAACATGCAATAATAAGTGTTATGCTAGCGCATGAACACAGAAGAAAAACAATCCAAACACTAATCACTCACAGGACTCTTCCAGGTTTTATTGACAGATGACCACAGTGACCACTCCATTAATTACTGTAGTCTAAGCGATGCTTTATCCTGAGAGTAGATTTTCTTTACGTTTTACCCACACTACTACCAAACTGTAAGGCTTAATCCTTATGTACGTGCAGATCACAAACATGTTTAATCTGTAATAAACCACATGCCAGGGTTGGGTTGGAAAACTGGAAAAAAAAAAAAAAAACCAGCATCCGTGTTAAGGACTAAATGGTTTTGATCACACAATTATTCATTACAGAATCTTCAGGGTTTCTGGAATAGACATGAAAGGGTGAAATTTGTTCAGGGGAATCCTACATTTCGAGGAACAGTAGTGTTAAACTGCTTAATCATAATCTATTTACCCCTACTGTGGAAACCCTCAGTCAGAAGGCATTTTGCATTTAAAATCTATGTCTACAAACGACTAGGAACGTCTTTGACACAATTTTATTTATTTATTTATTTTTATTGTGATGTGTTTATTTCCTTTATTGAAAATTTCCTGTACACAGAACTGTGCAGGACACCCGACAAATTTATAGTGCTTTCCATCTTACAAACAAACACACAACACAGCGTCGTCCTCGTTCTGCTGACTGATATACAGTAATCACTCGATCTGAAATAAATAGTGTTATATTCACGTGCCTTGTGGAGTGACTGAGACAGCTATCACACACACACACACACACACACACACACACACACACACACACACCTTTGACACAATTTTATATATTTCAACTATATATTCTCGCCTCGAATACCTGAAACACCCCTGCGGTCCTCGTTACTTACAGTGGCTACAGAAGTTAGTGAAAAAAGAAAAGAAAAGGAGTCAGGGGCTATGTTGCCATAGCAACTCATACAGCTGGACTGCACAAGTTTATTAGAAAAGGTTGAGTTTTTTTCTATGTTTTCAGAATTTAATCTGTATTACACTGCATATACTGGCTAGCTGTGAAATGGTTTTAGGAGACTAACCGAGCAGGAAAGATCACGCATTCTGGTGAATCATAAAAAAAATATGTTAATATGTAAATCCTTTAAAGTGATATTTTAAGAAAGAGGGAAATAGTAGTTTGACACTGATTAGACCTTAAAGGGTTCGTGATTGACATTGCCAGACAATTGAACAAATACGGGTTATTATATTTTAAGAATTTCTTTAATAAAAATACATAGCACATGTTACTAAGATAAACTAAATAAAGTAAACAGTAGATGGTAATCTGTTTGTAATTGGCATTAAATTATTTAGGATACATTTATCCAGAGCCATAAGTGAGCAGAAATCAATCCAAGTATATTGCTAATTTATAAGAAACATATGATATAATACGTGAAAGGATAAATCCTCTTTTTTTTAAACAAAATAGCTGAGTTAATTTTATATAGTCTAATAAAAAACTTAATTTTAAATGGTTTGCAGACTTTGTAGTGTAAATTGAACACTGGTGTATTTCAAGAGATATACACAATGCAAAAAAGCGTACACAAAGAGTGTACAAATGAACAAATTACTGTTTTGCATAATGCTCTCCAGATTACTGTCCTGTGCACAAATGGATTGAAAGAGTATTCATTTAGAATTAAGAAAAAAGCTGGATTAACAGCCCTGTGCACAAAGCCAGATGTGGAATGAGTTGATTTAGAGACTAAACCCAGCAGAGAAGCACATATAACTCTACCGCTTTCATAATACAGGGTCATGCTGAGCAGCAGGCTGATCCGGTCACTCCTCTCTCAATATGTGTTGTGCTTTTAAGTAACTCTGGGCATGACTGGGGCAGGCTGTTTACCAAAGATGCATGTACATGCCTCGAAACATGACCCAAGTTCATCAGATATTTGAATAAACAAATGGAACCACTAGAATTACCAAGCAGAAAAACTGACAACAATAAAGGGGTGAAAAAAATAGTGAAAAGAATTGTACTGAATAATTTATGACTTAGCACGTACATGTTCCAGTTCCTCTGTGACTGCTTTTGGCTGATCATTTGATTTTATCAGTCTCCTCAGAATATTCAGATTTTTTTAGTACACACTGAATTGTATGTCCTTTCAGCATTTAAATTTGTAATATTTAGATGGCAACACACTGAAATGGCCCACTCACTCACTCTCTCTCATTTTCTACCGCTTATCCGAACTACCTCAGGTCACGGGGAGCCTGTGCCTATCTCTGGCATCAAAGGGCATCAAGGCAGGATACACCCTGGACGGAGTGCCAACCCATCGCAGGGCACACACACACTCTCATTCACTCACGCAATCACACACTACAGACAATTTTCCAGAGATGCCAATCAACCTACCATGCATGTCTTTGGACCGGGAGGAAACCGGGAGTACCCGGAGGAAACCCCGAGGCACAGGGAGAACATGCAAACTCCACACACACAAGGTGGAGGCAGGAATCGAACCCCCAACCCTGGAGTTGTGAGGCGAACGTGCTAACCACTAAGCCACCGTGCCCCCCTGAAATGGCCCAGTACAAGTTTCCCTCAATGACCAATGTCTTCAAACTAAAGCAATAAAACATAACTGCTACCGTAACTGAGCATAATAGTTCATTTCCTTTCATGACATTCGTATAAGGGTTATCAACAACAAATACTCAAAAATACTAACCTCACTTTTGCCGTCTTTTAATTAATAAAACATATGTCATTATTTTCGTTATTATATATGAATTTGTCTAAAAAAACTTAATATTAAGTTACTTAAGGGCGTTTAAAATTAAATAATTATGTACTATATCAGTGTGAGATGACAGCGTTCCTGACATCATTTGCTCTCTGGATCTGCCTGATTCACACTGATGCCCTATTTCTTGTTATATTTCTCATCACTCACTGTCTGTTTAAGCTTCATAGCACTCAAATTAGATTCTTTTAGATATACACAGAAATTGTTTGATATATTTGTGAAACTATTTAAGAAAATTGCAAATATATTGAGCAAGAGCAAGTTCATGAAGAGTCTCAAACATTTCAGAAATGCAACCAAAAACTTAGATCAAGGAGCATCAGTTAGATTTGACTTGGTAACATTTAGGTTAGACACAACACTCCCTCGCAATAACAATAACAAATAAATAATTCAGTGCATTTCAACCCAGGCTGATGTTCAGTCATAACAAAGCAAGATGCACCTGTGTGTTGGTTCCATATTTAGATGAGTAAAATAATTGAATACAATCTCCACTAAAACTACTCTTACAATACTTAAGCACACACTGCTGGACACGTTTTACGCATAACTCCAGACTAAAGTCATCTTTTTTACAATTGATCTGACACTGCCTTTTATTACTGATAATTACTTTCTCACTTACTCAGTCCTCATTTATTTTTCAGAAACTTGGCAAGACAGCACTCATCCTATTTAGTATAATAGCTATCAGTATAATTTCTGGCGTTTGCTATACTTTTTTTATTGCATTTTTGGCTCTGTGGTTATTGTTCCTGCCAAAGACATTTAATAAATATTAGACCACCATTAAACTGACTTTACACAACAATGCATTTCAGAATCAAGCCAACAACTGAGATTTCAGCTTTATCCAGGGTCACACCTACTGACATTTGTACAAATTTGCAGACACTGATACTGGTAACTGTCACTAAATATTTTTTGCTCACAGAGACTATTGCCACTTCTGGCAGAAAAGCCAGGCCCCTCAATCAATCGACAACATTTTATCTTAACATTCAAAAATCTGACTCAGTTCTGACATGGAAAACATGAAACAATGACCTAAATCATGCCTCCTTGTTCCTTAACGTGACAATGTCAATCATTTGTGAAGCTTCTCATGTCTTATATTTTACTCTGCAAACCACCATTGAAAGTGGGCTTTAGTTTCAGTCCAACTGCTGCAAAGTGTTGATGTTATATAATCTTCAATATCTGTGTGACTAAAATGCCTTTTTAACAGCTTGTTTTTTGCTTCAGATTAGAAAGTCGAAATCATTTTTTTTCTGTCTTCATCGTGATTATAGTCATTTAAGCAATAACCGCCTCAGCAAATAACTGACACAAACAAATGGCATGTAATAAAACGTATAATAAAATGAATGCTGAGGGTTTTTTTTTTGCTTATTTTAATTATGAGTGAAATCCATGACAACTTTGTGCAGTTTTTTTATACTATACACAATGCACAAGCTTCTCTTTAAGCAAGTGAGGCGAGAAAATTATGAATGCTGTTTAATCTCCTTGGAAACAAAACATGAGAGAGTGATCTTATGGGACTCATCATAAATCACATGCCTTGGTGCATGTCATACATCCCAAACAATCTTCATACAAACAGCCTTTCATCAAATATTAGTATTGCAGTGTTCTGTATTCTCCTTCTTCTCTAAGATATGCCCTTGATTTCACGTTCTTATGTGTAATCGGTGGATTCCTAAATACACAGTCGCATAGCAGCAAATGTACTGCACTCATACTGTATGTGATACTGCAGTAAGACTCAAACCAGGCTCAGTGTGATACCGGTCACCATGTTATAAAGAGATTAATGAAGCAAGACGAGAGAGAGATGCTGACAAAATGCACAATTTGTTCAGTTTTTACTAAAAGGGAGCTGTAAGGGTGCTTTGCAACACTGTGTGTCAGAGGAATGGTGTGATAGAGCTGATATATATATGCATGAACAGAAACCAGCAAGGGCTGGCTGTTACCATATGAATAAATAAAGAGGCATGAACCAAATAATGATATGAGGAATATATCTGTACTGCAGTTTTAGCTTAATTTCTTTAAGCAACATCGATGCACCGAATTGTCAGATACATAAGAGAGAAGGTTTACCCTTCATCCTAACATGTAACTGCTGCATAAGATGTGGATGTTATTGACGAGTGAAAAAATGTTAAGTATGGAGGAGAAAAAAAATATGAAAGTGGTGGAAGAATCCTGGAAATCCCTGGAGTTTAAAACACAAACACACACACACACACACACACACAGATGATATAACTGGAAGTGAGATGGAAAGAGTGATATGAAATCCTGGAACTTGACGTAGCATCATTGCCCATGTTGCTGATGAAGGTGGCATGAAAAAAAAGCCAGCTTGCCGTGTGGCATACCTTGCGTTTGCGCTCAGCCCGTTCTCGAGAGCGTCTCCTTCTCTCACGAGCCTTCTCCAGTGCCTTCGTGTCAGGCTGGTCCATCTCCAGCCTGGCCTTTTTGAGGTGTGCCGCTGCGTGCGCCATAATAGACACACGTTCTCCACAAGAAGAAGAAAAATATGAGGTGAAAGGAGAGGAGTCCGGTTGGTAACAGCAGGTGACTTTCCTGCCCAAGAGCAGAGATGTACCACCTGCTCTCTTTGCAAAAAGCGCAGAGAGAGAACAAGACAGACACAAGAGCTCCCAGAATAGACTAGTCCAGACTCAAGATCATCCTCCTCACTCTGGGTAACAGCATCCAGCACAGGTGATGGAGTGTACATGAAAGAAACAATGCAAGGGAGGGGTATAGGATAGGATCATAAGTAAACCAGAGCGAGAGAGAGAGAGAGAGAGAGAGAGAGAGAGAGAGAGAGAGAGAGAGAGAAGCTGTAGTCCTCCCACAACAGCTCTCTAGATAGACTAGTCCAGATCAGTCTTGTCTCTCTGGGTAACAACATAAGATAAGCGAAGCCAAATGTGTGAGATAAAGGAAGCTGTATAGCAATTGGAGAAGCTCAATAAGTAATCCAGAGAGAAGCAGGATGAGGGGGTGTCCCATTCCTCTGTGGCCAACCTGTATTGCTTTAGCACTATATTTTCATTAACAGTCATCAGAAAAAAACACATGGGACCAATCACATTTCATAGTTCCGCACTGTACCCACTCGCTGGGTCAAATGGATGCATCCATGCATGACATACAGAGGGGGGGAGGAGATGAAATGTTAAAAGCAAGCACCTTCTCCAACAGACACTACCGTGTCTATAAATTTTCTTCCTCCCCTATTCGGGAAGAGAGAATGGTGCAGTCTACATCCATGTCACAATGAGCTTGTAAAATCCCAACACACATACAGAAGGTGGGATCCTCTTCTGATGAATATTTCCCCCCCCTCACATTAAAGCTCTTCCATTGAAGCCAAATCAAAGGGTGTGCATGTGTGTGACTGCACGCGCGTGTTTGTGTGTGTGTGTATGTATGTGCGCCACTGCATCCATGGCATTTGTTCATTCTTTATGTGATGAATACAATCTATAGTCCTCAGTCTGAATAATGATTAACAAAAACAACATTTTAATGATAACACAGCAACCCATACAACATGCCAAGCTTCTATTCACCTATAAAATGCTTGTTCCTGTTAAGGTGATTGTCCAGTATTTATTATAAGCAATGCAAACTCATGAATAATAAATTCTTTACAATAAAATATCAGTAATATCAGTGTAGCAAAAGCAAACTATTTTGGCACCGAGTGTAGTCACACACCTTGATTTTTTTCACTATGGTGCCATCTGCTGGCTGATACTCCTTCTTACATTAAAAGCTAGAGAAGAAATTAGTAACACACACATATTATTTGCTATCAGTAGGCAAGCTTCTGAAATGATCGATAAAGTTATTAGAATACCACTTTACTGTAAAGTCCACAAATAAGAATACATTAATACGTTTAAAGCATAATACATTTAATGAAATTATTATGAAATGGTGGCTTAGTGGTTATTTTTGCACTTTTGATTCCTACCGCTGCTCAGTATGTGTGGATTTTATATTCTCCTTGTGCTTAGGGAATTGTTTACCAGGTATTCCGGTTTCCTCTCCCATTACAAAGGCACGCTTTCTAGGCTGATTGTCCACTGTGTGTGTGTGTGTGTGTGTGTGTGTGTGTGTGTGTGTGTGTGTGTGTGTGTGATCTTGGCGTGTGATGGGTTGGGTAAACCCCACATGCCCCAAAACCCCTGGAATAGACTCCAGGTTCCACATGACCAAGGTTCCAAGTGCAGTCTAAGCGCTACAGAAAACAGATGGATAAATGGACTAAATACAACTATCCCATAACACATCAGGAAATAATGATGTGCATACATAGACAGCCACTATTAACTAACACATAAACAGCATCAGTGATGATTTTTAAGTAGTGGCATCTCATTAACTCATTCTCTTAATGAATGTTAATATACTAACACTGTGAATAATATCCCATATGCTTGTTTGTGGATCACAAAAAGGGTCTCTGTTCTTACTGATGACTCAGAACATGTGGATAGTGAATGAAATCGTTTTAGTTACTGTAAGTTTTTCCAGAGAGCTGTAAAATTTTGTGATATGGGGGTTTTAATAACAGCAGCATTAAATGCTGTAAGTTCTCTGGGTGCCAGCCACAAGCTACGTTTTATTAATGTGGTAGGTTTATATTGATGTGCTCTACAGACACATGTTGATTATAGTGACATACTGAATGTTGTGAAAAGATACGTTTATTCAACATTTTTAGAAGGAGTATCCAGTGTTAGAAAATATTAGCTATGCTATTTATATGCTATGAGAGGGAAATGAAAATAAATAAATAAATAAATAAAAAGATTAAAAAATCTATAAAACAATAATAATCATATGTAAGTGTAGGCCCTATGTTGGTTATATACTGTAGCTATATAAAGTGTGTATGTCGTTAAAAGCTGTTTTTTTATCAGGGAAAAAGGTGACTGTCACTGAAGACCCGACTGGTGACAAATGACAGGTTTGATCCAATACATCCATTTATAAAAACCTCATACACACACACACAGGGCTGAAAAGGTCATACACAGATATACCATGAAATGCTTTTCTTGAGAGAGAGAGAGAGAGAGAGAGAGAGAGAGAGAGAGAGAGAGAGAGAGAGAGAGAGAGAGAGAGAGCAGATGGCTTTCAGCTTTTGGCACATCCTGAAATCATGGCAGTATCATTTGAGCCAAGAAAACATGATTCAGATGATGGCATGGAGATACATTCTCAAAGGTCTGATGTGGGATGGATTGGCATACCGGATCCACAACGCCCTTCTGTCATACTGTATATGGACACACACACACACTCCAGCCCAACCCACAAGGATCTGTTATGTTCACAAGCATTGATTTCTCTAACTGAAATAAACAGGATTCAACAAAGACTCAAATTCTCCTCACTGCTTTATGGTGTCATGTGGAACCCCAATGTATCTTTTAATCTTATCCTGCATGACATGAGCACCACAGTAAGCTTCAGGAGCATCAAATGTTTTTTTTCTCAGCACAGTGATATTTAAGCTTCTTGTCATAGACTCTTAGATAGATAAATGATTATCTGGGTAACTGGAGCAAAATCAAGCATTAATTAAGCTAAATATTTTTTTACTAAAATACATTTAAATAAAATATATAGATAATTTCTTTTTTCAGTTTCATCTGATTGCTTTGCTGTTACACTGCATCAACCTATAATAAGAATAAAAATAATTGAACAAAAAGGCAATACTTTCATCATCCTACCCTCACTGTTCTTGCATGATTTAATCAGAAAGCAATGAACACTGTTCAGTTTAGCAGTGCGATGGTACTGTAGTAGAACTCATTCTATTTTAAGCACTGCTTCCTCTTTTGCTGTTTGCAGCTTTGAGTCCCCATGGAAACAAAGCCGAGGCGTTACCAAAGGAGACGAGCGGCCCTCAGTGCATTTTCATCATGACTGGGGGTCCCTAGAGTTTTAGGGCGTGAGCCAATCAATTCACAGCTGAATGCAGAAGGAAATTAAGAGACACATCATCATCGATGTGTGTGTGTGTGTGTGTGTGTGTGCATGCGTGCGTGCGTGCGTGCGTGTGTTTGTGTTAGGGGGGCAGGGTTTTGGTCAAATATCTCCTTACTAATAGGAATATGTGACCGTTTTGGCAGCAACTATAAAGAAAGGTGCTTTTTTAGCTGAAAAAATGCAGTTTGTTTCAAATATAAGATTTGATTATTTTGTGTTATTTATATTTTAAAACCTTCAAGGGCTTGTTGGGTTTAGATTTAGTTATAGGGATAGCATTGTTTACTAAAACACATATGGGAATAAAGATACAAAGATCATCTCTAATCTCTAAACAATCTACAGTATTTTTTTATTTTAATTTATTTTTTATTTTATTTTGAACTACCCTTCCTTTGGATTAATTATCTGTCATGCCAATAAAGCATGTGAAAACTAAAACTGAAACAGAAATAAATATTTCTGATAATTTTTCTAATTTTCTAATAAAAAATAAAAATAAAAATCTTCAGTCACACCAAAATATACAGTAAAATATCCACCTATATTGATGATCTTATTCATCACCTGAGTACCTGGCTCGTGAGCAAACAGACCAACACACACACACACAGACACACACACACAAGCTTTACTGTTTGAAAGTTCTTTCACAAAAAAAAAAAGATTTTGTTCTTTAATTATTGTCCGTGCTGACAACTGAAATAAGGGGCTCGATTAGAACAGGGATTAAAGTTAATCTGGTGGTTGTATTAAGACCCGCCCACTTCTGTGTGCTCCTGTGCTCTTTTTGGCAGCCGTCTGTTTAATTAATGATTTCAGCCAAAAGAATGCAGTCCCACTTGGACTGGATAAAAACGGCACAGCAGAAAAGTGGCTCATCAGCTACAAATATAATGAATCACAGTTATATTTTTTTCCATCAAGTAGCCAAGGGAAAGAAGCTCAGCAAAAGCAAGTGATACATTTTTAAAATATTTATTTCTAAATTACAGATGTGGTTTAGTGTGATACAGATACATCATGCAGCAGAAAAGGCACAGTTCGGATCTACTCACAGTAACAACACTTTCTGTATAAATACTGTACTTAAAAGCACTGCGATACCCAAAAGAAAGGCATGAATTTAAGCAATATTATGCTTTGCATTTTAATTCAACCAATCTCTCTCTCTCTCTCTGTATCTGTGCAATTTCCCACTATGACACTTTTGCACTACATATAGTGTTTACATTGTTTAAAAAATATCAAATATCAATATCATATTACATTGTTTAAACAATATCAAATATCAAAAATATCATGTGCTAAATACATGCATAATTTGAGGTACTGTATGTGTAAGACCTCCTGCCACTGTATGACCTTATACACTGTTTACACTTTAATATTTTTTTTCCTTTGCTTATTTTAGCTACTTTTACCTACTATGTACAAAAAACCCTTCATTGTAGCTTGAATTTTATTGAATATTGATGTAAAGCTCATTATGTACATGACAATAAACTTTAGTAGTCCAAGTATTTATATATGTATTCAAATTCACATAATCTATACCAGAACTGCTTTTTATTTGTTTTTGTTTTAATGTTCTTCATTTTTCATTCACAAATGATACATTTGTGAACCAGAAACCCTGATGAACCATTTTCTATCTAATGTGTCTGACAAAGCAAGCTTTCTGACTCTGTCAGCTTCATCCTCATGACTTTCAAGCTTAGAATGAAAGTAAAAATTGTGTGTTTTGCACAACTCCTTTTGTGTGTGTTTCACCTTTGCATGATCCCAGTCCTGGTGTACACGTATAGTCTCATTAAAATACAGAAAAACAGCATCTTCTATTCATATATGTATGAATATATGTATGTAGAACACATATGTTCAAGCTGATTAACACTAATATACTCTGCTTATGATTCAAGGTTTGAGTCCAGCATGGTGCCAAATTCAAAATGTCCTCTATGACATGTAAGTTAGCTGTATGTTAGCCTTACCTGGACAGCTGCTCGATTCCCAGTCCGTCCACTCATGTGTGTTTGTGGCTAAGTGCAGTTCTCTGAGCAATATCCAGACACAAAAGAATGACAGGAGGAAAGAACTGAGGGAGAGGGCAGACAGATCCACAGCAAGCGAAGGCCATACAGGCGGTCACTGCAAGTCGAGTGGATTACTGTTCATCAGACTGGAGGTATTAGCATGGGGTGTTATCTCACTCTGTCACACACACACACACACACACACACACACACACACACACACACACACACACACACACACACACACACACACTCACACACACACAGATGCTACTGAAATAGCTTACAGGATTAAGCAGCCAGATATAGTGAAGTCTTTTCATCTGATCCAGAATCAGACTCAGAATCAGTGTACGCAATGGGACGTCCCTAAAAAATCCCTAGTACAGTATTTCAGCACTGATGCCATGTTTGTTAATGTATGTGCATATCTGATATTTGTGTTTGTGTGTGTTAGAGTGTTATGGTGTTAAATCTAGGAAAGATAAGAATGATAGGTGAATTTAAAAATGGCATTTGTGAGCAATCTGTTGTTTATTTTTCTAGATTATCACACAGATAATATTTTTAATTCAGCACACACCACTATGTTTTATTCCTCTTATATCACAGTACTGACAAATCATACTCGCTTTATCAGGTTATAGTTACAGTTAATCTTGCGGAACATTCCAGAAACAAGTTACAGGCTCTTATTTTATATGTTATAGCAGCTACAAACAGTCTTTTCCTCTCCAGCTCTCATATTCGGTTACCTTCCCCCTTCGCCTCAGACACTCTGTTCACAAGACCCAAAACTAATAGATGCTAACTGAGGTGCTTTTGGAGCACATCCTGGACATGGACAATCTCAAACATGAGTCAATTTAGAAACACTGAAAGCCTAAGATGCTAGATACACATTACACATTTAACCAGACACAAACAGGCAGTGAATCAATAACATTCAGAGTCGACTGGAACGGTTCTCTTGAGATTTATAGTTTAATATGCATTTCTTGGACATATGTTATGACCCACAGTCACTCGTTATACCATATATCAAAAGGGATGTAACAGATACAGTAGATGTGTATATACTGTTCTGAATTAAGGTTTTAATTCTCAAAGTTGGGTCTTGGCTCATGATTCATTCTAATATGTTACAAAATGTTTCAAATCTACATCCTAACAAGATAGATAATAGATGTCTAGACTAACTAGATTCCTAGTAAACTCAATATGGCATCCCAATTTAGTGTGATTATCCTTTATATTCCTTTATATAAATATAAATATAAATGGCACACAAAACTGTCCAAGCAGTGTTTTATTTATTTATTTATTTGTTTTAGAAAATTTATGAATGCTTGGAAAATCAACTATATATAATAATTAAGATACATTTATACTGACTGTGAACGTGATAGACACAGGCAGGAATTGTACCCTATAGGGCTCTGCAAATGTGGTAACCTCTGAGGGCCCTGTGTGCGATCGATAGATGGATAGATAGATAGATAGATAGATAGATAGATAGATAGATAGATAGATAGATAGATAGATAGATAGATAGATAGATAGATAGATAGATAGATAGATAGATAGATAGATAGATAGATAGATAGATAGATAGATAGATAGATAGATCAAGAATTAAATGATTTAATGCTTCCCTTAATGCTTCCCTTTAAGGATACAAGAAAAACCCCAAGCCTGTAGAAATATACAAAGAGATATAGACAGTACCTTGATCAGGACAGGTGTGTATATAAAAATTGAGTACATTATTTCTCCATATCACTGTACAGTCAACTCTTGGGGAAGGCAATAGTCTTGGTTCACTGAGCCAAAATGGTTTAATCAATGAACTCCATCATCATGTGTCTAACAAGAGCAAGCTTACTTGATGCAGTAGAATAAAACTGAATGGGTCACCTAGGACTCTTTAAACTAAGCATGTCAAACTGCAGCTAATCTGTGAACTCCACACGAATAAACTTGATAATAGAAGTTAATGCCGTGCTATTTTCGGCTGCTTGGAAGGACAGGCGTGAGTGGGAGTTGTTTTAAAAAACATTAGTGCAGGTTGCCAAATGGACACCTAAATGCAAGTACTATTTAGTGTTCGTCTATAGTTTACACTAATTGCACCCTGACAGCTAACTTTATCTAACATCTGCTACTAAAATATCATGTCTCCAGATTCACAATAGCAAAATAAAAAGAGAATGAAGCGTAGGTCTAAAAACTGCTCTATCGTTGAAATCTTAAGACAGTGACAGAGTGTGGGTGTGTTTGTGTGTGTCTGTGTGTTTGTGTGTGTGTGTGAGAGAGAGAGAGAGAGAGAGAGAGAGAGAGAGAGAGAGAGAGAGAGAGAGAGAGAGAGAGAGAGAGAGTTTGTTTTTATTAAAGCTACTGTAAGCTACTCATTTAGTATGTATTATCACTATCAGTCACAGCAGTCTATCACTTGAAAACAAAAAAACCAATACACCTCTTGCACTTATCTGTGTTGAATTTCATAAAGCTTTTCATGGTTCCATGTGGTTTGGAAAATAAGAAACTTTGGGTTTATTAGGGGCAGCTGTGTCCTCTACATCTTAAAGTAATCACCTGTCTATGAGCTTTCATCCTTGAAAATAAGCATCAGTTAGCTTTTCATAAATATTTACACCTCTGTAGAACAGCTGTAGTCCCAATTTCCCTTCCCTGTCGTTAGACACAAGTAGCCCCCCACAGTCCCCCATGACTTAAATGAATAATGCATCAATGGATGGGGGCAGCATACAGACACATTATTCAAGAGGGCCTGAGGGTTTCCAAAAGTGCAGGCGTGTGGCGCTGCTCATTAAGCCTGGATTTCATTTTCATATTTTCCATTTTGAGAGGTTTGACATTTTTATATACATGAAAAGCAGACAGTGAAAATAAAAATTGAGCACCTTTGACACCAGCTAATTAACCTTATGACACACAAAGTTTTTTCCATAATGCTCTGTAGCATCTGCTGATCATATAGACTAAAGATTCAGTGTACATTTCAGTGTAACAGCTGAGATGAAGGTGAGCTCTGACATCAAGTAAGTAAGTAGGCTTATAAATACTGACTGTCAAGAACTGTCAAGACTTTCAAGCATAGAGCCAAAGTATCAATCACTGTTCTGCAATCCACCTCAAACTATAAGGAAACTTTTCAGACATTTCAGAGTACAGAAATGTCAGAGAGCAGTGACAGCTTGTTCATAAGTCCTTATTTATCACTCCAGACATTTTAAATTTCACTGAAATGATCACTTTCGCAGCCAGGTGTTTTTTAAAATATTGCTATTGGATAGCTATAAGCCTATTTTTCATTGATTTGCTCCCATTTGATCTAGATGTTTCATTATTACACCTAGTGGTCAGAAACCTAGAGTTATTATTACACCTAGTGGTCAGAAACCTAGAGTTATTATTACACCTAGTGGTCAGAAATTTGGATTTTACCAAGAGTTAATAAGCAGTCTATAACCAGGGCATTTTTTACCTCATTACTTAAAATTAACGCCAAGAAGTGTCGTGACATTATCACAACACTCGTTCAGCCAAAGAACTCTTCGACTCACAGTTAGCAAACTGCTATCAATTGATGAATATTGATGATAATTACACATGACAAAAAAAATTGCAAGTTGAATCACAAATTTGGAAGCTGTTGCAAAATCAATTCTCTCTAGCTCATGTTGCCGTAAGTTCAGGGAAGAAGCAGTAGATAGGACAGTTAATGAAAGTGTTGCTTAATTGGATAATTTGAAATATACTGTACTTTGCAGCCAAAAATTTCTTTTTATATGCAGAAAATAATATTTGAGATGAACAAAAAATGTTCAAGAGTAAAAAAAGAGTAAAAAAAAATGTTTTTCTTTTCGAATGCCTTTTCAAATTTATTATTTTCAAATATTTATAATTAATATTTCACATACATAAATTATTTATGTATGTGAAATACACGTTTTATTAAACACAATCAAACAAAGGTACATCAAAACTTCTCAAAACAAGCTACAGTACTAGACTGCATGCTGGATAACTGTTGATGCCTATTAGCGAGTTACTCCAAGCAATTCATTATTTTGCTTATTATTCATATTTTGCAGTTTATAGCATAACAAAATGTGAGCATAATTTTGTTTGAGGTTGTTATTTATGTGGTCCTGCCCCACTAAAATCTACAGTCATAAGACACTCTTGTTCGAGAGGGAATGTCTTTGTGAATCATCTGTGCAAATTTCATTAAAGCAATATGGCAAAGTTGAACTAAAGTGGACAAGACAGTGTGACATTGTATAAGTCCGAAAACAATGCATGAAGACAGCGTGAGGCCTGGAAAGAGGTAGAAATGCTTCAGAAAGATTTTCCCTCATCATCAAATGAACATTGATAGGATCTCAACAAAGCTTTTCAGATGGGAAATGACACAGTGTCCAGTGTTTCAGCTGTCTGACATTTTAAGAAAGAGAAACCAGGGTTCAGCTCATAGTTGGATCATTATATACACTGACACACACAGTCAATAGCTTTCTTGTTCCTCTGGAAGCGTCTGAGGACGCCACTCACTTTCTCACACTCTGTTCCCTGTGTGTCATGCATATACAGAAAAAATCCACAAATTCCAAGAAAAAGCCATAAATATAAAATGCATTCAAATACCAACAGGGTCTAATAGAAGAATTAAACAACCGAAATGACAGTAGCTCTAATTCCTGAGGATGTCGAGTAAAACCCTGTTCACCGCAGAGATCCTTCATAACATAAGAATTCCATTGATAGCTCATGCACACCATCACAACAAGCCCAGTAAAAAAGATAATCTGATAACAAAGGTTTCTTTTGGCTATTCTTGCTGTTAATTGCATTTTAGATAAAAACCAAGCTGTCACAGGGCTCTGGAGTCATTAATCACAATTAGCCAACAATACAACACTCTGACAGGAGCAGTATGTGCAAATGCAGTTCACTCTGCTGCAAATGTAACATGCTCGTTCCCAAAATAAGAGAAGCTGTGTTACATGCTATGGCATCATTAGAATTTATTAATCATTTATTATCCACACACTGCAGCGATTAAAAGAGAAAGTCTGAAGCACTCTAATCAGTATGGAGTACTTAAAATGTAAAAAAAACAAAAAACATGATTTTTCTTTTTAATGTTTTTTTGTCATTTTAATGTCATTTTAATGTCTTTTTAATGTCATTTATGTGCATCATCACTAAAAAGTGAGAGGTGTTGAATAAAACAATTACTTCTTTAAAACATTAAGAGCATATTAGAATGATCCCTATCAAGCATTATGAAGACCATCGAGATACAAGTAAGGTACACATTAAGACTCTGTTCTCTTCTAGTAACTTAATGGTGGAATGGACTGTCTGGTATAGATGTCTAAATAAATGACTCTTCAAACCAAGATCTACCTTTTCCTGCAATACTTATAATAACACTTGTTAAAAATGTATACAAAATCTGTAGCTTATATCTATCTATCTATCTATCTATCTATCTATCTATCTATCTATCTATCTATCTATCTATCTATCTAAAATCACTTAAAAATATAACAACAACAACAACAACAACAATAATAATAATAATAATAATGATAATAATAATAATAATAATATTGTACTTCACTTGCTGTACTCCCTTCAGTTTTAGACTGAAGGTATTCTCAATCCATGACCTAATGAATCGGTATAAAAATGTATTCATTGATAGCCACTTTAAAGCACTTCTGTAAGTCTCTCTGGGTGTCTGCCTAAATATAAATGGATATGTACAAGTAAATGTACATGTAAGAATTGTTTTTATAATCCTTTACTGAATTTCCAACTGCAAACCATCAAGCTTCTCTTTGGGCTCTATGCTCTGTCCTTGTCTTATTTGGTGTGAGAAAAAGAAAAACTGAAGAAAAGTAGCAGAACAAATAGGATTGCTGGAACAAATGGTTTGTTCGCTGCTGCTGGCTCTGTAACCAGATTACAGATTACAGCTACCACTGTGAAGAGCTTGCCTCATAACATTTGTATTATGGTCATAGAAGTGGTTTATACCATTTTACATGGTATAAAATGTCTTCTTGACCATATTACAAATGTTATGCATTTGTTAATAAACCTTTAATGAACACAGACATAAGGGAAAGGAAGAGAAACAGGAAACGAGGAGATATGATTAAAAAATAACAGTTACGAGTAAAAGCACCGAGTGATGAGAAGCAGAACATGAGACTCCAGGCTCAGTAGGTAGATGTGTGAAGGAGCCAAAGTAATTAAACTAGAAGGAATATAAGGAAGAAAGGGAGAAGAGCTAGAAGCTAGAGAGCTTTCCGGATATGGAATTGTAATCAATCAATTTAGGTAGGAGTTCCCAGTTCCTAGCATTTTTCCTGAGATGATGGTGTGTGTGTGTGTGGGAGAGTGAGAAAAAGAAAGAGAGAGAGAGAGAGAGAGAGAGAGAGAGAGAGAGAGAGAGAGTATCGTAACTAATATCTTGTTACCAACACAATAAGAATCCTGTGGAAAATTTTTAGGGAAGCCAGAATGCATTAAAACTGAGTGTGTGTGTGTGTGTGTGTGTGTGTGTGTGTGTGTGTGTGTGTGTGTGAGACATGATATGCGAAGTGACAATTTATCTTTGACTGTTATAACACAGGCCTAAATATAACACTTTATGATTGATGTATCAGGAAATGTTTGCAATCGGGAATGTCACCATCTATCTCTCTTGTCAGAGATTAAAAAAGTTTAAACAAATCTAATTCCATTAGACACGGATAACAACATTTTTTTTTATATCTTTCTTCGTTACTCTTTCTCTCATTTACATGAACTCAGCACTGGAAACGTCATAGCTTGCATAGTAATCAGTGACAAAGATTTCCTGAGATTTGAAAGGGAGCTTTCTGAATTTGCTTGTGTGACTTTTATGAAAACAGAGTAACACACTGATTAGCTAGTGTCACTGTGACTGACAGGAAACAGAAGGCTATCCTTCCCAGCCCGAGAGCATGGCATACTGCTTGAGGAATCCTATGGATATTGGGGTTTAACTAAAAAAAGAACCAACACAGTGGGTAGAAATTGTGTAGCTAAAAATCTGAGGAAGATATTCAATGGTTACATCACAAGCATTATGTGTATTTTTTTTTACACAACCAAACAAGAATCAGAGACACAAAACCACAGCTTGTTATTCAAAAGCCTGTAGCGTTGCACTGCTCTTCAAATACTGGCCTCTCGCCGTGCCAATCCATTCACTTATTCATATGCAATCTGAATTGAATAAAAAGAGATAAAAGAAAACGAATGAACATATCTATAATATCAGGGAGGACAGAAAGAGCCCTGTACATTTCAAAGGATCAAATAATTGCATTAGCATGAAAAGAACTTTTTAAACATCAACATCAATGACACTTTCCAGATATCCAACTCATTTAAGAAATACAGCGCTCACTTGTTGCTCTAATCTAAGTGAAATTAACAGACATTGATTGAGATACGGAGTACTGGAAAATAAATTGATAAAAAAAATCTGCTCTATGTAAATATTAAATACAGTGTACTGTTTCAGTCCCTTAAACAGTTTCTCATGACATGTGCAGTACCTAATTACTTTCTATAAGATACAGTAAACACTCTGTACATCAATGAGGCTGAGTGTATTATTAATTGAATAAAAATCAAATCATAACAAATCTACAGGCTAAAATACAATTTTATTTCCCTGACAATTAATATTAATATCCTTAACATACACAGATGACATGCATGCAGTAACAGCTGATCACTAACCCTTAGGGTTCTATAAAGACCCATTTACTCCATTAAAATTCCTTATGTTACTTACCTACAGGTTAAACGTTTCACCTTCCATTCTGTCATGTTTGCATTCTTCACATCATCAACATATCACATTCTTCACAATCACAGAACACAAAACATCTCATTCTTTTGAGCTACGGTACAGTAGTTTGTGCATTGAATCATTTATTACCTTTCATTTGCTCTAAATCACACATTACTCTGTTATTTTGTAAATAGATTAACAGCAATTCAGGCTAAACGGCGTAAAGCAACAAATATTGACAAACGAGCCTGAGACGCTACCCATTTCCTTAGAAATTCACAAATATATCTTAGTTCTGCTTTAATATTTCTTCCAATAACTGATTTCATACTGTGAATAAGCCTGAAAAATGTATAGCCTCCATTGAAGAAGCAACCACTGCTTCTTGATGAATGCCACCTCATCCACACAAGCACACAGTCATAGAGAGAAATTTATCCTCCGTGTCAAGACTTTGCACATCATTCCACCTGACATTTTTATGGGTTCTTTTTTTTTTGCCTTTCTTTCGGCAAAAATAATTCTGTGTCACTGATTATAAAAAAGAGAAAACAACCGTTAGACTGAAAGACTGAATGCTGTAGAATTCAAGAATATTAACTGAGTCATTTACAGCTGACAGCTTATTACCTTTTGGCAAAAATCTACACAAATCCTATTAAGTGTAACATTCAGCACACACACCAATATACAGTACAGCAGCAACAAAAGGATCTTACAGCATACTGGAACTGAGCCTTTTGGGGCAAGATCTGTATAAACTCATTTCACTTCAAAAATTCAGGTCACTTCATGATATTTGAGTGGATTTCAGGACCAAATGTTACAGCTGATAATGTAAGGCAAGAGTGGCAAAAATCACAGCTAATATAAGTAGTAGGAAAGAAAGAAAGAAAGAAAGAAAGAAAGAAAGAAAGAAAGAAAGAAAGAAAGAAAGAAAGAAAGAAAGAAAGAAAGAAAGAAAGAAAGAAAGAAAGCTTTGGACAGACATAGAAATGCTTTCATATTCCATCAAACTGGATGATTTTCTGTTCTGGAATGTAGCAACATGATGGCAGACACAGGTGCCATGGAAAC
This sequence comes from Tachysurus vachellii, assembly GCF_030014155.1. Taxonomy (NCBI): domain Eukaryota; kingdom Metazoa; phylum Chordata; class Actinopteri; order Siluriformes; family Bagridae; genus Tachysurus; species Tachysurus vachellii. Next base: position 10,678,684 of record NC_083466.1, on the reverse strand, counting down.
TGAACAGATGAGAGAGAGAGAGAGAGAGAGAGAGAGAGAGAGAGAGAGAGAGAGAGGGGGAGCATGGTTGGCTGTGGCACATCTCTTGTGAACATTTACGATCAATTTAAGCTGTGCTTGAATAGCCAGAGGAATGAGAGAGCGGTCAGAAGATAGAAACTGTCTGTATTGTGTCTACTGTATGTAATCTGACATACAATCAATCATTCGTTACATTCAGTGCCACGATGCAATCACAATAAGCCAGATTTAAAGCAAAATGTTCTCTAACAAATATGTGGTGTATGTGGTGGGTCAGAATTAAAATAATATTACACATAGTTTGCATAAAAATGTTACGTTCCTCAACAAAGCATGATTTCGTTGCTTATATTAAACCTAATTTAAAGAAGATCCTTAATTGCTAGATTGAAGAACGTAGACTGATTGTGATCCATTTATATCATATTAATGACTGGTTTGAATCATACTGTAACTGTAATACTAAATTTAGCATTCAGTTTTAATCAGGGATTTGAAAGTTCGTTAAAATCGTGTTTTACAAAAACAAAAATTGTGGTAATGTTACTTAATTCAATCACGTGGAACTGACATACACATTTATATATATAGTGCAGTATATATAAGTATATAGTTTGTAAAGTACATGTCATTCACATTGCATAGGGTTCCTGTTGACAGTGTATCAATCCAACAAAGCAGAAAAGACCCTTCCTCATAGTTTTCCTCCTTTGTCTTTCCTCAGGCATTTTATTCACTGGCCTTGAGATGAAGGACTTAAATTGATTAGCAAGGGCAGCGGGTAGCAATACATCTGACATTAACACCTGACATGATAGACTGCAAATCCATAATTTGGACATTGGGCTTTTGAAAACCAACCCTATGTTTTTCTTCCAAATATTGATGGTGATGTTGCTCTTGATTGTGTTACCACAAAAGATCGTAATAATCTGCCTTAAGACATTTCTTAATAAGCTAATGTGGGAGCCACAAATAAAAGCCTTATATCTTTTTATCTATAAAAAGCAGGGAGGGGTCAGTCCTGTTAGCCTGTTCATACCATCTGCCTCTGCTTGGTGCGCGTTAACATTTATTATTCATTTGTACTAATGAATTTGCACTAATGCATTACGATGCCACAATTTACACAACCCCTTAAAAAATGACTTAAAATAACAGCATTTGTGTTCATTTAAACAATTAATAATGCTACAGCTGACACATACCTATACCCATGAATGAACAAAAACAACAAAAATGCAATTGGGCATGAACACTGGCCTCTATGTGATGCTTGTCATTAAGGGGTATTAAATGTGTGTCTCTGTAAAAGCACTGCTGGCCTACTTTGTCTCAGCTGGTCTGGTCACAGGTTCTAATCGCTAGCTGTTTTACGGGGTGCTGCTTGATTGATGTTGACACATTAATGAATTTTTTCTTCTTAGACCTACAAGACAAGGCTGACATACATGCACACATTGCTGATTTTCTTATATCTGTTTTTCTGCCTTCAGACAAAGGGATCGTTCATAAACAGGGTGGGGCTTCCCTCGCTCTTTTCTCTCTATCTTTCTTTCTGTAGCTTCTTCTCTCACAGATTTAGCATGAATTTCAAATTAGATGAATTTCTGGACAGAGTGCATGCTATCATGTCAATGGTGATCAATATTTCTCCCTCATGCCTCCTCCTCTTCGATTGTCTCACTCCACCTTCTACACCGTCCTTCTCAGTGGGCTGTGTTATGGACCTATTCTTACAGAGCATGACTGTTGTCTAGGTTACGGGCCCCACCCTGTCTACAACGCGAGAGCATGCATGGGGCAGTTGCATCTGGATGTCTCTATATTCTTGCTTTATGTGACATGCCAAAAACACAGTTATCCTACAAATGGGTAAAAATTACATTTTGATGCAATTTGATCTCTGATCTTGGTTTTGCTACAACACTTTGTTCCCATGGTAACAGAGAAGTTTCATGGGTATTTTCCATCTGTGTTGCTATTTGTCTTCCAGAAGATGCTTGAGGAAGGCGTCATGCTGAGACGGTCAAGAGAGCATCGTCGGTAAACAAGCACAGGCACAAGCGCCAGGTCTTTCATGTTGTGCAGATCACATGACCACATGACCAAGCCCCACCTAATGGTCTCCCAGGTACTGGCTTCATGACTAACATCATCTTATACTCTAAGTGGAGTTGGATTAGTGAAACTTGTTCAGTTACCTGTTTTCACTCATCTGTAGTCGCAAAAACACAAGGAACAGAGAAAAACAAAGGGTGTGGTTCAGTCTATACAGTACAAAATAATATAAAGATGACCAGATGCACAACCAGAGCAGAAACCCTGCAGTCATATTCCGGTATAGTCTAGAAGCTGGCTGGACGATTACAGCTTTCTGAAAGGTTTCACTTCCCAGCAACTCTCACTTCATGTAGCACTTCGCCATTTGACAGTGAAACAAGAGCTGGTAAGTTCAATGCAAAAACAAATCTGTACAAAGTATAATGCGTTCACAGTGGGTACAGACCAAAAACAGGGCCACATGCATGGCAACAGCTTCAACAACTACATGATTCCTTTCACACCCTTTAGATAAACTCTATTATTGTTGCAAAGTTCTGAGCCAGAAACTGGTCACCTACAGTTTTCAAACAGAACAGGAACAAGCTCTAAAATGACAATCCAGCTGGTTGAATCCAGGCTATAGGACTACATCTACTGCCGAAAACAAGCTCATGACCAAATGATCATTATCTCTTATGTACAACTAAACAAAACAAGTACAAAATGAATTAAATATATAAGTAAAAAGCCAACAATAGGAACATTAATATTGCACATCTGAAGCTGTGACTTCCATTTACTGCTCCATATCTTTCTAAGCTAAATAAGTTATAGTAACACAAATTAAATCAGGGCCATCTGTGACTTAGTAACTCTGCAGTGTCGATCGATACCTTTTCTCCAATTACAACTGACTCATACTATCACTGCCTCAAACCAATTTTCAGTCTCTCCGTTTTGCCAAACTTGAAAAGAATGAGTGAAAAGGTTTCATCTCAGTTGCTCAGACAAAAACAGAATCAAGGCTTGTTTTCAGGTTTGTACAACTAAATCTTGAAGAAACACAGAGCATCATTTCAATTAGTTAAGCCACAAGGATGCTGAAGATAAAACTGCACTTTTGTACAGAACTGTGCATGAGATTAGGAAGGTATTAGCTTTTATAGTCAGAGCTTATTATCTAGTTACTTACCTTACATCATAATACTGAGTAACAGCTACACATTACTCAGTAGCTGCAATAGACTAGACTAAACCTTATTTTATTCATTTTGAGAAGAGTTAGAACGCATATTTTATCCTTTTTTATGGCTTTCTAAACTGCACTATGGATTTCTATAGGAACAAGAGCTTCTTCGTCAGCAACATCTTCATCTGTCTTTAAAGCCGCTGCTGGGTGTACACTGCTTCGAGTGCGATATGCTAAAGCGCTAAGCGGCCCCCTGGGAACAAGATGCTGTAAGAGATGACGGATGCCAAGGAAATCATCTATACTTTGCTCCTTAATTATGCATGCCTTCAAGAACATTGCCTACAGCATTTTGCAGCTGTTCTCAAAGTGTTGCAGCCTGTTACAACTGAAAGATTGGAAATAACTGGAAGCAAAACTGCAACACTGTGACTAGCAAAAATGCTGCTATACTGCCATCAATACTTTACAGCATGTATGCGCATTGTTGTTAGCTGTATTTGAGTTGGACCTCTGACTTAAATCAATGCACAAACACGAAATCAGGACTGTTGATCAATTCTTAGCCAATAGATATAGCATTGACATGCCTTTACATGACTATTTTTAATTGCTTTCTGAAAATTTTCTAATGTGCTGTATTGATCAACTCCATGCAATTAAAAACTAAATGTTACAAAATTACTCTTGATTGAGTTACTATACATTTATCCAAAAGATCAGTTTGGAAACAAATTTACATAATACTAAACATAATAAATAGAATTCTTTAGTAACCATTTTAACTTGTTCTAGTTTTGTGGTCCCCGGAACGCTGGGTGTGAGGCAAGAATACACCCAGAATGAGATGTGGTCTCCATTAGTGAACAGTTGGCAACTTCACAAAGATAGACTTCATGGTAAAACTGGAATGAGTTTCCTAATTGCAGTTTTTTGACTATATTATACACAGGTATAGAATTGAATTATTTATAATCACACTCTCAGAGAAGGATGGGTTTCTTCCTCATGTCATCAGAGGGTGTATTTATTACACAGATCACCTCTGGATTGATCATTACAAATAAATTTATATCCTGAATATATTGTGTGTCCATTGTTAAAAGCACCATACAAATATACACATCCATTAACCTTTATTCGGTTAGTTATATGTTTTTATAATTAAACATGCTGACACTGGTCAAAATGGACTACTTATACACTGTGTTGTGTAAATACATGCCATTAAAAATCTAATAGACCTGTGTACTTGTGCTTAACCCTGCCCTTCCTTCCCTCATTAGTGTTACACACTGAGACACACTCCTCCACCCTACTCTTCTGCACTGATTAAACCCCAGCCGCCTTGCCCCCGAGGCAATGTAGGGTTCAGTGGGGGAGGGCATATCAATAATTCAAACACTGATCCCTCTTTGCCCTCTGCATCAAGAAGGACAGTCAGGAAAATGTAAGGGTGTGCTCATTCAGCTTAAAGCCATTGTTTGTGCACTGCAAAAGTGATGGTTGCCTTAGAGCGAAACATTTTTGCAAACTGGACACCACCAAGGTGTACCTAAAGCACACCATCATAAAGCTAATGATGGATATAAAAGCAAATTCTAGAAATACAAGCTTTTTTTCCCTCCCATGTTGATGGACTTGATAAACACTCTGTATTATGAGCTGAAAAATGTTTTTTTTTTTTTTTTTAATTATTCTTCCAGAACACTGAGGTAGAAATCTGAAGTATCTGAAATTATTGTATTTCATGCACAATAACTGACTGTTATGTCCAAATAATATCATTTGCAATTTTATATCGCGCAAAGACATAAGGCAGGAAATACCACACTGCACTTTCCACTCCTCCTTTAAAAAATGGTATTGTTTAAAAGAGTGTCACTAATTACATTTCAGTTCACAAATAACCATGTCATGAGTCACCAGCTAAACTGGGTTTTGATTGGTTCATGAGATCCACTGAAGTGGTGGTATCAATGAGATCATACACCGAAATAAATCTTGTACATGGAAACATGAAATATTTTCTAATATCTAGCAGCAATGAATGTACTATTAATGCATCATTATTAAGACACTATGAATAGGAGTAATTAACTATTAAAGCACAGGTGCAAGAGACAAATAACAGTATTTTTTTCAGTAACACACCCAATTCAACAAAACACCCACACCCCAATGCATACAATGTAGAGAATTAAACAAAGTGCCTTTTTTTTTTTTTTTTTTTTTTACTTAAATACATTACGAGATGATATGTATGATGACAAACACAAAGAGAGATGGACCCGCCCCATATTCAGCACTGACTACCACCATGAGGAACAAAAGGTGTATCATGACATTCCATAATACAAGAGTGAGAGTCTGTTAGAGCCTCCACAGAAACACTCAATATAGAAAGGCAGAGCCAAATATATACAGTAATCTAACCACAACTAAGGGAGGGGAGAGTATACTCTGGAGTATATGCAGCAATAAACACAGGGAAGAACAACATGATCAGCACTTCTTTTGCACACACAGACACACACACACACACACACACACACACACACACACACACACACACATTTTTTCATCTGTTGTGACTGAATCTTTATTCCCAAAACAAAATCCTCCCAAGTTCCCTGGAAATAATAACAAATGGGCATCATGCCACACAAACACCCACTCACACACACCCACACACACACACACACAGACAGACACACACAGCATGGCACCTGCCTAACAGTCAGCCTCTTGGGACAGCATCAGGCAGTTCTGCCCAGTAATGAAACGCTCAGTATAGAAAAAAACAACAGGCTTCCGTGAGTTACCTCAAACCTGCTGCACCAATACTGTCTAAAATTTGCTTTTCAACACCATGACACAAAATCAAATCCCATTTCTAAAAGATTCTTGTGAATATAACAGGTCCAACCGAACCAAAAGTGATTCATCGCTTCATTCAAGAAAAACACTATTTGTCAATCCTTAAATCGTCTTCTTTATATCTCAGGTATATCTCAGATGTGTAGACACCCGGTTCTAAAAACTGAAGTGGGGTTTACCTTTTTGGGTTTCCTTCTTCTTCCTCCAAGTCCGTTTAGTCTGTCTGTAGCCTCCATCCTCAGACAGGACTAGGTGTCTTCATTTATTCCCTCCTAAACTCTACTTTTTGTTATTTCAACTTTTTAAGTCACTAAGTGGTTCGTCTACTCCTCCATCCAACAGAGCTCCTTCCACACCCTCCACTCTATTAGTCTATACTGATACAACCACTGAGTGGAGCGCAAAGCACTGGAAAAAGGGGGAGTGGCTCAAAGATGCCAAGAGAGAGAAAGAGAGAGAGAGGGAGAGAGAGAGAGAGAGAGAGAGAGAGAGAGAGGTGGGGGGAAGGGGAGCACCAAAGGGGAAGAGCACAATGGTGTTGCCATGGCAGCAGCTGCCACGAATGTTTATCTGGAAGTGTAGGCATAGCAGATCAAGACGCAAGCTTAACATGTATGTGCTTGTGCATATACAGTGAATAAATATACTGTGTATGTCTTGCTTTTGACAAAAGAACAACTGAAATGATTTCATTTAGGCTGCATACTAATCTTACCTTGGCTACCTGCAAAGTGTAAAATATATGTTGTTTAAGCCACTTTGACTTTTTAGCTAAGCGTGAGTTTTGCAGACAGTAAATGGCATGATTTGATTAAGTTATTGGATAGCTGTGGACATAACTAAAATAGACATAATCTAAATCATTTCAGATTGTGATTAAATACTGGCTGGCAAAAAATGATTTGATATGTAAATTTCTTTCAGATACAAATACATGCACATAACAAGAAAATGATCTGTAACGTATATGAGAAAATACCGTGCATCCAGGCAAATGGAGTTTTCACTACTCTTGTTTTTACTGCTGACCCTGAAAAGCCTCCAGCAGCATACAGCATGTGCTCTGAAAGGCATGAGTTCACCCATGACCAAACACTAGCAGAAGAGAAAAGAAAATTCTTAACCAAACTGTGATGACTGTGTGTTCAAAAAAGTAATTAACATTGTACCTCTGTCAGTAAGAGCAGATGTGAGCCGAGAACTTGTTTAATTGTGTTAATTGAAGCTATTAACATACAAACATGAGGCTTGTTCTGCCTTGCTGTAATTTGACAACATCAACACTGCCCCCTAGTGGACACACACTTTTAACTACATCCTCCCATGTAAACAGATCTACAGTATGTAGACAACAGACATTTTATATTTACAATCATCAGTCACTGTAATGGGAAATCCTGCAAATTTATATAGCTGTCCAATCATGTGGAAGCAGCACAAAACATCATCATGCAGATACAGGTCTAGAGCTTCAGTAAATGTTTACGTCAAACATCAGGATGAGGAAAAAGTGTGATGTCTGTAACTTGGCTGTTGGTAACAGATTGGCTGCTGTGAGTTTTAAAGAAACTGCTGATCTACTGGGATTTTCACACACACACACAACAGTCTCTAGAGTTAATAGAATGATTAAAAAAAACAGTGGGTGGAGGAATCAGAAGGCTACAGTTGAAGATCAGCTGCTTTTTCCAGACTCCAACTGTCTGGTTTGTGTAAGTCTATATCCATGATAGCCTCAGATTCCTGTTGAGAAGTGGACCATGTTGTGGTCTTCTACTTAGTCTATCCACCTTAAGGTTTGATGTGTTGTGCATTCTGACATGCTTGTCTGCATATCACAGGTTTAAAGAGTGATTATTTGATTTATTATTATGTATTATTCCTGTCAGTTCAAACCTGCCTAGTCATTCTCCTGTGATCTCTTATTAACATGGTGTTTAAGACTATAGACTCTCTGAACACAGGATGGTTTTTGTTTTTTGTATCATTCTGTGCAAACTCTGTTCAAAATCCATGGAATTTTTTAAATATTCAAACCAGCACATTTGGTACCAACAATGCCATGGTTAAAGTCACATAGATCACACTGTTTTTCCCCAATCTGATGTCTGATGTGAATATTAACTGAACCTCTGGGCCAGAATCTGCATGAAGATATATACCGCACTGTTGTTCCTAATCAAGTGGGAAATGAGAGTATAAAATAATAATAAAAATAATGATTGATAAATAAATAAATAAATAAATAAATAAATAAATAATAATAATAAAGACTGGCACTATTGGCACATGCATAAACTCCATTTAAAATTTTTCTATATATTTCTTCCTTTTATTTTAATAATATGAAAAAAAAGAACAAAATGTATTCCACATTTTGGACATTTAGAGTACAGATAACACATGACTTCTCTGTAACAGGCACAGTGCTTATGCCACTAGTGGATCTGCATTCAGTTACATTTCCTTTATGTAACAGAAATTGATCCAAGGCTTATTAAATGTTTCTATATGTAGGGCATTCGATGTTATTAGAGCACAGGGGTTAAGGAAAAATCAATGCTAGCATTTTTCATCTAACCACCAATGACATAGACTCCTGATATGCATACAGTAAATCTGTTCACATTTGTTTCTCTTATTTTTAAAACCCAATTCGTAAAATAGAAAAGTTTCTACATATTTGCTATATATTTTATACAGCGGCAAATGCTTTGCAGTAGAGATATCACTTAAGTGTCTTTGTAAATGGTAAGACATCATTGTAGTTATACGCCACAGCCCAAGATCAGAAAATTGTGTCAGACAAATACTAGTTCATTCAAAAGAGAGTGTGTGTGTGTGTACGTGTGTGTGCATGTGTGTGTAGGACAAATGTAGTGTAATTGTCGTCAAGGCAACAGACTCTCTCCAAAAAGCTTTAAATCTTCTAACTGCCCTCACCAATACACAGACACACAGACAGACAAACACACACACTCACACACACACACACACACACACACACACAAACACACAGACACACACACACTTGACTTGCAGCCCTGTGTTATATGTAACTCAAGGCCATCTCGGACAAGCATGTAGTTTGTTTCTTTTCCTTAAACGAGGACACTTAGGGGAGTGTGTGCTCTATTCAGATATTCACACACTAGATACAGAATAGTACTGTTTGTTCTCGCTTAATTATTTCTTGCTTAACTCTTCCTTTTTACTCCCACAGTTAAATAGAATGTCTATACCAGCCCTTATAAAATGACAGTTTCAAAGAAAATTCAAGATCCCAGTTTCAGATTCACAAGACTAGTAAAGAAAATACCATAAAAAATAGTACAATAAAGAACCAGACAGGCACAAAACTAGTTATCAGTCCGTGAATGCTTAAATTAGCCCCATAATTTCATTTTGTCTGGATAATGCCTAAGGAGCTGGAGCAATTTATGTTTGGACTAATTATGTCTGTGTGTGTGTGCTTGTATTTGCGTGTGTGTGTATATATATATATATATATATATATATATATATATATATATATATATATTTATTTCAGAACACTGTCATCTCCTGAGGATGTGACAGCAGGCCTGTATCTGCATGATTGTAAGAGGTCACTACACATTTGAGTATTGCAACTATTTTGCGAAATAAAACACACTCAGTCCACACACACACACTATTCACCAAGATCCAAAGTGTTCTATTAAGCCTCTGACTGAAACATACAGTGTGACAAATTATACACTGAACACCTCCTCAAAAGCATCCTTTTGTAAAACTGTGTGTAAATCATTACACACTTTTGTCCGTGCTGTCTGTCACTCTACACACTGACTCCCTCTCACACAGGAGGATCGCCTGATGTGGTTAGACATGTAAGCTGAATTATGCTTGTATGCATAACACATAAGCCGAATGCCGAAGCCTACACACACTCCTCCTTCTTCTTCATCCACCCCTCTTCTTTCTTCTCATTTTTATTAATGTCCCATAAAGATCTGCGTGTAGTAGGAGGTTAACAGGCTCAGAGTGTTCTGGCAATATGAAAGACTGCAGTCAATAGAGTGAGAGTGAACTCTAGGCCCACACTGAAAACGGGGATAATTGACTCAGCAGGCACACCCTTCCCCCATGGCAATGCTCAATGGATACGCACACACACATATACACACACACACACACACACACACACACACACACATTTTTATTGCCTGCTTCTGGACTCCATAGGGAAGTTTATATCCACCCCTGTTGTTTCTCCGCCTCCTTGCATTTCCAAATGCAAGGAAAATTATGTTATTTCTTATCTTATGAAGTCTGTAATTAATCAGTAGAAGGCAACTCTAGATTGTAGGATATATTTGCTTCTGTTGAATGCAATGCATTGGAATATTTTAGGATGTATATGGCTACATTATTATTTAGCATTTTTTATAGATTTTAGGGTTGAGGAGCAGGGTTGCCATAGAGACACAATCTAAGTAGATAACCATAGCAACTAGCTCAAAGTCAAGATCAAAATATTGGGGTCATTGTGTGTGTGTGTGTGTGTGTGTGTGTGTGTGTGTGTGTGTGTGTGTGTGTGTGTGTGTGTGTGTGAGTGTGTGTGTGTGAGTGTGTGTGTCCACCCATTTTTACTATTTTACAAGTGTTCTATGTACAAATGTCAATCACCATGGCAGGACCTATCGGAAATCATTCCTGGCACCCTGCCATAGAAATTGAGGCCCAGGTGATTGTTGTCAAGGAAACCCAAACCTCCCTAGGTGAGTGTTGGCATGTCAACCTGTACCACCCCAGGCCAGTGGCAAGGTGAACTCCCCTCCTTAAATAAATCACCTACATTACGCAGTCCACAGAGCTTTATTAGATAGAGGAATATGACATCTGGAATAGGAATATGACTTGACTTAACTTAGTAGTTTAACTCTTTTTACCAGAGGCCAAAAATGGAATTTGTGCATGTTTTGGTTATGTCCATGTTCGGCATTGAATTCCTTTGTCATGTCAAACTCTATAGTGTTGTTTAATGACTCATTTTAAATTAGACACTCAGGGATTTAGAAATGTTTATCATTTCCTAAGTATTTCCACAGTCAACTAAGGGAAATTATATAGCAAAAAATGTTTTCTTTTTTTACTCAAATGTTTACATCTTCAAAGTATATAGTGATATCAAACCCATTTCTACTCTCTAAGATGCCCCAAGTGCTTGTTCATAAGCATTTAAAATTTGAAAGCATGATCTTCAACCAGTAAAATTCTGTGTATGGTTATACCAACAGAGGGGAAAATCGCACTAAAGTCCTGACTAATTTTATATCAGACTTGCAACAAGAAAATAATTCACTTTTGAATTTCTAATTCAAAATGACCGATAAGTCGATTTCAATTCTGCTGACAGAATGGAACACCGGTGCACTGGTAAAAGGTTTAACACTGATACAGTGGAAAATTTTATATTAAATTGCTTTCCTTCAAGTACAATACCAGTGTTGTCCATGACATATTATACTATAATATTTTCAACTAAACGTTCTTTTGCTTCTTTTTGTTTTCACCTATAGTCATTCAACATATGATATTCCTTTTCCCAGTAGCAGTGTTGCCTGTATTTAATATGATACCAGGCATGATGACATTGGATTTTCTTACATCCCTAAGGGTGCTTGATTGAATAATGGCTAGGTAACTAGAGCTTGAGGCTTTTAAGAGAAACTGTCCCAGTACTGAATTAACATCAGTTTGATAGAGACCAACACCCAATAACACTGTCATAAAATGCATTCTGAAACTAATACCGGATCAAAAGCATGTTTTAATGATCAAATGACCAAATCTAGAAGCTTCAGCAGACCATAATTTTGGAACATGATCTCCATTTACAATATGATGTCAGACCTGTATAATGTCATAGCAGAGAAGTGTTAATGAAGGACACTAATAAACTGTAATGTTAATTAAAAAAAAGGTCAGCATAGAGTTGCACACATCTACTAGGAGAAAATATCTCTCCAAGCTCCTAGTGACGGAGTAACTCAGAAATATGAAGGCAAGAACAAGCAAGCAGAATAACTGAACAAAGTACTGTTTGTATTAATAATCAGTTTTATCTGCAAAGAATAATAAGCAGAATTGGACTTTAGCAAAGGGCTTTGCTTTCCAATCCTGATCCTGTGACTCATATTAGAATATTTAGTCCCTATTCTAATATATCATACGCAGTGGTTAACCCTCTCTGCTCCAAGGGGTGCTGTATCATGGCTGAACCTGTGCTCGAACCCCAACCTCCAAAGTTTGGATATATGAAGAAAAAAATTCACTGTAATGTATATGTGACAAAGATTAAAGCTTCTTAATTAGCTGATCATACTAAACTACTATACAATCATACAGGTTAACATTTTATGAAATCGATTAAATGTTTTAATGGTCAGTCCAAGGTCACATGTGGCAGGTCAGCCTTGTCACATGCCTACACCTTTGGACACTAGATGACATGACAGATGGCATGACAACCATCTACAAAATAGTACAATAGAAATAATAACTTGACAATGCCAAAGATGTGTTACTTTTCTTTGTGTATTATTTATTCAGTTCAGTCAGAAGATGGCAGTAAAAGCACAATTTCACTCAAAACTAACCTTTCTGCAACAATGTGTCCTCAAATAAGATACAGCACACATGCTGGCCGATATAGTGAGAATACTTTTTGGACACTAAGCAAAAATGTGAACTGCAGTCTGGGCAGGTTTGAAACTCAAAGTTTAAACCTGTGGCAATAAAGATTTACCCAAACACTTGTGGCAACACGTCTGGGGAACATCAGCCATCAAATTCTACAGTGTGACATTACCAAGTACCTCCGATTACCCTGACTGAGTGTCACCTACACACAAACACACACCAGTTAATCGAGGAAATGTAAAAGTGTGTTTGTGTCTGTGTGTCCAAACTAGGATAGGAAAAACTGTCAGTTTTGATTTTGTGACAATAAGTATCAATAAGACGATAAGTATCAATAAGGCAAATAGTTTTTTTGATGCAAATCTGCAGCATATATATATATGTGTGTGTGTGTGTGTGTGTGTGTGTGTGTGTGTGTGTGTGTGCGTGTGTGTTACTTATATGTTACATATTATATAATTATATAATTATATACATATATGTTATTTATTGATTTTTATTTATTTATTAAATATTTATATACATATATTTTTTCTCAAAATGTTTGCATTAGGTTTAGGTGTGTGTGTGTTTGAGAGGGAGAGAGAGAGAGAGAGAGAGAGAGAGAGAGAGAGAGAGAGAGAGAGAGAGAGAGAGAGAGAGAGAGAGAGAAAATATGATATTTTTGTGTCATAAAAACCCCCGACAATTAGAGAACAGAAAGAGACTAAGCCTCTCAATCTATTCTATTTGAAGATACAACAAGCGACACTAGAAGGCAAGCATAACTGATGAATGTAACAGAAAGGCTTTTGGCAATGCAACAATACATCTGCCTGTCAATCTGCCATGCAAAGCACAACAATCTGGACATTAGATATGGTCATTAAACCACGGTATTATTAAACACCACACAAACTTTCTCACATCACCGAAAGTGTCTTATTCCTTCATTATTAGTGCAGAACAAGGAAAGTAGAGATGCACTGATGGAAAAATGCTGTTTTTTTATTTTAGGTGAGAATTGTCTTACACTAACTCAAGTATCAAGTGTCATTCACTGCTCTGCCTACTAAAACGCTTGAACCTTAACCCAGCCCAACAAGATAAAACAAGGAAACTGTAAATACTATTCTACTGTTTTGTATAGTTCATAAAGTGAGTTAAAAAAATAGTAATAACAAAGATGAATGAAATTCTAATAAAATGATTCTAATTAAAATAAAGCGAGTGCTACCGAGAGTAGAAACAAGTAATCTGATCCAAAACAGACAGAATTACAGACAGGATGTCCATCATAAAAACTAGAGGGACAAAGCAGCTTAAATGCCAAAATATAGCAAACATACTGAGCATCTCCGCAGCAAAATACAGAACTGCACAGATACTTCAAACTGAATGACAGTTCATAGTCTCTATTTATAGTGTGTGTGTGTGTGTGTAAGAAACAGTGGTTCTGCATCAGTAATCAGGCATCTGGGTGTTGTAGTCCATGCCAGCCATATTTGTAGACAGTGTTCTTGGAGGAATGGAAACTGACCTCAATTTTGGAAAGACTTCACAAGAATGAGAACAAAAGCAGGGTTTATTTAGAGGTATACACACAAATAAAAAAATCAGGAAGCAAAAAACAACTTGAGATAAAAAATTTCAGTAGATCAGTAGAGCTCACTAGATCAAGCCCAACATACAGACCTCAAATACATCTGTCCCAGGTGTGCGGCAATCAGCAAAATATTAAAGCCTGCTAATATTGTGTAGAGCCCCCTTGTGCTGCCAAAGCTCTGACATGTGGAGGCATGGACTCTACAAGACCTCGGAAGATGTGCTGTGAAATCTGACACCTAGAGGTTAGCAGCAGATCATTTATACACTTCACCTATTAGTTTAATGTTACAGCTGATCAGTTTTAATACAGCCCAGTTACAGAATTGACTCTTGGATGTTAAAGCAATCATAGGCGCCATTATGTGTCCTAAGGGCTATATGGGTGAGGATATGAGGCATGATGCTGGCTCACTGGCAGATCTTGAAGTCATGTAAGGTAAGCAGGGTTGGGAGGTATGTTATTTCTGTCTCGGATGAGAAACTCTATAGGAAATTGTCTACAGTACATAAAAGCACCTCTGGATGAACTCTCAGACATCATTTCCCTTATTGCTGTAGTCCACAAAGTATCACTGCAAAGTGTAAGTAGCACAGCAAGAAGAGCATGTAGTGTCAGAGGGCAATTTCCAATATATAAATGGAATGGAAATCAAACACAGGAAGAATCCAGGAAACCTGTAAGATGGCAGCTCTACCCTCTATACCACTGTGCCACCCTCATGCCTAGATCGTGCCACAGAAAGCAGATAAATGACTTAACTCAAAACTCTAATGATGCCTCTGTATGCTCTCAAAGCCCAGTAGAACATCTAGGCACAATGGTCCCTTATAAATCCAGACAGGACAGACTTATTCCACCTACATCCTTGGAACCGGTAAGAACAGGAGTAAAATTCTACCTGAAATTTAAATAATAATCAAGCCGGGTATATTAAATGTTAAAATGCATGTGATATTAGTTAAAATACATAGATGTTTGAGTTCAAACCTTATGGGTGTACATTATAACACACACATATGCACACTTGTGCATTATCTGCAGCTGAATGTCTTAGCATTAGCTAAGTAGGCCGTTCAGCTCCATTATATTCCATCCTATGTAGGGCACAATCAAAGTGAATGGGTAACCATTTGGGATTTGCCCCAACTAGAAAATGGCTGATGTTTCTTGCAGCACGGGAAAGAAATGTATGGTTGCTTAATAGTGAAAATAAAATGTAATAATATAAATGTAAAATAAATGTAAGTGTGTAAATCAGAATTATTACATTAATGTTTAAATCTGGTTAAAATATTAGGATTGCTAGCCACTTCAATATAATTAAAAATAGAGTTAGAGATGATACTAGTCCTGAAGATTTTTGAGCAGAGAAGCAATTCCAACTTTACCTGTATCTTTGGGCCACAGCTTGCCTTGCATAGAACACGAGTAAAAAGATTTCCAGCACTTTCGTATAAAGAAGTGCTGAGCGCACTGCTACTTGAATATGGCACCGCTCACATGATAGAGGAAATATTGACAAAGTGATGAACTATGGGTAATTTTCAAAGCTGAACCAAAACTTTTACATATGGGGTATGATTAATTGCAGGTGATGGAAGAGCAGGCTGTTGTTCAGAAAGCTTTTAGCATCTTAATGTGTACCATCAGATCTCACACACAAACAGACCCCAGTCAAGAGTGTGTGACATACAGTACACCACCTCACGGTCTCTGTATGATGTGTACTTTTTCTTTTTACCAAGAAAAGAAGGAAAGAGTGGTAAAGCATCTCATATAAATAATTTCTTAAAATACAAGAGAATAAAACTAGCACTACAGTGAGAAATAGTCAATACCCCTTCAGTAAAACAATAACATGACAAATGTGATGGAGATTTTAATGGGTACATAAAAAGAAACACAGGAAAAAAAGTTCTTCTTTCTGAGAATAGAAAAGACTTAGAAATACAATTTAATCCTCCCCTGCTGGGCTCAGACAAAAGACACACACAAGCCAGACATCCACAGAACTCTAATGTAGGTGTTGTGTTCGTGAACAAGCTGTTAATGATATTTAGTACAGGAAACCATTCATACAGCAAACAACTGTTCCAGCTTTGCATTCACAAAAAAGAACATGGATCCTACAAATAACTGCTCTTGTTTTATCAGTAACTGGAGATCTACGGTTTTATCAGTAATTACAACTAACAGAATTTTATCAGTATCTATCAAGTGCTTCTGTTTGTGTCATATCAGAAACTCTAGAATAGAAGTTGATGTTATGCCTATCGTAACTTAAACACTTAAAATTAATATCAGTTTTCATGAGTTTGCCGTATTATCGATTGCATCCAGCCCTACAAGTCTGGTTTCTTCTGGTATCTCACTCACTAACTTGTTGTGAGGCAACAAGCTACCCAATGCCCTTATCTTCCACCCCATATTTGTTGTCTCTAATCACATTATAATGCCCTGCTATCTATCCATACTATAGCTTCTCATTCTTTGTTTTTCACATGCATTTGCCCTCTGTCTTGATACTTTTCAAAAATATACAAGCAATAGCTCTACAGTGTTGTCCTAAAAGTCTCCATACATTGGGGAAATGAAAATTTTTTTTTTATCAAATGTCATAAAAAATTTGTCATACTTATTTTATATTTTTATTTGTTTCATATCTATTTATTTCCGTATATTTATAAATTTTCAGATACACTTTAACACTGGCTTTTACAGAAGAAAACGCTAAAATTGTTCTCCAGGCTGGATCACTTAGCTGTCACAAGATTGTGCTGAACATTAACTCAGTACATCAACTCATACACAACATTGTCACCGAACTTATTAACAAATTCAAACAGACTGAGAGAGACATTTAAGACACTCTGTTGTATAAGATTAAGGAAATAACGAGGGCATTCTGTATAAAAAAATAAAAACTCGAGGGTGTTAACAGTAATTCTGCTTGGTGAATTACTGGGACACATCACACCTGTAATGAGTCTGTCTGTGTTTCTGCCCTGTTTCTGTCTGCTGTCTTTCCCTGTTGTTAATTGTTTGCTCCGCCCACTCATTGGTTACCACGGACATTAATTGAACTCCATCTCTCCTTCAGGTGTGTTGTCTTTGTCTTTGTACAATCCCCGTAGACTCTCTATCCTGCCTGAAGGGCTTGGTACCGAACTGCTCTGCCTATCTGCTCTGTCAGTCCCTAGTTTTGTCTCCCTTTTTCTGTCTGCTGTCTCTCCCTCTCCTGTCCCTACTTGTAGGTTCAGAGCACCTCCAGCACCACCCTGGCCGCCAACTCTGCTATGATCTCTGGCTCGACCTGTAGCACCACCCTGGCTTCCAGCTCTGCTCGGGTCTCTGTCTCCACCTGCAGCACCACCCTGGCCGCCAACGCCGTTATGGTCTCTGGCTCGGTCTGCAGCACCACCCTGGCCACCAACTCCGCTGTGGTCTCTGGCTAGGCCTGCGGCACCACCCTGGTCTTCTGTCCTGCTTTGGCCTCCTGCTCTGCCAGCTCCGCCCTGGCCTCCTGCTCTGCCGGCTCCGCCCTGGCCTCCTGCTCTGCCGGCTCCGCCCTGGCCTCCTGCTCTGCCGGCTCCGCCCTGGCCTCCTGCTCTGCCGGCTCCGCCCTGGCCTCCTGCTCTGCCGGCTCTGCCCTGGCCACCTGCCCGGTCAGCCTCACCACAACACGAACTCGACCCGCCCTTCCACCCTGTGGCGCCTTCGCTCCGCCCTCCTGGACTGGTTTTCTACGGCCTTGGGAGCGTCTGGAAGCCGCTCGTGGGGGGGGGTTCTGTAATGAGTCTGTCTGTGTTTCTGCCCTGTTTCTGTCTGCTGTCTTTCCCTGTTAATTGTTACCCCCGCCCACTCATTGGTTACCACGGACATTAATTGAACTCCATCTCTCCTTCAGGTGTGTTGTCTTTGTCTCTGATTGTTTCTGCTCTGTGATTGGTTCCTGTCTGTTATTTATACTCTGTTTGTTCACTTCCCTGGTGTTGGTCGTTTTTGCATGTTGGATGTTGGTGTGCCTGTTCCTGTTGCTAGCTCTGTGCTCTGCCTTGTTCTGTCTGTCTGTCTGTTCCCCTTTCCTGTTAGCTCGGTTTGCTGCCTTGTTCTGTCTGCCTGTCCGTTCTGCCGTGTTTTGTGTTTTGGATTATTAAAACTCTAAATCTGCATTTGGATCCTCACTCACCTTTGTCCTGCATCATCACAACACCACCCTGTCACTGATTATTACTTTCCTATAATTATACACCCCATCATGTTACTTAAAACATGGTTGTGCCAAAGCCATGGCCTAGACAAATTTATCAGACAATGAGTCTGAGCAAACCCTTATGCTGCATTAGCTAAGAGCCAATATGACATGATGGAGTTGCTTTGTATTGATCTGCTGCTGTGGTTTAGCCAACCAACTATTCAGTGTGATGATGGATCTCAGTACAAAATGTGTGTGTCTGCAAGTCATAAAGTACTCAGAGAAATATTTGCGAAAAATGTTTTCCTGATGCTAATTGTTCATTCCACAGGGTTTTATCTCTGGACCTAAATTTTTGACCCCTCATTGACCCTTAGACAATATCATGGAAGTAGTTTTTGCTTGTCAGTAAAATGACCTTCATGATTCAGACTTGATATTAATTCAGCAATAGTACATGATTTATAAGGCTGGTGAGAGCTGTAGAGCTTAAGCTATGCTAGTGACTCAGCTGCACCCTATAGTCCACAGCAGTAGAGCCCCAGGCGTAATCCACTAAGAGCATGTACTAGGTACTGTACATGCTACAGTAGGATTGGAAGAGAAATGGATGGAGAAATGGATTGAGAATGACACCAGGTTGAGCTGAAATTACTGGTGTTTATTATTACTGTGTCATTCTACATGCAACAAGGCCAAGTATAAATGTAATCCAGCAACATCCATTGACTTTTTGTACACAGCTGGATAATGCAAATTAGATCAACAATGTTAAATGATGCACGTTTAATTCATATTTTTTCTTATAGTGCATGTTTGATGTAGGTTACGCATAGGTGTTAATACCTTAACTAACAAACATGCATTCACTCAAGTACTTGTTAGGTGGTCGTTATTCATTCATGTATTCATGACAGATTGGAGTTAAGATAGTGCATGGCATTAGTGCATGATTATTGGTGTACTGTTACTGTAATGTATAAACACTGCTAATATTTTTAAAAACCTTTTATAAAACATGTCACTCGTTAAATGCACAAAAGGAAGCAAGATTTTATTCAATGCAGATAAAGTATGGGTGCCAAAAAAGGTACTAAGCAGAGTTTTTGGAGCAGTTGCATAGAGGTCAGATAAAGTTACACATTCTGCTGCTCTGAACTGCTGCTCACACTTCAGTGTCAAATATATGACATATGACAGCATGATAGGTTACGGGCCTCTAGTAAACAGAAATAACCACCTTATTTTACACAGCAGTGAGCTGAAGGCATGCTGTGCTATATTTAGCTGTGAAGTGCACAGCTGACAAGGTAGGAATATATACTGTTAATGCCAAAGGTTTACATTAAGATATTTAATGTCAGTTTTTCACTACACTCCACACATTTTAGCTTATATACCTTTCTTTTGCACATTAATCTGGGCATATAGTTTGGTCATTAGATGTAATCTTTGACCAAACATTCTAGACCACTGTGTTCTTCAAACATTGTGAACGTTTGAGGAAGAAGCACATATGGGTGTGATGACCAGGTTTACACAAACATTTGGCCATGTAGTGTAGAATGCACCATGAGGAAGGAGTTAAAACTGGGTCGGCTGTAATGAACTTCATCTTCCAGTAGGACAATCATATTAAGTATACCACCAAAGATGTAACCAAATAGATTAAAGTATTGGAGTGGCCATCAAAAAGCTTTGACTTGAAACACATAGAAAAGTTATAGAAAACACTGCTCATTTAGTTACTGTAGCCTTTCTATCAGCTTGAAACAGTCTGTCCATTGTCCTCTGATATCTCTCAACTTCTAGATAAAGAGGGCTGTAAGTGTAAGTCATCCATCCATCCATTTTCTATACCACTTATCCTACATTGGGTCCTATGCCCCTTCTCTGGAGATCACAGGGGAATTGGGGCACAAAGTGGAGGACAATCCAACCCAATACATATACATCAGTCACACACAATGGACAATCAGCCTACATCACATGTCTATGGACTGAGGGAGGAAACCCCTGAGGTATGGGAGAAAATACACAAACGCAGGAATTGAACCCTATAGGGCTGGGCAAATGTGGTAACCTCTAAGGGGCCCTGCTGTGCGATCAATTGATCGACTGGTAGATAGATAGATAGATAGATAGATAGATAGATAGATAGATAGATAGATAGATAGATAGAGAGATAGATAGATCAGTGTTCAATGAAGGAACTGGCACTTCTAGTATGGAACGGACCACGACATAACCCTTTTGAAGTGTGTGTAGTTAATGTGACTGTCATAACATGGCATAGAAGGCAAATAGTTATCTCTCTCTCCTCCTTCTCTGTCCCCCCTCACTCTGTGTGTATACTGGTGCTGTGTAACTCATCATTTATCTGTGTGTGTGTGTGCGTGAGCGTGCGCATGTGTGTGTGTGTGTGTGCGCGGGTGTGTGTATTCTTTAAAGAAAACTCAAGCTATAATAATTACATGTGGCCTATAATGGCCTATAAGGCATGAATTATTTCTATCACTAAGTTTGGCAGCCTGAGCAGAAACCATTTTTCAATGTGGAAACAAATGACACCCCATTAAGCATGAATAATGTCTTATTCTTTTTCTATAGGAAATTTTGTGTGTGTGTGTGTGTGTGTGTGTGTGTGTGTGTGTGTGTGTTCATATGTCAATAGTCCATATAGTCAATAGTTTTATCTTTAACTACATCTAAATAGTAAACTATGAAATAATGCTGACTGTAAAGCTGCATAAACACTGCACACTGGTCATATTTTTACTTTGGCCCTTCTGCAGCACTAATGTTCCAGACAGGAAACGAGAAAATGAGAAAATCTGTCTAAAAGATATGACAGGAATGGGTGAGGAAGCAAGTAATCAACACATGGTTTTCATTTTGTTTTCCAGCATTTGATGAAAAAGGAGCACTTGACACTATTATTATTATTATTATTATTATTATCATAGTTTTTTAAAAACTATTTATAACTATTATTTTCTTCAAAAAAAAAAAGATAGAAGGTATTATGATTTTTATAAGACAGGAAATTTTCATGCCTTGCAAAACAATTTGCAAAACTCAGATGCTAACGGTGTAGAACCTGGGACAGATTAGCTACACAAAAACATGCCAGTGCACAAGTAGGAAATAAATGTGCACATTCCTCACTGCTATAGTAATGTGGTGCTGCATTAAACCAGCAAAGCTGAAGCCGTATTAATGTGGCATCATCACCTTCTGCAGTGAAACAGACTGAAAAACCTTCATTCAAGGCATCCAGTTCTGCCACTCTTAATCTGCTCACTGTTTCAGTGTCACAAAAAAATTTTCATCTTGGAAATAGAACTAGATCAGGTTACTCTGTTTATTAGGAACTTGTTATGTTTAAAATATTCTCTATGGCAGATACAATCCAGCAACCAGTACTAAATCAAATATTAGTGATGAGTTTTCACTCTGTCTCTCTAGTGTCAGTATCATGACTCAATAAACTATATAGATAGAGTCAAAATTACAAAAAACAAGGTGCTGATTGTTTTTATAATCTATGTCTGATAATATTACAGATTTTAAAACAGAAATACAATATTAGAGGTGTGACAAAAAAGCAGCAAATAATTAACTATAGTAAGCTAGTAATTATAGGATGCTAGTTTATTTATTGTAATGAATAGTCACAAGAAACAGAAAGGGAAGATTTCAACAGGTATAGATGTGAAATGTGGCACAAGGCTTTCACAAGGCCTTATCACAGTATTATTATCATGTTGTTTTCTCTATATTTGCTGTCATTTTGCTACACCTAAATATTTATACTGTCCATATATGGCTGTTCCAAGGGACAGCGCTTTTCTATGTGGCTAACTATATACAGTTTATGTAATGCACAGTGGCTTAGTGGTTAGTATGCTTACCATGTACGTTTGGGGTTCAGTTCATCAGGGGTTTCCTCTGCGGTACACTAGTTTCCACCCTCACTCCAAAAACATGCTCTATACAGTAGGCTGACTGGAATCTCTAAATTGTCCGTATTGAGTGTGTGTGTGTGATTGTGCCCTATGATGGGTTTGTAGGGACAGACTCAAGGTTCCCTATAACCCTGTGTACAATAGGTTAAGTGCTAAGGAAAATGGATGAATACATTATTTCTGTGTATATATTGTATTGGTTCAATTTCTACAGTTCTGTAGATTAAATTGAAAACTCTTCTCAATGGCACACTATATATCTATGAAAGACTAGATATTTCACTATTTGTCACTAGATAAAAGGAAGGTTTTGGCACAAAAATAAATCGTTACAAAAACTATTTTTGTTCAAACTTATTTTGTTAGCCATGTCTTGTGAAAATGTGAATCTAATTGATGTGCTGGCTTTTACTGTCTGCCCCTTGAGACTGAATAATGGGAAGAGAGAGAGAGAAAGAGAGAGAGGGAGAGAGAGAGTGAGCGAGAGAGAGAGAGAGAGAGAGAGAGAGAGAGAGAGAGAGAGAGAGAGAGAGAGAGAGAGAGAGAGAGAGAGAGAGAGAGAGAGAGAGAGAGAGAGAGAGAGAGAGAGAAAGAGAGAGAGAGAGAGAGAAAGAGAGAGAGAGAAAGAGAGAGAGAGAGAGAAAGAGAGAGTGTTCCAGTGTATCTTGAGTTTGTGTTTAATGTAATAAAATCATGACAAATGTAAGTGCAGTCGCAGGGTCTCAGTCTCAGTCTATTCAGATGCTTACGTGAATGAGAGAGGCTGATCACTAAAAGCAACTAGTGTGGTTTTAAGGTAAAGTGAAAACTTTGTTGTTTTGGACTATGGATATGAATGACAAAGTGTGTTAAGTGTGTGAGTAATGGGGTATCAAACCTTTGACTTCTTGTCTATGGGGTCATGTCTATTCTAATTTGCAAAGGTACTGTATGACTGTGAAGATTTGAAATTTGAATATCTTTTGCTCTGTTGTTTCTAGTCACTACTGCTTGTGAGGAATAAATAAATTAAAATACTGAGATGGAAAAGAAAGACTTCATTCATTTATTAAAACATTGTAGCTTACTAATCACAAACTTGTTCATTTGTACAGTTATTTAATCAGCAATCATGTGGCAACATCACAATACATAAAATCATGCAGATACAGTTCAAGAGCTTCAGTTAATGATCTTATTAAACATCAGAATGCAGGGAAAATGATCTTAGGGACTTAATTGTTAGTGCCCATTGGGCTGGGTTGAGTATTTCAGAAACTGCTAATCCAAAGAATTGCCACAGAATGATGCCAAAAACAAAATTCAACCAGCCACTACCAATTCCGTGGGTACCTTGTTTTTGAGATCGGAGGAGAATGAACAGACCGGGATAAGCTAACAAGAAAGCTACACTTACTCAAAAACCTACTCTACTTTTTTGTGTAACTGTGGTGAGCCAAAACACATCACAAAAGGTACAACATACAGTAAAGCATTGAGGTGGATGAGCTACAGCAGCACAAGACCACATTGGGTGCACAGAGACATCGAAACTAGAAATTTAAAGATAAAAAATACCACAAAATATATTTCCAATCTTCAACTGTTCACTGAAGCACAAGAGAGCAGACAAGACTCAAAGCATTATAAAATTGTGTCAAAATATGACATACTATACACTTACACTGAATAGTACTGTACATAGAACATAGTGTATAGTATGTCATCATCTTTACACATTCTAGGGTTTGTGTGCAATACCAAGCGAATCTACTGTCATCAATCCATGTTTGCAAAATTTTACCAATGGAAGCACTTGGGAATTGAAGGAAAATAGGAGGCCAAACTCCATCCTGCTTGTGTGTGACAGATTGAATGAAGGGTGACTAGTGGAATTCCTGTAGGGCACATGATAAGCTTCCAAATTTAGCTACTGCCCTGAAAGTCTCGTCGCAAAGCAAAGCACCTAATGAATAGTTTCCATAATCTGTACTTGAAATTTTTTTAATGATTAGAATGTCATTCATCAAGAAGAACACCTCAATATATAGTATTATATTTAGATGTAATTAATAATACAGATTACTCATGTATTTTAAATACTAGAGGACATCTAAAATATATACAGAAGTGATAAGGAAAAGCATTTCATTACGAGTTTCTACAAAGCTGATAAGCATCAGAGCAAAAATATTGTGAGTCTGCTGCCCATTGTGAGTCTCGGGTCAGTCTCATTACAGCATGTGGGATGAGTCACAGTGGTTCTGGAATGCACCAGGCTGGTGGCAGACTAAATCAGTACTGTTGTCGATCAGCATGAACAAGTTTCCTCAAAGATTCAAGAAACAGGGAATGCAGAATTGGCTATGCTGTGAGATCGCCACTCACTGATTAAGACAATTTCTTTGCTCTCAGTATTGAAAAGAACCCATTCACACACATGCACGCACACACACGCACGCACGCACACACACACACACACACAAACACACACACACGCAAACACAACGTTTGTAATCCCTTGGCATTATTGGTCTATGGCTGTCTCCTTGCCGTGAATGAATTATACAGGCTCGAATTCTCAATCAATTCAGGCTAAATAAAAGCTACATAATTCACAGGTTCCTGAAATGAATAAAAGATTGGATTACAGCCATCTTTGATAAACAGCAATCTATTTGGTAGGGATGTATAAAATAAATTCAGCATGAAGCAGGGCTCCTTGTTTGACCTCTTCCTCTTATCCAAAATATACTTTCACCCTTCCAGACTGATTCTAATCTTTTAATAGGATGTAGCTAGAATTAAACATTTATTTTATCAACACAATATGTGCATTCATATCAATATGTACTTTACTACTAAGTAAAATAATATATAAAAATAGTTACACATATAATAAAAGTAGTATAAGGCAGGTGTACAAGTATATCGAAGGTATCCTTAAAACATGTATAAATGTAAAATTATTTACATGTACCTTATGTGCAGATTTAGTTTGTGAAACATTGTATATGTTTATAAATGTAATATTCACTATATGGCCAAAAGTATATGAACACCTCTACGTCACAAGATTATTTCAATATCATGGGCATTAATATGGAGTTGGTCATCCCTTTGCTATTGTAATAAACTCCACTCTTCTGGGAAGGTTTTGCAGGATGTTGGAGCATTAGTGAGTTCAGGTAACTATGTCAGATGAGGAGGTCTGGGGTTCAGTCAGTGTTCCAGTTTATCCAAAATGAGTTGCTTGAGATTGAGGGCAGGACTTTTTTCAGGACACTTAATTTCTTCAACTCTAACTTTGATAAACTTTATGGACCTCACTTTTGAGCATAGGGACATTGTCATGCTGGAACAGGTTTGGGCCTGTTAGTTCCAGTAAAGTGAAATCTTAAGATCATACAAAGGCATTCTACACAACTGTGTGCTTCCAACTTTGTGACAGATTAGGGAATGGTGTCAAGAAACGTTTCACCATACTGTATCTACTAAGGGGTGGACACATGACACATTCAGTAGCTATCACACCAACAAAAGTTCCAGTGTGCTGTCCTGTATACAGGAGTACATGAGAGTTACAAGGCTACAAGTAACTAGCTTAGCTATATTTCTCATCTCACATTTCCCATTGTGTAGGTCATTGTTTAACTATTTCATCAATTGAACAGTGTAGACTGAAATTGTCAGAGATTGTTAATAAATGCTCCTGTTCTAAGCAATAGTATAAGGCTAATAATCTTCAGGATAAATAAAAATGAAAGGAAAGGGACTGCAGAAGGCAGCATGACTGAGCAAAATGTATACTGCAAGGGATGAGGGGGGAGAGAGAGAGAGAGAGAGAGAGAGAGAGAGAGAGAGAGAGAGAGAGAGAGAGGAAAAGACTGAAACCCAGATCAAGTCAGGACACAGACTGTGAATAAAGACTTACTATAAAGAAACTCAAACATGGCGTATCATTATAAGAGAAATATACCACCCACGGCTTTATTACACATGATGTAATATGTGTACATCAACATGATGTATCTTGAGTGTATGTGATGTCTTTTCATTCATGAGCATAAAACTGTAGCAATTGTCAAGTAAATTTGACATAAGCAGCACTTGGAAAAGAAAAAACAGACGAAACCTTTCATACTGCTGAAGGATTAAATGTGTCCACTGTGCCAAGTGACTGTGGGATGCTTCTACACACACTGGTCTTTCAGACACCTGAGTCATGTGACACGCTAATGTTGAAAGCAGCCAGTCGTTAGCTCACTAAATTCTCTATTCTGAGCCTCATGTTTATCCATCTAGCCACTCCACCCAGTGTTATTCAGCACAGTCCACTCAGAAATGTTTGCCATATTTCTTTAAAAAGACTCTTGGGAATTATAAAATCAACCTGTGCTCAGGGAAGAAAAATATTACATTTTTTTTTCATCACTAAGAGTGACTTATCCTTGATCTGAGAAAAGTCCTATTTGAATAAGGTACCTTTACCTCTAAATGTTTCTGACCTAGCATTAAATAGAGCACAAAATGGAAGATCCGGGGAACTAATACTGCACACAGGCACATACACTCCTATGGGCAATTTAGAGTACTCAATTCACCTGGTGGTATGTTTATGGGGTGAGAGAAATCATATAAAACCCAGAGGAAATCCACAAAGACACAAGAGTAACATGTAAAACGCCACAAAACAGTAACCTGAGCTCAGGATTGAACCCTGGATCTATAAAGGCAAGGTTCACAGTGTAACGAATAAAATATGTTGCACGTCTCATAATGTAATGTAATTACAGAAGAGGCGCTCAACAGTTTAGCTTTCATCCATATTTCACAATATTTTGTCCATACTAATCACCAAAACATGGTAATGTTATAATTTAAAATAAAAACCAAAACAAAACTACTGTCTTTTTTAACTGTTCTACCTCACAGCATGAACTTTTCTCTAACAGGGGTTTACTTTGATTATATTCTTAGATCCTGACCTATTTGTGCTAGCATGAGGATTTGTTTACTCTGGATACTACAAAGCATGTCTATAACTCACTCTAGATACAAGATTCTACCAAATACTGTAAATGTAAATGTAATTCTAACACACCCTAACTGCTGGATTCGACCTGCTATACAGTGAAAAGCTTTACTGTAACTAGCAGTCTAATTATAATGAAAAACAATCTTTTAAACAAAGCTTGAGGTACAAACAAAAGCTATTATTTTTGTCAGAGCTGTCCTCTTATACAAAAGCTCCTGTTCTTTGCCTTAAATAAAAAGAAGTACTTTTCAAAGAAATAAAAGACTTGATCTAAGTTATCTATCCCTCCCTATCACTTCCATTCATCTGTTTCTGTCTCAGGCTTTTTTTTCTCTCTATTATATTATTCTCCATTTCCCCTCCTCCTGTTTCATCTGTCTCTTGGACATGACCACACTGGGAAGGATATCAAATCTGCAGTTCTCTATTCAGGCCAGATAATCCATTTCTCAGCCTCTCATTTTGACTGAATGCATCACTCTCATGTAGTTTCATGACACCGCCCCTGCCATTTTGCTCTCTTTCCATGGCATTAACTTTCTCTATCCACCTCATCATCTTACAGTGATGACTAACTCTATTATAAGTCAGCCAGAAAGAGGGGCAGATGTCCACCACAGGAGCTGATTTGGTGACAAACTGCCATTCATCTTGTTTATGCATCAAACGCATAGATATAAACTGACCTGTAAACACACACTTTCATAAAGTACCTTCATTAACACTATATACATCATTTTTGTACCCTAACCACGGTAAAATGTGTGTATTTTGTGATCATAAACACACATGGCTGAGCATGATGTCACTGGCATATTCTCGACAGACAGCTCTGCCAAACAATCTGCTGCCATGGAGTTGAGGAGCCATGCCTCCTTGGTGATCTGGGCTGGCAGCTCTCACCTGCTGTTCTCTGCAGTTCTCACCTCTAATCTCCCAAGCAGGCAAAGCATGTCAAACATCATGCATTCAACAACATTAAACATTAAACAAGTGACATTCTCACTTGAGCTGTAACATGGGCAGCATTTTTTCATTCTATTTCATTCCAACTAGTATTTCTAATTTATTTAGATTTAATTACCAGATTTAATTATTGCTCAGGATTATATGAAGCTGGAGTATATATTAGTATGTATTCTGGATCTGCCAGGAGTTTCTGAGAACTGGATGAAGAAACCTTGGTGTAAACAAAATATGATCTCAAGACCTCCACAGACCATATGATCTCATTACACACATAACATCTGCATCAGAAATATGAGACAAACTGAGTAATAATAATTCAAATTGCCTGATCCTAGTGACCTAATAGTAATCAGGGACTATTGATTGCCCTAAAAAGCAAAGCCTGGTGGTATTCCAGAAAACACTTAACAAACGTTTTACCAGAACCAGACAATTGAGGGACAGGGGATTGTTGCTACGTACATAACCCCTTGGCAACTTTTGCAACAACAAGGCCAAATCATTGTTTTTCATTTTAGACAGAAGAGATTTGAGTTTGAAATGACATTTATAGCATTTGGGAGACAACCTTATCCAAAGCAACTTCCATTTTATCTCATTTTTGTACAACTGAGCAATAGAGGCTTAAGGGCCTTGCAAACAGGCCCAGCGTGGCAGCTTGGCATACCTGGGATTCAAGCTCACAACCTTCCAATCAGTAGTCCAACACTTTAACCACTAGGCTACTACACAGAATACATTAATACCAGATGAATACATGTAACTTTTATATCCTGGTACAGATGTGTTAAATGACATATCACATTTTGTATCAGACCACACAATATTTAGATGATGATCAAAAAAGTGTCCTTTTACAGTACATTGATTGTTTAAAAAATAAACATCTGAACATCTTTCCTTGGTTTTGGGATTCATTCATCAAGACTACAATTGTAAAAAGGATAAACCAACATGAAGAGCAGACAGCTGTTATTCAAGAAAAGTGAGCCATTTTTCAGAGACATTGCACAAGCATTGTGCATAGCCAATTCAACAATTTGGAACTTTCAAAGAAACCACTGGTGTACTGAGCAACATACACCAAACAGGTCGGCTAAGGAAAACAACAGATGATGACGAGAGCATTTTGAGAGCTGTGCAGAAAACCTCCAAAACAACACTCTAACAATGTCCACAGAGCAGAAGTGAGCGTATCAATAAGAAAACTTAGGGATCAGTAATATAGAGGTCAAACCACAAGATGCAAACCACTTCATCAGCAATAAGAATCAGAAGGCCTGTTTGGATGTCACAAAAAGTATGGCAATGAGCCACAAATGTTTAAGACCAAGTTTAACTCTACTAAAGTGATAGAAAGGCCAAAGCGGGAAAAATGAAAGGATCTGCTCATGATCTAAAACTTGTCAAGCATGGAGATGGTGTATAGCTTGGACTTGCTTGGCTGCTTATGGAACAGGCTCACTAATATTTATTGATGATGTAATTCATGATGGTAGCAGCTGAGTGAATTTAGAGGTCTACAGAAACATTTTGTTTGCCAATTCACAGAGAAATGCAGCCAAATAAATTAGGAGGAACTTCATAATGTGGCAAGACAATGAGCCAAAACGCACTGCCAACACAACAAAGGACTTCGTCAGGTGGAAAAAGTATGTTACTTTGCAACCTGTAGGCTTGCAGGACTAATCCTTCTAATCACAGCTTCATATTATATCTCCTACAGTATTAATCACCTGTAGCTAAAAATGTAAGTCAACAAATTAAAAACAGCACTTTGCACCAGTGATGCGTAGATGTTTTTAAAAGCTTTATGGATTAAATTATTTGTTTTAAGAGAATCCCAAAACAGTGCCAGTGGTCAGGGCTTGTGGTAGATTTGGAGCTTATCCCAGAAACACTGGACAAAAGGCAGGAATACACCCTGAACAGGCAACCAATCTATGATACATACACATAACTAGAGACGAGTTAGAGTTGCCAAAACCAGTTTGAGGATGGAACCTTGGACCTTGGTGCTGTGAGGTGACAACACTGCCCACTATGGGCGTGTGTCACCCAGCTCCACAAACACTGAAGTTAAAACTCGAAGGAACAGACAGAAAAACCCGTTTGAGTGTTAAAATTAATCTCGTATTTAAAGATTGTAGACATGAGGAAGTTGCTTGCTCGAAATCATAAAAAAAATGCCGTTTGTATCTTGGACAGAAATTACAAACAAAACAAAATTTTTGGAAATTTGTGTTATTGTTGGAATCCTTAAAATTCTGCACAGTAACATTAACAAAAACAAAATTTTTTAAAAACTAAACAAGGTTGTGTCAAATTGCACAATGTCAGGTGACCTGCAGGGACATGGTTTCCTCTGGGTTTTCCAGTTTCCTCCCGCCACCCAAAGGCATACTGCTACATTAAATTGCACCTGTGCATGAATGGATCTGTGTGAATTGTGCTCTGTAATAGATTTGAGTCCCATCCAGGGTATATTCCCTCCTTGCCCCAGTGTTCCCAGGATAGTTTTCAGATCCATTATAAGCCTACACTGGTATAAAGCAGATACCGAAGATGAACGAATAAATCATGGTTTTTAAGAGCCAGTTATTTCCCTTATTTTATGGTTCACTACTGTATACTTGTTTCCTGGTGAAGGATTCGTTGTAAAGAGACAAACGATTAAAAAGATACCAAGAATCAAATGATACCAACTACAGCACTGTTTCAGTGACTGGGGGAAAAAAATCAGTTTAGTATCCTGCTCTGATATTTTGACCTGGTATTTAACACACCATCATCCTAGTAACAACTTTTCCACAGAAGCTTGATCAATATCAGTGCAGAGATTTCCTCAAACTGCTCAATCACACCTGTAGCTCACTTATTATCTGTCTCAGAAACAAAACAAACATACAAACAAAAACTTTGTTTTCGACTTCAGAAGTAACCTGTGAAGCTTTTCAGTCGCCGTGGTGACTCACCAGCACGGGACAGAACAAACCTGCTACAGCCTCCATCGTCACCACCATCACCATCATCATCATCATCATCAAAATTACTGTCCCCATCAATGACCTTGCGCTTGCTGTGGTTAGGTCTTACAAACTCTCCATGGCTCGCTTGTATCCTACCTGACGGACTCGGTCCTCGTTTGCAGTTGGGGACGGAGTTTCTGCCTCTGGAGACGCCATCTGAGAGCCTCATAGAGCCGCTCCAGCCTCTGCAGCACAGGTCCGAGTTTATCCTCGCGGTTAGAACACACTGAAGGAGCGGCCGCGGTGGACACACGCCATCAGCTGTACTACAGCCTCTCTGTTACTGCTGTCCTCCAAATGGGACACAGAGGAGGAAACAACAACAAACAGCGTGCGCAGAGACGCAGTGCACTGAGAGGGACAGCTTAGATGATCTCTCTCTCTCTGTATGTGTGTGTGTGTGTGTGAGAGAGAGAGAGAGAGAGAGAGAGAGAGAGAGAGAGAGTGCATAATCCAAACACTACCCACGTTATAACTGCAAGGGAATAATATCAAATACTATAGCCAGTAAATAATTAGAGCAGCCAAGTATCATTTATTCTATTTATACAAATTATATAATGATATTAAATCAATCTATGTATATAAGAGTGTAAAGACCGAAAAGGTTTAAGATAAGAGTTAGCAAAAAAGTTATTAAAGCAAAAATTGCATGTCATCCCCTCACAAGGATAGTAAGACCAACCAAAGCCCCCATAGGTGTGAGGCAAACATCTTAACAGCTAATAACTAACTCCCATTATTTTTCTATGCACATTTGAGTAAGTATGTAAATATTGGATGTTTCACATTTTTAAAATGTAAAATATTTTTTGCCCTGACTGTGAAGTCTTGCCCCTCACAGAGCTTATAAATGACCTGTAGTAGCACAACGTTTAGTAGGATACATGGTTTCTGTTTCGAACAGGACTGCCTCTGCATGACATAACTCAAAATGTTCCCTACTCCATGAAGTAAGAAGCCACATCAAAGCCTGGAGCTGTTTTTCACATACGTTCGATTTTCTTCCTTGTCGGTATAGTGAAATGCTGGAGTTTTAGAGAGACACGTTCAGATTAACTAGGAACCATGAGACATTTGAGCCCTTCAGAGACAGTAAGTCAATATTAAACATCAGGTTCAATGATATAAAGTAACTGTAGGCTGAGAGATGACTAGGATTTGATTTTCTAGCACAGAACATCAGTCATTGCCAGGAAAACTATCCCCTGGAGTAGAGGAATATGCATTAAGGTCACTGCAGACTCTATAGTAAACCCATTTTGAGCAGATCTGTTTAAGGTTTTTCCCTTTTTTCAGAGACTGTAAATGACTAGAAAAACTTCAACTCAATGCTGAAATGCTTAGTTTTCATATCATGTAGCATGCTGCCTGCAATTGATAACAAAATATAGAAGAATGTATGTAATAACTAAACTCTAGAGGAAAATGACTAATTTCTTCTATCTGTTATATTCCTACAGTCCACTATCATTCCCAATAACAGGATGTGAAACCACAGTGCTATGATAACCGAAATGAATCTTTGCTCATACTGTTTGTCTGAGTCATGTTAGCCTAGCCATTCATGTAAACAAAACAATACCAAACTCCTCTCTGAATTACATCATTGCGTAATTCATTATAATCTACTTCCTGCAAGTTGGTTTCCAAGTAATGGCATCACCCTGGCAGTAAAGCCTGGCTAAATGTATTACTGATGTCAAGACATGACAATGTCCAGCCATCATTTTCCTCCCTTCTTCCTGTGAAATATCCTTCTGCCCCTGCTGTCATGTTGTATTCAGTTACTCTCAGTTGAAGAAAGTGCAGATGTCACAGTGCATATTAATCTGCTGAGACTTCTTGTTGACATCTTAGCCATTAGATCTTATTATAGAAAAGCACAAAAAGCTTATATTCTGGCTCATTTTAATAATTCATACAATGCACTGACAGATCTGTCCTATTTAAAAATGATCTTTCATATGATGACATACAGTTAATATGCATCACATGGTGAAATATGGACTATATGTGTGTGTGTGTGTGTGTGTGTGTGTATATATATATATATATATATATATATATATATATATATATTTATATATCTGTGTGTGTGTGTGTGTGTGTGTGTGTGTGTGTGTGTGTGTGTATATATATATATATATATATATATATATATATATATATATATATATAGTCCATATTTCACCATGTATATATATATATACAATATATATATCCAGAACTTTCCAAAATTATGATTTTCTTTTCTATGGATCTCAATCTGAAGTAAAGTTAAAATTCTGCTTATCTTAAAAGTGAAAAAGGAGCGAACTGCATTTAAAGATGATATTCTGACTAGTTGGACCATCATAGACATTGTACCAGCCAGTATCTGATTTTTTATGACTGAATGTATTAAGCTTATGCCTATTTTGTTATGACATATGGCTTCTCTATTAACAACTCTATTTATCAAATCAAATCCACACAGTTAGCTCATAAGACTTTAGACATCTTTAGGCAGACTGATTGTTTTCACAGCATTTTGCATAGCCTACCAGTCCGTGGGCACCAGGGGAGTGGGGTAGTTTTTTTTTTTTGTTTTTTTAATTTGGTCAGAATAACACATCACTACAAACATACAAAATTTCTATTTTGGCCTAAACACAATTTCAGGATACTTTTGGCCAGGATACAGTTTTCCCAGACTGACACACATATACTACTTACTATTATCTGGATGTAATCGATTCGGATGAAGGGAACTAATACTAGACAAATGATTTTTTTATTTTAGTTTCAGAGGTTTTAATTGAGCAATGTATATTTACTTATAGTTATTTGACAAATTTGTCACTGTCATTTTTATTTTTTCTCCTGTGTGGCAGGAGACCAGCCAAATACTTTTATTATTTCTTTTACAGCTACTGAGATGACTCAGGCCAGAACACACACACACACACACACACACACACACACACACACACACACACACACAGGGAGAGCTTGAAGGACTTTTTATCTCGTGTGTGTGTGTGTGTGTTTGTTCTGTACGTACACTTTTCCAGACCAGCACAGATTATTCACACAACACACTATCATAACACTTAATCACAAATACACAGTGCAGTTATGCAAACTTACCACACATATTTACACAAAACAAAAAAAAAGTATTTAACAAACTATTTACTTCATATACACACAGTTTAACATACACATTTACACAAAGCACTATCACATACACACATATCAAATGTTCTCATGTACACTTTATCCTGCCCGTGAGAGACTGGTGATGTGAAAATCTTTTGTGTGTATTTCAGATATAGGAGAGAGCGGGGAACAACTGAACATTTGTTTTCTAGTTTGTCGAAAACTACTTAGGGTTCAAAAATGTTTGAAGAACAGCAGCATGTACACCAACACTTTTTCTTGACCTGTTTCTAATGGGGGGGCATGGTGGCTTAGTGGTTAGCACGTTCGCCTCACGCCTCCAGGGTTGGGGGTTCGATTCCCGCCTCCGCCTTGTGTGTGTGGAGTTCTCCCTGTGCCTCGGGGGTTTCCTCCGGGTACTCCAGTTTCCTCCCCTGGTCCAAAGACATGCATGGTAGGTTGATTGGCATCTCTGGAAAATTGTACGTAGTGTGTGATTGCGTGAGTGAATGAGTGTGTGTGTGCCCTGCGATGGGTTGGCACTCCGTCCAGGGTGTATCCTGCCTTGATGCCCGATGACGCCTGAGATAGGCACAGGCTCCCCGTGACCCGAGGTAGTTCGGATAAGCGGTAGAAAATGAGTGAGAGTGTTTCTAATGTTGCAGTAACTAAAATCATTAAAAATGTTGTGTGAATTTATGTGGCTAATTACACAGAATAGCATAGTTTCTTTTAATCGCAGGGCACATTCACCTGTGCACAAATGAGATGCCTGCTATATATGTATTTGGAGACAATGTAGGGTTATAATGGAGAGATTATAGATTAAAATGATACTAAATTTTCATTCATTCATCTTCTATCGCTTATCCGAACTACCTCGGGTCATGGGGAGCCTGTGCCTATCTCAGGCGTCATCGGGCATCAAGGCAGGATACACCCTGGACGGAGTGCCAACCATTGCAGGGCACACACACACTCATTCACTCACACAATCACACACTAGGGACAATTTTCCAGAGATGCCAATCAACCTACCATGCATGTCTTTGGACCGGGGGAGGAAACCGGAGTACCCGGAGGAAACCCCCGAGACACGGAGAGAACATGCAAACTCCACACACACAAGGTGGAGGCGGGAATCGAACCCCGACCCTGGAGGTGTGAGGCGAACGTGCTAACCACTAAGCCACCGTACCCCCGATACTAAATTTTGAATCCCCATTTTAAATTAACACTAAACACAGACCTTTTCTAAAATTTCTACATACATTAATGTAAAATAACTTTCCTTTAATACCTAAAGTTTGAACTTGTCATGCCACCATATGTGGAAACTACTAAATGAAGTCTTTTACAACGTGTTAGTGTCCCGCTCTCCCCTAACACTAAAAACATACAAACAAAAAACAAACAAAAAACTAGCATTGCTAAGCTAGCATATACAGTAGAGCTGAATACAAAGGCCTTCAATTTGGGCCTTCAATTTGCCCAAATAAATCACACCAATAAATAAACCTTTCAGATATTTGGTGATATATTTAATTAACTTTATTAATAATTTTAATTGCATAAGCTTGGATGCAAATACTGCAAAGACACAAGAATAGTCAAAGTAAGAGTAAAATTCTTGACTAAATGATCAGAATTGTGAAACAAGCAAATAGTCTTGTGATTTATAAACGGAAGCCAGAACCATTATGGATTCCATGATGGTTTTCTCCAAACCTTTTCTACAAAATTGGAAGCATACAGTACAATTGTCTAGAATATCTTTGCATGCTGTAGTGTTAAAGTTTCACTTCAATGGAACTAAGAATGCTTTAACAGTAACAGTCTCTAAATAGACTAGAGTTCCATCAACACTGCAGTGCATCATACATTCCTGATATAATGTAAAAATAGTCAATGACAAAACGTGTGTCCTTTGCTTTATCGGTATGTCTGAACCTGAAGTGAACTAGCACCAGAATAATAAGCATTAACACTTCCACAGTTATACAGACACAATTTCTTTTTCTTTAATTTGCTCATTGTAGTAAAGTTATAATTGTAAAGTTACTATTTTTCTATTTTTTTTTTGTCTATTTTGATGTTTCTGTCTGTTAAACCCAAAATAATGATCGCTGACAATAAAACATGAAGGACACTGTGAGAGATATTTTCAGTGTTTTTTTTTTTTTTTTAAATGTTTTAAAATTGGGTGATTTTCTCTTTTTGATGAGAACTTCTAATAAAACTACTGAAATATCGACAAATGAATTCCATCCATCCATGTTCTAGGTCAGCAGTGGAGTCTATCCCAGGGGACTCTGGGCACAAGGCAGGGGTCACACGGTATAGACAAGGTGCCAATCCATCACAGGACACAATCACACAACTATTCATACACTACTGCTCACAGACAATTTAGAAATGCTAAAACTCATGTCTTCAGACTGGTTAAGAAAACCAGAGCCTCCCAGAGCACAGTGAGAAAGTGCAAACCCTCAACACACAGGGATGAGGCAGGAGTCTAACCCCCAGTCTCTGGAGGTGTAAGGCAAATGTTTTAATCACTAAACTACCTCCTAAAATATTAATTCAAACCGAAAAACTAAAAGCAATATAGAAATGCAGCTATGAGACAAACATGCACAAAAATGAATGAATGATTGAATGAATGAATGAGCACTGAGACTGTTATCTGGTCCTGTCCTTTACAGTCACATAAGTGTCGGGTACAAGATACCAGCTGCTCACATGGCTTTTTTTTCCTTTGTATCTGGTGGCCACTTTGAGTTTATCTCCATGTCACAGGTGCGTATTGTTCCATGAGATGTTTCAGTGGAAGAATGCCCTGGATGAATGTCACACGAGCAGACCGAGCTGTCAGTCAAAATCCAGTCACCTTCAGTTCAGCTGGTACTTACTGATATACATGGGTGAATTTAATGTCATAAATAGTTGAAGTGTGGATGTTTCCAGACATTTTCCATTAAGCTCAACCTGGGTAATTTGCTTTGCTAACAGGAGTAGAAACAAAGCTGCATTTTTGCATCCAAGCATTTCATAGACATGCCTAAAAAAGCCAGTCACTATGCGACAAAGTCACATAATATCCAGTAGATAAATCTGTAACAATGTCACGTTTCTAAAGTGTTAACCTCAAACTAATCAGTTTCTAAACAAGGCTCGAAAGTTGCCTTTTCTTAATAGAAAACGTTTTAACTAGTAAAGGTCACTGTAGGACACATTAGTAAGTAAGCTGTATTAGGATAAATATTCAATTATGCTCAGCAGGTTTTGAGCCCACCTCTGTAGACAGGAAGAGTTTCTAGATAAGGATGGAGCGATTGATAGGACTGTCACTTTATGCATTTTACTGACTCCAAATATTTATCTTGAACAGCAATAAAGGCTTCAATATTTACAAGGAGTCAGTTTTTAGCAATGGAAAAATTAAGCAATTGTAATTAGCAATATATCGCCATCTGTTGACAGTCTGCACATCCTGCAGCTCCTATTTCTTGGAGGAACATGAAATTTATTTCAAAAAATAAAAAACTATTTACTTTTTACTTACTTAAGATTATGAACTGCTAATAAACTTACGATCAATAAATAAATAGATTAAATAAATAAATCTTAGTTGCACATCCATCTTAAACACGACACCTTAACACTTAAACTGCATATTTCTATTTGTAAAGTTCATACAAGAATAATAAATAAATAGGTCTCACTTCCTTTTTATTATTATTGCACAAGAACGATATTTTCATTTTTACACGTATTGCTTGTAAGCTGATGCTTTTTTCAGCTATCAAAAATCTCTTAGCTAAGATATAAATATAAAATAAAGATCAGCATGTGCATGTATATTTATACGTGTACATATATACACACACAGAAGCCTTCTTCATGCTTGCATGAGTATTGCTGAACAGGGTGAATTACTCAAAATGTTTTCAGATATAGATTTATACATAATACATATGAATATACAGAGGCATAGTTTTCACCTGCATCTTTGTGTACATAACATTTAATTAAAGAAGCCTTTAAAATTCAATATGAAACCCTAAAAATGCAGAAACAAAGAAGTGCAGAAGTGCAGAAACAAACCCTGTCTTTTACTGCAGTATAGGCAGCGTATTTCATCTGAGCTATTAAAGTGCATTAAGAGTTACATAAAGGTCATAATGTTGTACATGACTGGACATAATTAGAATGATATCAGACTGGATCGATTTAATCTGAGCAGCTCCAAGGCCAGTAAGTGTGCTACATAAACACTGATTGATTTTCATACAGTGATACATGTTCCACATGTAGTCAGACGTTAAAAAATGTTTTACATTTTATTTTATTTACATGACACTATTTTTAACGGTGTAATTATATAGTATGCACGCAATCCAGTTATTAATATTTTTCATATTTAAATTATGTACATTACATACTACACAAAAAAAGCCAGCTGCTGTAAGATAAATATTTTTTATTTAACGCTTTTGCAATGTGTATTTATTGTGAGCATAAATATAACCCAAGTCAAATGATCATTTTATTTAAACGAAAGTAAACAATGAAAAAAACAAAAAAAACAAAACATGCAGTTGCTGACATTCACAAACCTTTTAAATCATCATTACAAATTGTGAGACTGGAATTCTGGGGACAGGTCGACTTTATAACATGACAGACAAACGAATTTTTTCTGGGCAGTTTCTGGGCAATTAATATTTTGATTTCTGCAGGTAAATGAGGTAAACGGATCCACGATATATAGCCACCTATTCCACGACGCACTCATTTATAAACATGGCATTATATTCCTTCTTAAAAAAAAAAAAAATGAAAGCGATAAAACTAATATAAAACAATAAAAAGGCAACACCATTTTACACTTTAAATATCAAACTAACTTTCATTGGAATAAGAGCACAAGTAAAATGAAATTCCTGATTCAGTTTGTGTAATGGCTTTCAGATTTGTAGTAGGAATGTAGTAACTGCTCAGGATCATATTTATGCTCACAGGTAGAGCAGCTGGGTGAAAATGACACTTCAAACTGAATTCTTGTGTCCAGCACATTTAGTTGTGGTCATTTTGGTGTGTGTGTGTGTGTATGTGCGTCCTAATACTGGGGTTTCCACAATATGATCTGTTTATCTTCCCCTCCTGTAATGACAGTGCTGCACTGCTCATTCATCCAAATGCAAGTGACAGGACCTGAAAAACCAGATAAAGGATATGAATATAATTTCCAGAGAATTTGGATTATTATCCTGTGTGTGCGCGTGTGTGTGTGTGTGTGTGTATACCAGAATGAGCAGGGATCCTGTGTGTGATCTTGCTAGCAAGAAGATCCCAAATCAGCAGGTTCCCTGACTGACCTCCAGCCAACACAATGCTGCCGTCCCAACAAAAACACCTGTGCTCCGGAATACATACAAATAAAATGCATCAATACAGCTGCTTTTAATGACGTAGAAAGTTTAAAGTGAAAGTTATGATAACATGGAGAGATATACTCTCACTGGTCACTTTAATAGGAACACGTGTACACTGACTAATTCATGCAGTTATCCGTCTGTGTGGAACTTTTCAGCTCACACAACTGTTACTGTAAGCTTCCTGGCAGCTCAAACTATTAGTCTGGACTAATCTTTTCTGACCTCTCATTATAATGGTGTTTCTGCTCACAGAAACGCCATTCAAAGACAACTAGACACTGTTGTGTGTGAAAGTACCAGGAGATCAGCAATTTCTGAAATTCTCCAACAGTTACTGTGAACACATTTTTTCTTCATTCTGTGATTTGCTTTGAACATAAAATGAAGCTTGACCTTTATGTGCAGGATTTTATGCGCTGTTCTGTTCTGTTGCATTGTGATTTGCTGATTGGATAATTTCATGAATGAGCATGAGGACAGATGTTTCTAATAAAAGCGGCTGTTGCACGCATGTCAAGCTCCCACAATACCGCTTTCCTGCCATTTTCTAATTCCAATTTTTTTGCCTGCATATTTAAAGAAGTGTGAAAAAAAAAAAGAATAAATGTATAAAAAGGGAGTTACCTCTGTTCTTCCTCTGCAAGTACTGCAGCAAGTGTTGTGCCTGTCTGTACGTCTGTAACCTTCAGATACAAATCCTCACCAATACTCAGGATGTTTCGACTGTCTGAATCACACACACACACACACACTTGAATTGATTGTGTATGTAAGACCTGTATGCACACTAAGACTGAGATTTCTGATACACACACACACACACGCACACACACACTTGTACACACCAGGACTAAAGGCCACTTGGTGGATCTTTTCAGAATGACAGGTCAGATGATGCAGGACGGAGAAACTTGCAATATCCCAAACACTCAGAGTGCCCTCTTTTGTGCCCGATGCCAAGAGCGTACCAGCAGGATTTAGAGCTATAGTGTTAACCTGTTTAAACAGACACAGACATCACACAATTTCATACAAATTTCTCTTTAATGTGCTGATTTATACTAGTGCTGTGATATTATTTAGTACACTAATACACTGTGATAAGGATAACGCTCAGCTATATCACACAAGATAGAGATATGTTACGATATTTTTAAAAGCAGACAACCCAAAAAAAAAAAACACAATGTAGAAAACAGTTTTGATAATTAACTAAAGATTAAGAACATTCCTTTTCTAAATTCATAGTAAAACTATTCAGTTTTCTAGCAGATATAATGTTGGATTTTACTATTATGATAAATAGATGCTTAAAAAAGTATTACTGCAATTATAAACAGTCCAAATGTTTATGCAGCAGACTTTCTTAAATTCTCATTATGAAACACACTGATTACGTAAAGATTATCACACACACACACATACACCATTTAAGTTAATATTGTAAATTTATTTTACCACATTTGTATTGAGCACGGAGGAGAATCTGCGGCTAGCAAAAGACTTTAGCTAACTGTTGCTAGGTTTAATATCAACAACACCACCACCACCAACAACAGGAAAACGTTTTTGCTTTTAATATTCTGCATTTTTTATCATTTTGGAGATTACAGACAATTAGGAAAATGTTAGTAAAAAAAATATGAACCAAAATAAATGCATAACAGTAACACACAGTACTGCAAGTAAATGCATTCGCTGGTATGGGTCTGGGTGCTGTTGGTACCGCAGTGAGGCATATTCACCTTACAGCATTACTCTCTGGTAACATGGTAAAGACTTACCCCGGCCTCGTGCTCCAACTCGGCCAGCAGCAAAAACTGTGTCCTTTTATTGTTGGAAATGTCTGAGGCTACACACTTCCACACCTGCTCCCAAGCAAACAAGAGTTCAGCAACAGGAAATGACAGAGGGCAAAAGAATAGGAGTATGAATCAGTATGAATGTTTTCATTACAGTTAGATATTATAGCTTTGCCACATTTTTGTCATTAATTGGAAAGACTCATTAATTAGTGTTTTTATTTTATATACATGTTCTGACCAATAAGATGTTTTTTATCTAGATGATCTGTTCCCCAAAAGAATGTTAAATTGGACTCACTTTATTCCATGGAGTTTAAGACATTGTGTCATTTGAAAGTTTGTGAACCCTTTAGAAATTTCTAGATTTCTGCATAAAAGCAGACAAAGTGAACACAATCAAACAGATCAGACTAATATATTATAATGTATTATATTATAATATATTATACTTATTATAATAAATAAGAAAGTGCAAATTTTGCAGACATGCGTTTTAATAACTGGCTAATTATCCTCCAGACAGTGACGGACCACGTCTGTCTCTCATTTCGGCCGTGTGGTGCGCGTGCCCACTCGCTGTGTGAAGCGCGTCCGCGCTATTCTCCGAGATGTACTTGACGGCCTTTTGTGCAGAATTTTTATTTTTTTTTTGGACGACCTAGTTAAGGCGGTAGGGAAAATAAAATGTAAGTAAAATGTAAAACTAATTACCCAGGCAGGTAAAATAAAAAGGCCCGGATACGAAAAGTGTCCTGTGCCCTGGGGTTAGTGATCTGTCCAGACCTTTATAACCAGTGGTACGCAACGTTATTTTGCAGTCAAGCATAATCATGTCAATGACTGTACTATTGATGCATCTTGTGTGACACATATTTAAAAGTATAACAATGAGCTTTAGCTGAATTTAGACCTCTGACCTTTACAGTAGAGTCCCACGATGCTGTGTAGAGCTGGTCGTCTCTCCAGCAAACTTGACTCACAGCGTCATCATGACCCATGAGTGTGTCCTGCCTCCTTCCGTATGCTATTGAATAAAAGTACCTAGTGCCAGATTAGGGAAGGGACACAGAAGAATATCGAAGGAGGAATAAAAAAATGGGAAAGAGAAAGTAAGAGGATGATAAAACAATTACGCATGCTGAGCCGTAAGAACGAGAATTTATTATAATGACACTTACACGTTATTATCCCATGAAGAACAAACTACGGTTTTATCCTCAGGTAATATCACACAAGAGGACAATGCCTAAATAGACAGAGAGGAAAAAAAAAGGATAGGGTTTGTGTTAGGAAGGCTTACATGTTTATGACTTATTAATGAGGATAAAATGTCACAGCGTTGTTCATCCATTTTAAATGCAGTTCAGCATGCTTTACATTATGAACCTAAAACCCAGCTAGTGGGAAGGACACTCAAAACACTATTAAGGTCAAAGAGAAATAAAGTAGAAAAAAATCTATTGGAAAAGTAAAAGTAAAGCTGATGAGATGATAATACGGAGAAGAGGAAACTTAATAATTGTTAAGTTGATTATCAATTAAAAAAGAAAATTAATTCTAAAAACTATAAGGGTAAAGACTTTTTTTTAAGGATATAAACTTAACTTTTTATACTTAAAAAAAGTTAGTTTTCCCCAATAAAATACTTTCATGGATGTTTGTTTGAGAGCAGACACAACGTGAAAACAATGACTGAGAAAGTGGGGAATGTAAGGTTAGGTTTGAACACATGATGCTTTGTTCACAAGTACAGCGAGTTGCAGTGACAAAGTGACCGGAAACCTTTCATTCTCAATGTTTCATTCTCGATGAGCAACAGTGACTGATGGTGACTGGATGTGAGTAGTTTAACTTGATGCTGTAAATGGTATAGTGACTAGCAATGGGAGTGTAGACAGTAGAGTGCACTTGATTTGTGACAAACAGCACACACTGCTTCTCCTTCGTCTCGTACGATATGATGCATATACCCTAACTTTATATACAAACTCTCTCTCTAAAGAATGTTCCATGGTAAACGCAAAAAAAAAAAAAATAAATGTTTTGTTGTCAAGTGGAACAGTAGTTGTGCTACCCACTGATTAATGTTATTACTATAGCAACCAGTAACAGAACCACACACTGGGAGCGACTGGAGAAAAAAATAGCTGCACGTATGAACGAAGCATGTAACGGAAATGTTAGCGTGATATTAAAAATTTCTATCGAGTTCCAGAATTAACCACGCCAAAGGACAGTTTGGAGTTGTTAACTCTCTGCCAAACTGCATCATAAAGTGATTTATTATAAAAGTGAAACACAAAAAAAAGTGTAGTGTTGAATAGAAGGCATCATTTGCTATTTTGTTATTTTGTTATAGAACACTGGCTGCAGTGTTTTGACCAAGTTATAATGGGTCTATTACATTTTAGGTTCTGTAATAATAGTTTAAGTAAGCATACAACAATTTTACCATGTTGGAAAAGGACATGCTCCTCTGTAGTGCCTTGCTTTCTT
The DNA here is from genome assembly GCF_030014155.1 of Tachysurus vachellii. Taxonomy (NCBI): domain Eukaryota; kingdom Metazoa; phylum Chordata; class Actinopteri; order Siluriformes; family Bagridae; genus Tachysurus; species Tachysurus vachellii. The sequence continues at coordinate 10,634,209 of NC_083466.1, read as the reverse complement.
TAGAAAACATCTTTAAAGTAGAGTCTGTAATGAAAATAAAGAGGGTATGTTTTGTAAAATGCAGTAAACAATAGATTATTCAGGGTTTCCGTTGGCGATCCTTTACCTTGAGATGTCGTAAAAATGGACACACCATTTAAAGTCACTGCAATTCCGGTCACTGGTCTGAAAGAACAATTATAGACTGACATCAACACAACACGCACACACACACACACACACACACACACACACACACACATACATATATAGCACATAGACACCCAAACAGATGAACAAACTTACTCTTTGTGTATCTTGTGACTGGACTGCAGTGTGAGTTTGTTCATGTTGCTCCACGCAAGTGTCTTACTTTCCTCTGTCAGATCCTCAAACGATTCCATACTGGGAGAACCTGCACATGGACGTGCATGTTAGTATACACTTGTCTGACGTAAACCAGAAGTAATGGACTTGATCTACTTGATGTGTGACAAATTAAAGAGTTACCTGGTGAGAGGTCATTGGGCGATGTGCTGAGGCTCGTCCCTGCAGAGACGTTGTGGAATCGAGGTGTGATGCGTTGAGGATGAGGTTTGGTGAAAAGCTGTCGGGGAGTCTGACCAAACTCCAGAATCTGTGTTAGCATCGCTATCTTCTCATCCGGGTCCTCGATACTACACAAACATCAACACACACATGCACGTACCCATAAAAAAAAACAATTAAGCATAAAAATGATATACGATTCCAAAAACAATGATCTACAGACAATATTAGGTGCTAATCTAAAGGAATCTTGCTGTCCATCCAACAAAGGGACAGGCTGGATGCGGTGTCAATCCATTGCCGGGCAGAAGCACACATACACTCACACATTACAGACAATTTAGAGATTCCAGTCAGCCTACAAAACATGTCAATGGACTGGGGAGGAAATCAGAGTACCTGAAGGAAAGCGCCAATGCACAGGGAGAACATTTAAACTCTACACACAGAGGAAAGATTTACATAACCAAAAGGAATCAAATTCAGTGATTAATTACCTGTCACAGTCGATGCCACCTTCATATGTTAATGGGTGAAAAACTGGAAGTAAAAAAGACACAAGTCAATAAAATCCATCCCACGCATTCTAAGTGTCTAAGTATGTGGGATCTCAAATCAGTGCTGCCTTGGAGTGTATACTTTCATAAAACCACTTTTAGTGTGTGTGTGTGTGTGTGTGTGCGCGCGCGCGCGTGCGTGTGTGTGTGTGTACCATTGTGGGCTCCAACAGCTTCACTCCCTCTCTGTTTGTAACCAAAGATTAAATTGATCCACTCGTGCAAATTCTCTGAGACGTACTGACTCTCCAAAGCAGAGCGCATCTTCTGAAGAAAGTCATCCACATCTACACAAAGTGAAGAAAGAAAGAGAGAGCAACAGCGAGAGAGAGAAAGAGAGAGAGAAACATAGTTATAGTATGATGGAATTGAATCTGGTGCTCGTTGTTTCCTTTATTGAGGATAACAGAAAAATCACAAGGACATTAAGAATCAAGAACAAACAAATTTTCCTCACTGAAGCGTTAATCAAACTTGGCTTTACAGGGCATAACGAATCCGTATACACACAACATGATATGATTACGTACCTCATACCTAAACATTATTGCATAATAGTCTATACAAAATTCTTCTATCCTTTTTCATATGCACATCTTATTAAATTATATTATCACGATATTATAAATATAACCATGTACTGGAATTGCTCTCTTTTATGCCTTGATTCATTTATTCTGTTCTTTTGCTGACGCCTGCTGTCATTGAGGACCTAATAAACCTAAAAATTAAAATTTCCTTAGAGGAGGCAAGAAGAGAGGTGTCCAGGTAAAGGATAGACAGATACTTCTAGTAAAGGAGTATTTTATTGTTGATTTTAAACTACCTGTGGCCCAGGAAGGAAGTACCACATCTCCTACTCGCCCTCCACCCTGCCTCCGACCCAGATTTAACCCCAAGATGTTCTTCAGAAAATTGGTGTCTGTTCCATAGAACTCAGGAATCAACTACAACACACACACACACACACACACACACACACACACGAGTTACTATACATAACGTAGTCTAGGTTGCAAGTATTTGATGATCACAAGATCCAGGCCTCTCACCTCTTTAAAGTCAGTGCCCCCTTCTAAGCAGTTCTTCCAGGTATCTCCAATACTACACAGAGACAAACATTCAGAATTAATGAACAAAAAATATGTATGCTACAAAATAATGACAGAAGTGTGTTTATATGTGTGTAAGATTATGTTACCTGTTGAACATTCGGTCTGCGTGGTCAAAACGGCCATTCTGCAAGCACAGCATGTGCTCTGGTGCTTTAGAGAAGAGTGACAGAGAGAGTGGGACACATGATTCAGATTAAATGGGAACTCAGTGTTCGGTGTACAACTCGGTGTAACTCAGTAGCTAAGACTCAGGGTGTGAGACTCACCCACTCGAACGAGGTAGAAGAGGACATATCCAGGAGAGGAGTAATGACTACCATACATGAAACGAGGTTCAGGCATGTCCTTGTAACGCTCCTTCAAATCATACACACACACACACACACACACGTGCGCACACACTTTTTTTTAATTAAGTATATTTATTTACTATTTACTAACTTACTAATCATGAATTTACTAGAACTTTTTATTAAAAGAAGTTGTTGAAGATACTTTTTTTTTTTATCATCCTGGAGAAAATTCTGGAACATTCTAGAAATGTTCCTTTCCTACAGTTTTCATCAAGGGCTGAAAGTGATATTGTGCAAGTCACATGGCTCTGATACACATTTGTGCTATAAAAAGAGCAAAAAAAAAAAAAAAAAAAAAAAACTTGTGTGAGTGCTGATCTGCAGTGAGATAACACGAGAGAAAGAGAAGTGTTCAACTACATTAAGTGGTATTGATCTTATTCTCAATTACTCCTGCAATGAAACTTAAAATTTGTTTTGATTATTTCTGCCCCCTAGTGGACATGCACGTCATCTGCAAGCATAAAGGCAGGAAGATTTGGGAGCTCAAGTACAAGAGAACTCACACTGAACATAAAGACACATCTATGTAGAAGTAAAAGTGACAAGATTAAATGAAAACTAAAGACTCAAATAAAAATAAAAAAAAATAGTCAAAGCCACGGTTCATATTGTATTTCAAGCCAGAACAAGGCCAAGAACTAGCATTCTAGTTGATGTCGAATCAGCATGATTATTTTATGATGTCATTGCCTCTTTACACCAAAACAAGTGTACACTAACGTGGACTTCCACATTCAGGTTCTTCCAGTATGGAATCGTTTGAGGATCTGACAGAGCAAACTAAGACACTTGCCTTGGGCAACATGAACGAAGTCACACTGCAGTCCAGTCACAAGATACACAAAGAAAATGTTTGCCTATGTGTGTGTATACATGTGTGTAAGTATGTGCATTGTCCTGTTGAAGCCATTGTCTAATTGTTCCATTCAGAGAAGTGACAAGAACTGCAGTGACTCCAAGTAGTTTATATGGTGAAATATATTCTAAATCTATTCAGTCCAGTGACTATACACTGCTTAGAAAAGCTCATTGCATCACACAGTGTTTCTCCTTGGAAACTGGAACAAGGATTTGTGGAAAGCCAAACAGACTGCAATCTTAAAAGTCCTCAATCTTGCGGTTCAAAAGATATCAGATGCTATGTAGTGGACGGAGCATCCGAGACTGAGGCTACAGCTCATATGGCAGCTTGGGGGAATGAAGTTATTGAGTTTTTTTCAGGCTTGGTGGAGTGATCAATCTCTAAAGCGCTGTGGTTTGTGTCAGATTTCCTATTTCAGCAGTTAATGTGCCCTTGTTGTAACACTAATCTCACTATATCGATGTAGAAGTAGCAGAAAGCAATTTATTATTTAATTAGAACTTCTTAGAAATATTCACTATCCGGAAGAACTATTCATGACCGGTTATGGACGCTACATTTAAATCAGTACTTGTAGATTAAAAGTGGGATGTTAGTGAAGGTTTACGTTCTTACCAGTAGCCTTTCCAGTCTCTCTTTGTTTAAAGCTCCCACTGGTTTACTGAGGTCCCGAAAAGAGGCAGGGTTCAACAGATCTGACAGAAACAAACACACATCAAGACATTATACAATAATACTATATCATTCCAATGGACAAGTCCATGGTTTTATAACACTAATGTTGTGAAAATAGAAATAAGGGGAAGTCACTTAGAGATTTTGTGAAGTGAGGAGAATTTGGAAAGGTCAGGCGGATTACGTAATAAGGAGACATTACCTGAATGAATAGAAGGCATCTAGAGGTGCCAGGGTATATATTGAGGAGATTTCATGGGGAGGGGGCCTTTTTTTGCTTGCTTTTTTGTGTTCGAACTTTTTGGGTTGCAAGGGGATGCTCGCTTGTTTTTTTTTCATTTGATTGCTTTTGACTTAGAAATTTTTCCTTGAGCTCAATGGAACTGTTGGCTGCAATAAAGAAGTTTGCTCATTCTCATCAAGGTCTGGAAAGTCTTCTAATTGTTTTATTTGTATCAATTATAGTGTTATCAGTAAAGTTTAGTTTAAATAGTTAATATGCGATGTGTCCAGGTACTCCCTGCGATGTGTCCACTCGGAGGCAGGCTCCGAGTTCCGACACTAACCTCTAAAGTTTAGCAGCATTTTATACTAATCACTTCTTTCTTACTTTCTCAGAACAGTGTGTTAAAGCTGGTACAAAGGCACATCAGGAGGTTCTTAGTCAAATAAATCTTAAACATTTAGTAATATTGGGTTGTTTTCATTGTTGAGTTTAGTTATATGGTTCAATACAGCACTTATCTTGGAAAAAAGTACATTTCTGGTCAGAATAAAGGAAAATCTAAAAGAATAAGCAAGCATACATTCACTATTCCCATACAACACTGCATGAGAAACACCTGAGCAAATACTCATTCACACAATTATCTAATTAGCCAATCATATGGCAGCAAAGCGATGAATAAAATCATACAGATACAGACCAACAGCTTTAGATAATGTTCACATCAAACACTAGAACAAGGAAAAATGTGATCAGTGATTTTGACCGTGGAACGACTGTTGGTGCCAGAACATTTTTTCGGTTATGGAATTTCTATAGCTGCTGATCTCTTGGGATTGTCTCTAGAGTTTACTCAGAAAATATCCAGTGAGAAGCAGTTCTGCACACAGGAACGCCTTGTTGATGACAGAGAATGTAAACGCAAAATGGACAGACAGTTCTGAGCTGACAGAAACATATCCTTTTCTGGGCGACACCCGATTACAGTGGGATTACAAGTCAAACAGTACCAAGTGTGGTAAAAGGTTGAACACACAATGAGCACAGGACTACTGCAGCAGTTCTTAGGTACACATCTATGATGTCCAGTGTCTAATTTCCACTGAAGCAAAGGTAAAGTGTTGGAAATAACCAAGGCCTGTATTCATAGACACCAAGAATGATCTGACAGAGCTCCTAATTTAGCTTAAAAAAATCTAACTAGGTATCTTAGTTTACAGAGTGATTCAAGACCAATCTCAGAGCAACTGAATAACGATATGACATTTTTTCCCTTAGACAGGAGACGGGGCCGACCCCGTTGTTAGGTATGACACGTTCTTGTGAAGATGTTAAGAACATTTTTTGAAAACCAGTGGTTTATATTTGTGCCACTGATTTAAGAAGAAACATAGAAAGAAAGTATGAAACACAAATTCATAAATTAAAACAAATAAAAATACTTAATGCAAAAGAAATGCCAGAGATGAAAAAAATGCTGGTTTGTCTGTGCGTCGCCATAAACAAATTATTATTAGTAGTGAGTCAAAAAAATTGATTCTCCTTCCATTTTTTCATGTTTTACTCTGAACGAGTTCACTCTCATGGCTGTCTACTTTCTGTCTACAAGCAAATCAGCTGTACTGAGTATGTGCTTTGTAATTTATGTGTGATTGTATGAAGTATGAAAATCAGAGAAAACCAAAACATTTGGAAACACAGTTAGATTGATTGAGTTTGTACAAATACAGCTTTACTAAAAGATTGATAAACGAGGCCCAGTGTGTGTTCTGCTGCAAACATTTTTAACCTAGTTGTGTGTTTGTGTGTGTATGGCTGGCTTACCCAGCTGTGGGCTAGTATAGTCACTGAGGACCCAAGGAAACACAGGATATTGCGAGAGATCGTTAACACTGCGGTCTGCCAGGTTGTTAAGGTGCAGCAGGTACTGGTAGTTGGAGATATGTCCCCTCTGCCACTGCAGCATGTAACTCTCTGCTGTGTGCTCTACTATGTGGTTCTCTGTCTCAAACACACACACACACACACACACACACACACACACACAATATTACTTATCCTTAAAAAACACTATATAAAGCTAGACCATTATGATCATTCAAAAATGTATAGTGACAATGTATGTACAGCAATAGAGATATTTATTTAGGACTTTATCCTGAAAGACACTGGGTGCATGTGTGTGTGTGTGTGTGTGTGTGTGTGTGTGTGTGTGTGTGTGTGTGTACACAACATACCTAAGAAAGTGCCAATGTAATAGTAAAGTTCGTCCCTGTCTTTAGTATTGTAGAACTTTAGATAGATATCTGAACAAAGATCGTTCTCTGTACAAAACACCTCCAGTCCCTAAAACAAATACACACACGCAAAACACAGGTGTGATCACTGCATATACAGATCACTGTACACAGTCATGCACACACTTACCAGCGGTCGCAGGCCATGTCTCCTTTTATAGATGCGCCGGACACTGTGAAGCCCGATGTGCACCGCTGAATCCTGATCATATCATTCACACGAACAAATATTAAACATTTTGATTACCAGTCTATTAAAATCTAAAATATGTGTATATATATATATATATATATATATATATATATATATATATATATATATATATACACACTGCACTGGTAACTCACAGGGTAACCATTAAGGGGCTGGAAGTACAGGTTGTGGTCAGTGATGCAGACATGACCAGGGTTGGTCACCAGAGGGGTCACCATCTCAGCCTCACACTCCATATGTGGGGTCTCAGACACACTCTGAAAGCTGCACTCACACATAAAAATGCTGCAGTTAACTATAATTTGTTAAATATATAAGATATATAATATATATAAGAGTAACCGCTCCCAGAAAATCGGAGAAAATCTCATCTTGAAGTCTTGTCAAAAATGCAGATTTTTGTTTTCTTTTTAAAGGAAAAGGACATTTCTTTTTCACCCTGTGACACTGATGCAAAGATGCAAGTCATGTGCAGAACACCTGCATTTAGAGGACACAGAAGAATAACACCTGCGTTCACAGGACGCAGGCCTTATGCTTCACCGTTCCCAGCTGGCTGACGAGAGTTAGCAAGTAGGTGGGAATTGGCGTGACCAAATTGGGAGGGAAAAAAACTGATTTAAGTTTCTTCAAAACAAAAGGAAGCAGATTAAACAGCAGATTTTGATTTCATTATAAAAAGTAAAAAGCAGGAACTTCTTCGATCTGTCTTTATGAATAGAACCTTGCTCTAAAATGGCTAGAGGTGTAGGGTGAGTGTTAATTACACAAAGATGTCTAACCTGTTCTTATCAAAAGATGTTCTCGCCAACCTGGACTGCAAGTTTGCAGCGATCTAGAAATGTTTCACATAAACAGTTGTTATTATTACTGTCATAACACTGAGTGGATGTGTGTGTGTGTGTGTGTGTGTGTGTGTGTGTGTGTGTAACAAACCATGGCAGTCTGGTCCCCCAGCTTGTCCAGACACGATGCTCTATGTAGCTGGAAAAAAGAAACCGAGTGATAAAGCAAACACAGTCAAACATCCTCAGCCAATAATTCATCTGCACAAACTGCAATGCAAACCTGAAGCAACGTCTGGACAACATCTTCTGTTTTTCTAGGCACCTCCAGCTGGAACATGACACTTCTTTCTCCCTAGTAAGTTTAAACATTGATGACGAGAATGAAAGACAAATTCATACAGTATGAGAGATGAAGAGAGTCACTGAGTGTCAGTGAATGAGAAGGCTAGTTTTACACGTGCACCATGCAACAGTAAGAAAACCTCCACAACGTGTGATTCTCTTGCTATATAATAAAAATAATAATAATAATAATCTTCATTTGTTTTTTTAACAGACCAAAGTGACTATAATGTAACAACGACCAGAAGGAAATGCTTGTCTTTCACATCCTGTGTCCTTTTCTCTTCACTGTGCTGTTCTTCTAAAGCCAATTTCTTTTGTGTTTTTTTTTCTATCCCTTTTTTATTTTTTTGAAAAACATTGTTATGGCTATAGCAGGGTGTCATCAATTATCTAGCAAAACCAAGAATATTTGGCACCTATGCACTATAAAAAAAAAAAACAATATACATAAAAAAACCTGGTATTATGAATGTATTCTCTTACCCTTTCGTATTTGTACGGGGCAACAGCATTCTCCTCTTTAATAAGAAAAACCTGATGAAGCAAAAACACATGGATATAGCCAGCACTCACACGGTTATTTAAAATGCATCTGTTTGCTCTCCACAATAATCCAAAAACAATATGAATGAACATCACAACAACTGAAGCAACTAACTTTGCAATTTATGCCATTTATGTTAGCAGTGACAATTGTTTTATTATGTTTTTTGTGCCACATGCTGAAGCACATGCTCACCTGCTTGGTTTCCATAAGCAGAGATGCTGGCTTGGTTCTGCAGAAGAATAAGGAAATGAGAAGGAGAAGAGAGGAAAAAAACAACAACGGTTAAATATTAACTCTGTGGAAAGATCTGTGCTTAACTGTACATCACTTCTATTTTAACTACAAAGTATATTACAAGCATGGATCTAATGGAAGTGCTTTTGAGCTTCTCTAGCTTTATCAACTGCAATTGAAATATCTCACTCTTTAAAAGGGTTCGGCTCATTCTCCTCCACCGCTTCTATCCGCCGGCAGTCTTTCAGTAGGATCTGTTTTACAAAAAAATAACTTCGGTCAACATATTTCTCTCAGGATTTCCAAACTGATATACGAGCATGAGCTGCAAAAGGTTTGAACTGTAATTTACCTTTAAAATCGGCTCCGTCGTCTCATCTGGCTCAAAAATGACTGATTTGGAACAGATCTTTAGAGAGCCTCGAATATTTCTGTAACCAAACCAGTAAACAAAGAGACAAATTCATTTCTGAATCTTTAAAACAAAAACTAGTTTATCTGAAGTCCTAAAAAAATTTGCTTTGTAAAATACAGGCACTCATTATAACACAAAGTGAGCGTGGCCTAAACCGCATCCTTCACTAGATTGATAAAGAGATAAATTCGGAAATCTATCATCAATGAGTTAATCACGTCACAAAAAGTAAAAGTCAACATCCCATCACTGATTTTTTTTTTTTTTTCAGAAGCCATTTCCATTTGTCTTTAAATTGTTCTACTGACCGACTGAAACCTCCAAACTGCATTTCCTTAAAAACATCTTTGACTGTTTTTACTCCTTTTTCTTCTGATCAGTCTCTTGACAATATTTTACTATGTTTAATAAATCCTGATTTATTCATTATTCTGATTGATGCAGAGTAAAAAGACTCAACTCAAACCATGTAAACAGTTTAAACAGATTAACAGCAGCAGGTCTCCTTGGGTTCAGGACAGATATTTGGGAAACTTTTTGATTGTGTTTATCCGATTTCCCGGCTGTTTGTAAAACAATCATTATGTACTTATCATTTAGACAGAAGACTTTTGGCCACTTATTGCCAGACTGCATAAACTGATATCACATGTCACTGGATAAATAAAGCATTAATGTGTGAATGTATAAATTTCCACCATCTAAAAACTACCATTTTTACCGACTGCCGAACATTTTAGTCAACCTGGAAACCTTTGTAGAACTAGGCAGACTTTACAGTTGAATGATTTTCACCTGTTAAGAGAAAAATGATACAAATTTTTTTTCAAGCCCAGAGCTTTCTGTAAAGATTATGCTGGGTGAGGAGTCAGTAAAAAAGGCGGTAAAGAAGATAAAGTCTGCCTGAAGATAAATGTGGCTAATTAAAGTGAATTTCACGACTTCAGATCTAATACTTGCCATCCAAGTGTCTCCTAGATCACATCGCCCACACACTATAACTATACTTAAAACAGTGAAGCCAAATAGTCTGAGACCAAGTGGAAATGCTTTTGCATTCTTTTCTTACTGAATACAACCCATTTCATTAGAAACTATACAGTACTATCAACAATATCTTTGTGTTAAAGTTAAAATGTTCACTATTTTCACTGATTTCAGATTCGGTATGTCCCCCGTTCAACAACATCATTCAATCAGGCTGGCACGGACGTGTCAGATCAAATCCAATGTAGTGTTGTCGGAACATGTTGTACAACAAGGACAAGCGACTCAGAGATAATCTGACCTTTTGTACAACGATACATGGTCAAGAACACAAACCTGTTGCAAAAAACTTTATAGTGACCGTGCAGGATCTTGAATCCTTGAATTCTCTTTACTTGTTTAAGTTTTAAAAAAATTCAATGTGGTCTGACTCCAGCAATTTTAGCTCAAGAAGAAAAGGTACTTTTCAGAACAATATATAGTATAAAATGTTAGAAAAAAAGGAAAAATCTTCTAACGTCTATGCGCATTTAGTGCTATATTACTTCCCTGGGAGTATATAGCCAGAGGGTATTATTAGGTCAGTGAACTTCTAGAGAACCAGTAATAGGATGTATTGGTTGCTAGACGATACAAAGTACTTCTGTAAGTTATTATGAATAAGGAGGTCTGCCAAATGGCATAAATGTACATGTCAAAATGTGAACTACAAGTCAACTAAATCCTAGCATCTCAGTTTTCCTTAACAGGGTAACAACGTGACATCGTGTCAGTGTATGGTCACATTTCTAGCCATGCTCACCTGTTTGGGAGTGCAGTCATTTTATATGCAGTGTGTTGTTCAAAATAATATTCCTCCAGGTCTAGTAAGAGCAGTGAAAACCTGAGAAAGTGAAAACACACTTTTATTTATCCATCTTATCCTGCATGGCTTCAAGCTGGTATGACATGTCAATAAACCTTAGTGAACAGAATCGAAATGGAACAGAGCTGTTAATCCTCCACTTTTAACAAAAGAGTCTTTCAAATAAAACTGACCAGTAGCTACAATGTAAGGATATAATCATCAACAGTCCATGTGACTGCTTTACACAAACAACTTCCGGCAACAACCTCAAAAACAATAAGGTCTCATGTTAGAAAGCAGAGTTTCTTTTTCTATCGTGGGCATGTGGGATTTAAATAAATAAACTGAAGCTAAAGATAGCTCGAGTTGTTGTGTGAGCCTAAACACATCCGGATAGAGGTGTAATAGAGTGAAATACCTCTCTTTGCAGCGTTCCTTTTTTCTGATGAACGCCATGATGCACTGCGGGACAAACAGAGTTCAGACCCTCAACTCCCGGAACTAGATACAGCTCGATCGATATGTCTTGAACTACCTCTGAGAAAGAACAATGCGCTCGTTTGTTTTTGTTCTCTCTTTTTCTCTGGTCTTTGGTGCGCATGTCGGTGTGACCAGGAGTCGATCACATAAAGAGTCGACACTCCGATTTCAGGCGTTGGAAACGGAGAGTCGACTCCAAAACTTTGCAATCGATTCCTCCCGAGGAAATTGGTTCGTGTTTGCCTATGGAGGCTGGGTTTAAGCTCTTATTAATTTTTTATTATTAATTCTCAATAAAAATTGCCATTAAATGCAATTAAATATTCCATACAGCATTATAACAAATGTGTAAAAGGTTACAATTAAAAACAAAAAAGTATTACTATTATTATTGTTGTTGTTGTTAATATGATCATAATTGTTATTCATATAATAATAATAATAACAATAATAAAATAATAATAATAATAATAATGATAAAAATTATAATAATAATAATAATGTGTTGCAGTTTGCAGTTTGTCATTGAGAATTCAGACAGTCGATATGAATCGACTCCATCCACCCGCAACACAGTGAATCAGATTCCGAATCAGATTCCAGTCTGTCTGTTGTCGAATATTCTCTCGTGTCAGCGGCACGCGCACGCGCAAACACACGAGTCCAGGACACACGGTTTGCCCAGATCTTGTACTGTACGTGTTTATTTATATCCACTAGCTTTAATACTGACTGAAATTCTAAGGTCGACATTAGCCTACTGGATACCGGCTCGTTGTTAAAAGAGTCTTTGCAACTTCCACACGTCACATGACTCAAACGGTTATACACAGTGAACCTCCACTGATTGGTTGTTGGAAATAAAGGTAACCAATCAGAATCAAGCTCCGTCCTCGTGTTTGTCACATGGACTAGTTGTGGAAATAAAAACAAAAACATGACAATTTACTCATTTGTTTCTAAATATTATCAGTTTGAATATCTTGAGACCTATTTAAATAATCAGTACTTGCATTTAAGCAATACCGACCAGAAAATTTAGGTTTGAAGACGTCAAGATTGAAATGAGGAACTGATTCACGCAAGTGACGCAGAACTGGACGTGGAACAAAAACATACTGAGCAGCAGGAACAAAGTAGTTCAGTGATGGTGTAACAACACGAACCTTATGTGCATGATGGCGTTTTTCTCACTCTTTTTCCTAATGATTTCCTTTGCTGTCGTTGCAGAAGGACACCAAATCAACGACAGTCCTATAATAGGTAACGTGAGCGGTGTTGACACGCATTTTGTTCTGTCTTTCAGCCTGTATTACTAATACGGCAGTGTGTTGTTTTGTGTGTGAAGGTGTCCTTGCTCAGGAAGTGCGAACTCCTACACCGGGGAAAAACACCTACATTGCAGCCTCCTATGTCAAGTACTTGGAGTCTGCGGGTGCACGTGTGGTGCCAGTGATGTAAGTCCAAGTGTGTTCAAATAATAGAGTGTTCTTAATACGATTAAGAGCCTTGCTCAGGGGCCCAGCAGTGGCATCTTTGTGGATCTGGGATTCGAACCCATGACCTTCTGGTCAGTAGTCCGACACCTTAACCTGTGTAAGATGCTACCACATCTTTAACATGACAAAGTAAATTAACTTTACATTTAAATAAGCTCATGGTCTAAGAAATCATTTGCAGGAATTCAAAATTTTAAATGATTTAATTATTCTATTCTATTAATTTTAATTTTATAATGCAGAAGATAGGGTTAGGTGGAGAGAGATGATCCGCTGTGGCGACCCCTGAAGGGAAAAGCCGAAAGAAGAAGAAGAAGATTCTATTAATTTTATTAGCCTCAAAATAGAAGGTTTCAGTGTGTGTAAGTTCAATTAGGGTTCTTGCTGCATGAAAACCTGAATTATAACATTATCGCTTATATGAAACCATGTGCAGAATTTGATATATCTGCATATATATAATGTCAGACAAATTTGTTTTCTATGAGTGTAAATCTCTTGAGAAAAAAAAGCTGAGATACATATTGTTATTTCTGTGTGTGTAGGATTAATAAGACTGAAGAAGAATACACCAAACTCTTCAAATCTATAAATGGGTGAGTGACTGAACCCCAGGACATATCCCTATTCATCATAACATTGCATTTTATTGCACAAATAAGACTTTATTTTTTTCCCTGTAGAATCCTTTTTCCTGGTGGAGGTGTCAGCATTTTTTCATCTGGTTATGCCACAGCAGCTGGCATATTCTACAAACTTGCCCTGGAGGTAAAATCCACCGTGTTGTTCAGCTTGTTCATGCCGTTCTCATCATATTCAGAGCATAATAATGCTGATCAGTGTGAACCTAACTGTCTCTATCATTTGTAAATTTAGGGCACATATCTCAAGAGAATGTGCTTTTTAATGTGTGAGGCTGTGAACTTGGGTCAAAGAAGCATCTAATTACCAAAAAAGTTGTATTATTAGTTTTATAAGTTTACTTTGAATAATTTTTTTAATCAGAATTAAAGGTTGAATATTCGTGTGTTGATAGGCAAACTCAAAAGGAGATTATTTTCCTGTCTGGGGAACATGTCTGGGCTATGAGAAGCTCACACTCCTGACTAGTGGAAAGTCGTTACTGTCCCATACTAATACCAGTGGTGTTGCTCTACCACTCAAATTCACCAAAGGTGAGTTATTGAATAGAAATTTTTGTTGCTTATAGTTACAGTTAGAGGCTGGAAAGTATATTGTGCAACATGTCTGATTTAAATTAATTGGCTAATTCATAACTACACCAAACTGTGCCATCTTGAGGCACCCCTCTGTGACTAAGGCTGTAAAATATATTGTTGTCCTTATCTCCATTTTGGCCTTGATCTAAGTCTTTTCAGATACATTTTCTAAGAGTGGGTTGATAAATCATGGCATAGGCAAAAAAAAAAAAAAAATGTAGAGACTATTGCAGACCGAACTTAAATTGCAAGGGATCATAGTTCAGCAGTCTGTACAGCGCTGGCTAAGTAATAATTAGCCCAAAGTGTCCAAACTCTAAGCAGGTACACAAACAAATGTTGATTTAGGGAAGCTTCTACAAAGAGATTATTTAGTGTAAATTTACAGAAAGAGGTGAAAGTCGAAAAGGTGTTTAAGCTTTAACTGTAATGTCTGACGGATTACGGGGTCATGTTGTTAGGGAAATACTCAGGAGTGGTAAGAACCCCTTCACCTTTCCCTAGTGGATTTTGTCTTCTAACAACATGCCCTGTCATGTTTTATACCCAAATCCTCTGTGATTTAGAATCAACGGACAGCCGAATGTTTAAGGACTTCCCAAAGGACCTGATGACATCACTGGCAAATAAACCACTAACAGAGAACTCTCATGAGTGGAGTATCACTACTGAGGTGTTTTTACTAAAGAGTTTTATCACAGTTACTACTGCCTACAGTTTTTAGTCATAAAAAAAGTGACCCTCTTAGTTAATTAATAAATTATTGTTTGTTTTTCACTGGGACAGAAATTCACTGCAAACAAGAAGCTGAAAAATTTTTACAAAATTCTGAGTACAAGCACAGACGGACAAACGGAGTTCGTGTCCACAGTGGAAGGTGAGAACGTGTGCGGTGTATGTGTGTATGTGTATTGTGTGCGAGTCCAATATGATTTATTCAATGATTAAATTTCTAAAGCATCTATATTCTCCTTTCACACTTGCACAGCAAATGATTTCCCAATTTATGGAACCCAATGGCACCCAGAGAAGAATGCATTCGAGTGGACTCGTGAGTACATCCCCCACTCACCCGCTGCTATCAGAACCACTTTCTACATGGCCCAATTTTTTGTCAGTGAAGGTATGAACAGTACACCACATTATATGATACAGTAGACTAGGAGCATACTTTAGGGCTTTTCACACTGAAATAGTTCACCCTAGGTTATAAACAGAATCCTGTTTTTTTTTGGCCTCACTATTAACCTTAATCCTGGCTATTTATAATCTGATGTTTCACACTTTACTCTACATACCTAAACCCCAGCTTAACTTTCTTATTTGCCTGTTTGCGGTGTCAACAACCATGATACTATAAATAGAGTGCTTTAAATAATGGCTTGTCTGGCACTTTCTCATCAGTGCAAAAAACTGACAAGCACGTGGAGCAGGTGTTCTGCTAATTTTTCAGTGTCGTGTTCATTTACCCCTTTGTTATGGCAAGCACTTCTGGGATGTTCAGTGTTTTGCTGCCCAAACCGTTTTTGTTAAGTGTTGCTACGTCCTGTTTTCACATGATACGAGGCATGCGCTGTTCAGTTTCTGATCGGGTGTCTCACTGAGATTATTTCACACTCTACATGTTTGATACTACAATGTGGAGTTAAAACTGCAAAAGCAGTTGTGGCCTAATGGTTAGAGAGTTTGACTCCTAACCCCAAGGTTGTGGGTTCGAGTCTCGGGCCGGCCACGACTGAGGTGCCCTTGAGCAAGGCACCGAACCCCCCCAACTGCTCTGGGTGTGTGTTCATGGTGTTTGTCTGTGTTCACTGCTGTGTGTGTGCACTTTGGATGGGTTAAATGCAGAGAACGAATTCTGAGTATGGGTCAACATACTTAGCTGTATGTCACGTCACTTCACTTCTAATCCTGCTTAAGGGCAGGGTTTCATAACCCCCCTTCTATATTACATTCCTGTACCCCGGGGGTTTAGAACATCAGTAACCCAGGTTTAAACACAGTGTGAAAAGCCCTTTTAAAACATCACATTTAGATTTTACATGGTATTCTTAATTAAAATCATGCTCGCAATAAGAGTGCTTTTCTTTTCCTTCCTACAGCTAGAAAAAGTCTTCATAAATTTCCCAGCAAAAAAGAGGAACAGAACGCTTTAATCTATAACTACCAACCCACCTACACCGGAACCAAGTCTTTGTTTGTACAGAAATATTATTTTGATTAGGTGTTTATCACGTAAGCTATAGTCATCCTAAACATTGTGTAAAAAGAAGAAAGAAGTTAACATGCTGGTGCTGGTGCTTTATACCTATTATTTCATTTATGACTTGAAATCTGGTTGGGAAATCTATGTTTGAGATAACACACCTCTTGTGCTTGGAATGAAAACATCGCATTTCTAAACCTGAATGCAAATACCATGCTTCCACCTCCTCCCCTTTTCCTCCAATATGCTGTATCGAAGATTCATTCATTCATTCATCTTCTACCACTTATCCGAACTACCTCGGGTCACGGGGAGCCCGTGCCTATCTCAGGCGTCATCGGGCATCAAGGCAGGATACACCCTGGACGGAGTGCCAACCCATCGCAGGGCACACACACACTCTCATTCACTCACGCAATCAACCTACCATGCATGTCTTTGGACCGGGGGAGGAAACCGGAGTACCCGGAGGAAACCCCCGAGGCACGGGGAGAACATGCAAACTCCACACACACAAGGCAGAGACGGGAATCGAACCCCCAACCGTGTGAGGCAAACGTGCTAACCACTAAGCCACCGTGCCTTGTATTGAAGATTTTACATTAAAAATCTTTTCAAAATGCTTTGCTCTTTTTTTTTTTACTTAATTTTCAATTCAGGCCCAAATATTGGTCAAGTCAAATAAGAAACCTTAAATTAACTTATAACTAAAATATCAACAAATCACATTTGACATTTGTTTCATTAGTGATCAGTTTATAATTGTGTGCACTTGACATTTGCCTTTGTACATTTACAGAAGTACCAACAGAAGTGTTTGCAGACATGAACAGCAACACCTAAATGAATTTAGTTGGCTGTGTGGGGAAGTTTCCAATGCAAATTTATTTGTTCTTTAACAGTTGTCAGTGATTGCGTGTGTGTGTTTTCTTGAACTTGAGCGTGTGCGGCTTTCTGTGCGTTTTGAAAGCTGGAGCCTCAGAGTTGAGTGTAGGGCATAATCATAATTATGACATAAACCTTAGTCTTCATTTCAACCATCAAGTGTCTGACATCATGTTCAATCCACTGAACATCAACTTCTGGCATTCTAATATAATAAAACACAAGACTCGTAATTACACTTGTTTTATTTAATACAAAAATAATGCTTGTTTAGGCTTTACATTGCATGACCAGTGAATTTTTACACACCTAACAAGTGTAGGTATAAGGCACAGTTTTTTTGTTGTTGTTGTTATTGGTTTTTGTTAATGACAAAGGTGTCTGCAGTATCGGTTCCCTACACCCTCGTATACATACACACACAATTACTACATGTAGTGCAAAGTTACATCAGCTTTGTATTATTATTATCCAATATTTTTGACCCCTTCAGTGGCATTTTCTAATACGCTCACTGTCCACTTTATTAAGAACACCTGTATTTTCATACAGGTTTCTAATCAGTCACTGGTGTATAAATAAAATCATGCAGATACAGATCATCTGTTAACCTTCATATCAGACATTAGAATCTAACGAACAGAACGTGTGATCTCTGTGAGCATGGTATGCTTGTTGGGACTATATGGGCAGATTTCTTACAGAAGAGTCTCCAGTGTCTCACGATAACCTCCAGATTCTTGTTGGCTGACAGGAGTGGAACAAAATATGGTCTTCTGCTGTTGTAGAGAAATCCACCACAAGATTTGATATCTAGTGTATGCTGAGCTACTATACAGCACAGCAGGACTGTACAGTAATAATACTATATGCTTCTCGGCAGCTTGATCCAGTCAGTCACTCTCAGTCACTCTACACACTTTTTGTGTGCAGTGTTCCTTATAAACTCCAGAGAGTGCTGTGTGTGAATATAATCTGCTGTTTCTAAAATACTCAAACCAACTCATTTGTTCCCAACATCCGAGCTACGATCAAGCTCACAGAGATCACACATCTTATTCATTAGTATGTTTGATGTGAAAATTAAGTGAAGTTCTTGACCAGCACCAGCACGATTAAACACTTGCTTGGCTGATTAGATAACTGGATCAATGTGTAGTTGTTTCTAATGAAGTGAACGCTGAGTATATTCAAGTAACAGTATTATGCACCTTCAGTGGTCTGCCTCCTTCTTCATCACCTTTCACTTTGGTCCATTTCAGTGGTTTCATTTATTCAAAGCCGAACTCTCAAAACTATTTGTAAACCTTCATTTGTGGAATCCTATCAACTCATTTTAATTGCTTGTGCATGTCCCAAGCTTTGCAAAACACAAAACAGCTGTAATCCATCCACCTTTTCTTCCTGTTGACTGAAAACCCAGGACACCAGAAGGACAAGATGCATTACCCATGCTCTCCATAAATCACTATTCAATTAAACAGCATATATATTCATGTGGTATTTTGTTCAGAACCAGAAATCAGCCAGAGGTTAGGGTTGGCTTGTGGCTGTAACTGGCTGAGACGTCACAGTAATTCTTTGCAACTGATTTAATGCTTCATATGGGGGACAGGCTTTGCCTCTGGGATTGGCTGAGTGCTGGATGCCAGACGTCTACAATGAAGATGAGCCTGTAGCTTTCTGCATCCTGCCACACTTCGTGCTCGAACGAATCATCAAATATCAACACCTTTCCTTCTTCCCACTCTCTGCAACACACACACACACACACACACACAGAGGTTTGTCAGCCAAAGTTATAGAAAAGACCAAAATGAACAGAATACATTTATTGTTTATATCTCTGTTGTTCCAGCAATCTACTCTGAAACTTTTTCCTTTTATGTCGATGTTAACTGACCGGGTCTGGTTGGTGCAGCGGATTCGACAGCCTTTCTGAGGGATGACGAGACCGAGGTGCATGCGCAGACGGCAGTTAGTGGGTCCAGTGTGAGGCCATACATGTGTGCCAGGCTGCATCACTGAGAACTTGATCTGAAGTTGCAAGAAATACAAGAGCAGGTGGAATTACATTTAGAATTATAACCAGTAACCAGTAAGAAACAAAAGGCACTCGCACTGTAAAATGTTCTAATCTGTTAACATTCATCTTATCTTAATCTGAAAGAAATGATAGCATATTGATTGAGCACATTAATACTGTATGGGGATGTGGTAGCCTAGTGATTAAGGTGTTGGGCTACCAAATCAGAAGGTTGTGAGTTCGATTCCTACGTCCACCAAGCTGCCACTGCTGGGCCCCTGAGCAAGGCCCTTAACCCTCAGTTGCTCAGTTGTATAAAAAAGTAAGTCACTCTGGATAAAGGCGTCTGCTAAGTGCTGAAATGTATATAGTTGTGATTTGACTTACAGTCTAAACTACTGTCAGACTCGTGTTGTTACAGAAAATAATTTAAAAAATATATATTTAGAAAATAAAAAAAAAAACAAGCTGCATTATAAAAATCCAAAACTGCCACTTGCATGCATTCTGTCAGCTAAAAGTTACAGTGGAATGTGTAATAAAATTGAAAGCAGTAAAATTTATCCTTTAATGGCGAGGGAAAGAAATTTTGTCCAAAATGCGACTTGTATTTATTCTCAATTATTTCCAATGTACTATGTACACAAATATCTATTTGTAAATCTAAATAACGCTCTGCAGGTCTGTTAAGTCTTTAGCACGGTGTATTTGAGTGTAAGCTTGGCCTGGAACAGATGGTAATACTGTATATGTGAATGAGAAAGCTGTACCTGGCCTCTCTTGCAGGTGGTGGCCTCTTTGAAACGTTCCAGTAAAGCACAGGTTTTGGGGACACTCTGACAGGAAGAACTGACTTTCCTTCCTGTAAGTAGTGTTATATATAAAGATAAGTGGTGTATATGTGTACAATGTGTGAGTCAATATCGGACTGTGTGTATCGTACCCTGCTGCCAGAGTGTAAACTGGCCCCAGTCTCCTGTCTCTCGAAGATTCTCATCTTCTGGCAAGAAGAGTCCACTTTTAGTGTCCAGCACGGCTAACGCTTCGTCTCTGATGGTCATCCAGTTCCGCTCCAGCGTCTACATACACGCAATTAGGTTAAGTAAATAACATGGATTTAAACAGAAAATGAATTATATATGTTTTGAATTATAGTGACAAGAAGAGTAAGACAAATAGTAAAATAAGTACAAATACACAGCATTGACTTTTTAAAATGTTAGGAAAAAGCCAGTGTAAGCCAAAGTGTCTAAAATAAATAAAATTTAAATAAATAATGGTGGATTTTCCTGTAATAAGGATATAGATATTTCGATATCATCAAGCATAATTAAAGTTCAGACAAATTTACTTAGTAAAATTATACGGGGTGATGAGCTCACTATGAAAAATTATTTCTGCATGAGCTCAGATCACGCTTGCAGTTCATCCCAGGGGGTTCAGGGAACAAAGCAAGGGCAACCTATCACAGGGCACATACACCTATTCACAGACTATGGACAATTTAGAGATGCCACTCAGCCTACAACACATGTCTTTAGACTGGGGGAGGAATCTAGAGTACCCAGAAGAAACCCCAGCGGGGGCGGAAATCAAGCCTGCCAATCATGTTGCAGCTAATTCACTATATATATTCATTCAGTACCCGAACAAGGTCAACGTATCCAGTATCTTTGGCTGTCCACCATGGTTGAGCTTGTAGTCCTGCCACGTTATACAGTGACCGCTGCCAAACAGAGGCGAAATGACCATGTCGGTAACCAGCCTCGTACCATTCATGAGCCTGCTGCAGAAATACACACACACAACCATTACTCTTATTGTAGGATGAATAATGCAAATGAAGTGAGCGTCTTTCTTTTGTTGGTCGCAACTTACAGTCGGGTCTCCTACTCTCTGCAGTGCATCCCCAAGGTGAAAATAAAATCTCCCATCATCAGTTCCTGGTGCCCCAGACTCCAAACCCTCCTAAACATCAACACACAAACACAAATGATTGTGTATACTCTGTGTTTTATATATATATATATATATATATATATATATATACACACACACACATATACACACACACACATATATACACATATACATATATATACACACACACACACACACACACACTGTGTATATGCATATACATATACTCTGTTGGACTCACCTTAAGGTAAGGTATGCTTTCTGCTATCTTATTTTCAGATTTAAGTATGAATCCATAATGCACTTTGGCAAAGCCATCACTGGGAGCAACAGCCAACACCTGGGAAGAGAAACAACAAAAGGGAAACATTATATTTTCATCACTTTAGTAGTAGAGTGTCTTTTAGAGTAATCACAACACACTTATCTATAAAATCCTAGTCACATCAAAAACATTACCTCCTCATAGACTCGTTTGGCACCCACGTTATCACCAATCAGAAGATGAGCCACTCCTAGATCATTCTTCAGAGTGATGTCATCTGGGAAAATCTGCACAAGCCTTTCCAAGGTTGCTAAAGAGCCCTTTGTACGTCCTGTTAAGAAATAATCATTTAGAATGAATCTGGAGATGTGCATGTGAGGATGTACAGTATCAGTGCACGCACATACTTACCAAGAAACTGCTGTCTGTCAGCACGTCTCTTTAACGTGACTTTGATCAGTTCTGCAGGAGCATCTGGGAGCTCTGCTGCCTCCCTATAAGTGTTTACAGCCTTCAGGAGCATCTCATTACTACGCAATTTCTCAGCCATATCGTCCTCAGCCTGAACAAAAAAAAATGATGCACTGATCAAAATCTTGTAATATATATATATATATATATATATATATATATATATATATATATATATATATATATATATATATATATATATAACAATAATATATGTCATAATATGCAGTGAGATACTGCCTCTTTTTATCCAAACCTCTTACCTGAGCTTTACCATAGCGACTCCTGGGACTCTGGGGATATTTCTGCACAAGAGCTTCAAAGGCACGCAGAGCTTCTTCAACTTTACCCTAAACATTCAAACCAAAAGCTTAAAACAAAACAAACAAAAAAAAACTTTGAAATTTGACTTAATTCTTATTCAAGAAACCCGAACAGTGCCTACCTTCTTACGGAGTTTTTCAGCTGCATTGATTTCTGATTTTATTATTTTGTCAAATTTATTGAGGATGCTTGGCTTTTTCTTCTTAACTGCGAAACGTTCACAAGCAGACATGTGAACTTGACTAAAGTGGAACAGTGAAATTACTGAGCACAAAACAAAAACTTCTTTTACTTTTTATACTAACCCTCTGTTTCTGGTGTAATCCCCGATTTCGGTTGATGTGCAGATGAAGACTCTGAAGTGGTTTGAGGTTTGGATGTTTCCGTCACAGTCTCTGGGGTCAAGTCACTTGCCACTACGGGTAACACTGTAGGTTCAGCCTCAAGCTTCTGTGGAGCTTTAGTTTCAGGTGTATCATCCAGTGTAGATCCTAGAGAGGATTATAACAATGAATTTTTTTCATTTTATTTAAACATAAATGAATACAACATTTTATTTAATTTAAATAAACCTGCCTTTATTCTCATCAGCTAGAATGTCCGCAACTAACATATTGGAAGATACAAAAATGAATACATTATATATAAACATAACATACAGTATAATGGAAGATAAACAATGTTTTTCAATGCAACCTACACTCGTTTTCTAGCTGTTTATAGTACGACTCTTCACTTTGGTATCTTTCTGTTGCAGACAGCTCTTAAATTTAAGAAAATATAAATAAAAAAAAAAAGGAAAAGAGAGAGAATTAAACTTTGCATGTCGTTCCCATGACCATAGAAATGAAAGGATCTCAGGAAGACCAGCATGTCAAAAACATTCATTTCAAATTACCTAACGTTTTCTCCGGTGAAGCCTCTACAACTAATTCTGAAACACACAACAACTGATTATCTAAAATTACGGTGTAATGATCAAGAATACTTAATGCATCAATAATAATAATAATGAATGTACAAGTAAATTCTTAAATACTATTAAGTAGAAAGCTGTTCTGATGTATAACATGAAAACCACAGGAATCTCACCTCCAGTGCTGTCAATGCTTTCTTGTGAATCTGTGAGATAAGAAGACGGGAAGTGGAAGTTGAGAACAGCTAAAGATCAAGTTTCACTGATGCATAAGCTTTATAGAGCAAATATCATGATTATCATTTACTTTACGCTAGCGTCTGTATTTTGCCGTTTTCTCAGCTAGCCCATTTCAAGCCTAACATGAAATTCGTCGGAAATTGTAACACAATACAATCAAGTGTATGAACAGAAAATATTACTAACCAAAAGGTTGAAAAGATGCTGGTGCAACTACGTTGTCTGCAAAGACACCGAGAAAAGTCAGAAACAAATTTTTTCAGCTTATAAGTATTTTATACAAATATAGCTAATATTGCATCAATAAATAATACGTATTTATAAAACTGTTAATTCTGGTCCTTTAATTTCATAAGCAGTATTCCAAGAGTGCAGACTCAACAGATCTTATCACAGGCTATAGCTTCAAAACAGATATATTACTCCATTTCTCTCCATAGAGTACACTCTGGTCCTTACTGAGTCCTTTGCCAGCTCGAGACATCATAAACTGATCCAGGAGACGGTTGCATGCTTTATTTTCCACCTCAAAAAACCTCCAACATCAGATTTAAAATCTCACTAGAGGGCTTAAAGTTTCCACTGGGTTACAAACACACCGACCCTCAAGACACAAGGATAACATGTATCAGGGGTCTTTTCTGTATTGAGATTGTGCCAGCTCTAAAGGATTTCGGGCCTGCAGTGAGAAGAGGCCAACCCTGTTAGAATCCTGAGGCATCTAGAGACGTACCAGCTCCCAGTTGGATTCCATTTCATGAGGATCTCAGACATTCAAAGAGGAGACACCAACTACATGTGGTCTCTGAGGACAACAACCTCCTAATCAATACACAATTGTCGAACTGTAGAAAGGACATTATTCCTAATAACACTCGCTAGTGTTTATAGCGGTTTATAATCACACACTCCAGTGTCACCCAAATGAGTCTGGTTCCTCTCAAGGTTTCTTCCTCTTCCATCTAACGGAGTTTTTTCCTTGCCACTGTCCCGTCAGTCACCTCAGACTTGCTCATTGGGGATAAATACAAACACATTTACATACAAGTCTAATATTAATCTTTGTATAATATTAACTTTTTGTACTTTCTTATGTTCTATAAAGCTGCTTTGAGACAATGTCCATTGTTAAACGTGCTATACAACTAAATTTGAATTGAATTGAATTATTGGCATCCAGTTGGTGGAGGGAAATTAAGGGACATTAAGGGGAAATTTATTCCCCTTTATAAGTGATTAACAGGAGGAGGTCTTACGAGACGGCCTGAAGCATTGTGAAAGTGAAGCATGTGACAGAGCTGAAAGAAAATGCACTTTTCCAGTGCCTTACCAACCCCAAACACATATCCTGATCAAACAGCTTAATTAATCAATTTTAAATATGTTTGTGGGGCCAAAAAAAAAAAAAAAAACAACAGAAAATATAACTAACCAAATGGTTGAAACGATGCTGGTGCAATTATCTTGTCTGCAAAGACACAGAGAATAGTTAGAAATACATTTATATTTTCAGCTTATTAGTATTTTATATAAATAAAGCTTATATTCAAAAGGATGTTAGGAACAGGAAGCGGCTAGAATACCTGTTGTTTCCTGTTTAAGACGTCTCCTATTTGGTTTGGTGGAAGCGAAGTGTAAATGACTTGTTTGTGACTGACTATGCTGAAAAGCACCAACTCTTAGATCTTTACAAACCTCACTCATACGTTTCTTGTAACCAAAAAGCTACACATTGAACTAACTAAGAAAGTGTTGGGAATTGATATTCCTTAAACACACATTCATATTTCATTGTCAGATGTTTGTATATGTAAAATGATCATATACGTACTGTAACCCGTAACAGCTATATTGTAATTATTGGTATTATGGATGATCCCAGTATTGTGTAGTTATGGGTTTTATGATGCTTTATACTGGTTGTGATGTTACCTGCTGTTTTGAAGGGCTCTTCCTTAGTTTCTGAATCACTTTGCCCCTTTAGTCCTGCATGATGTAGCAGAAAGAAGCAGAAACTAAACCTTAACTACATGTTACTTATTATATCACAGACAATCAATAAGTAAACAGAAAACTTTCCCATTTGGTGCTCATGAAGACAGTGGCAGCGCGGGCCTGCTCGAGCACCGAAGTGTGAGTGGAGGGTGGAGAAGGAAGGGGTCGGGTTCTACTAATGAATGTTCTGTGATGCAGTGGAGCGGAGCAGTTGAGTGAATAAAAAGGGGACAAAAGAAAGCAGAGAGAGAGGAGAGAAGAGAGAGAGGAGAGAGAGAGTAATAGCAAAAGTAAACATACAAAGATTAAAGCACCATTTGACTTGTTCCAAGCCTGTCTTCCTCATTATTTGCCCACACTTGGTAGTGTGTTGCAAAACATTCATAAGTTCACACACACCGACACACACGCACCTTTCTCCATACAGAAATGACACCAAACAAACATAAATAAATATACAAGTCTGAGCCTTGTACAATTAAGCTGCTACGATACATTTTAATAGAGAACAGCGTTCACATGTAATAGGAACAACAATCGGACTTCTTTATTTCTGACCAAACACAATTTCATAAATCACATATACACATACACACACTCTAGTCACATATATTCTATATATAGACTTGTAATGAATAAATAAATATTGTATAGGTAAATATTCATGTATAAACACTATTGTTCATCTAAACATTGCTTATTTTAATTGGTGGTTCCATATTTCACATTTAAAAAAAGAAAAAGAAAGAAAAAATCAACGATAATGTAGGTGTTTCGAACTAAATGTTTCTGTATTTTCCACCGTGCATGATGTCAACAAGTTTAGATTGTATTGTCTATTGATTTTATTTAAATCATTCATTTAATCATCTTTAAGAGAGAGAATTCTGTTGATCAAGTGTAGAACCATAATGCTAATTTTGTCCTCCTTAATAGATATAAAGATGATAGAAAATACATGATAGAAAACATGTCAGCTTTTAAAAATGAAAAAATAAAACAAAAATAAGAGCACCAGTATGAGAACCAAAATAATATTAAAATACATTAAATAAACTGCTACATCTCTTCAATTTTTAAATAACAGACAAAAGAATATATATGCATCATTTATTATAGGTAACAGAGCATTTGACTAAAGTTTAAATAGGAACAAATCAAGAAAACAATTTTAAAAGCTAATATTAAAAGCAATCAAACAACATTAAATGCTCATTTTTAGCATTTTTAGCCTTTCTTCAAATATCTATTACACTAAATAGAATGTACCCTTTCACTAAAAACTCAATACATTCTATTAAGGTATCATCACAAATATGCACCAAAAAGTCGTCTAAACTCCAGAACCCAAACGTACTCCAGTACTCAAAAGTTCCTGTACTTCGGACGATCCAAAGCAGAATACGAGAACGTCAGCCTCCAAGAACCAAAACATGATCTCCACTGCATCAGGTTGAAATGTGCAGTGTATTCAATCCAAAATAAACAGAGGACTTTAGACCATTCTAGAATTAGTTGACCTTGTCCTATCAGACACTTCTCATGTGTCATTTTGTTTTCACTGGGTTTAAATCAAACCTTACACAAACCTTACACTGCATTTAACTGGTCGTTTTTTTGCTTTTCCAGATTGAAGATTTCAGGAGATCTTTGTTAGAAGCTTTTTTCTCCTCCTTCTCATCGTTAGTCTGACCAGACACTGAATCCTTCATTGATTCAGATTGTTTAAACTTCTCACTTAGTTTTTTTGCTTTTTCTTTGCCCTTGCCTTTCTCTGGTGCCTTTTCTTTTCCCACTTTATCCAGTGTTTCTGCCCCAGCCTTTTGTTTTGTTGCCTTTTCTTTTGCTAGCCTGTCCTTTTCTGCTTTCTCTCTCGCTAGCTTTTCCTTTTCTGCTTTCTCTCTCGCTAGCCTCTCTTTTTCTGCTCTCTCTTTTTCAGCTTTTTCTTTCACTAGCCTTTCTTTTTCTGCTCTCTCTTTTTCAGCGTTTTCTTTTGCTAGCCTTTCTTTTTCTGCTCTCTCTTTTTCAGCGTTTTCTTTTGCTAGCCTTTCTTTTTCTGCTCTCTCTTTTTCAGCTTTTTCTTTCGCTAGCCTCTCTTTTTCTGCTCTCTCTTTTTCAGCTTTTTCTTTCGCTAGCCTCTCTTTTTCTGCTCTCTCTTTTTCAGCTTTTTCTTTTGCTAGCTGTTCTTTTTCTGCTCTTTCTTTTTCTGCTTTTTCTTTCGCCAGCCTTTCTTTTTCTGCTTTCTCTTTTGCTAACCTTTCTTTTTCTGCCTTTTCTTTCGCTAGTCTTTCCCTTTCTGCTCTCTCTTTTTCTGCTTTTTCTTTTGCTAGCCTTTCTTGTTCTGCTTTCTCAGCCTTTTCTTTTGCTAGTCTTTCCTTTTCAGCCCTCTCTTTTTCTGCTTTTTCTTTTGCTAGCCTTTCTTGTTCTGCCTTTTCTTTAGCTAGTCGTTCCTTTTCTGCTCTCTCTTTTTCTGCCTTTTCTTTTGCTAGTCTTTCCTTTTCTGCTCTCTCTTTTTCTGCCTTTTCTTTTGCTAGTCTTTCCTTTTCTGCTCTCTCTTTTTCTGCCTTTTCTTTTGCTAGTCGTTCCTTTTCTGCTCTCTCTTTTTCTGCCTTTTCTTTTGCTAGTCTTTCCTTTTCTGCTCTCTCTTTTTCTGCCTTTTCTTTTGCTAGTCTTTCCTTTTCTGCTCTCTCTTTTTCTGCCTTTTCTTTTGCTAGTCTTTCCTTTTCTGCTCTCTCTTTTTCTGCCTTTTCTTTTGCTAGTCGTTCCTTTTCTGCTCTCTCTTTTTCTGCCTTTTCTTTCTCTAGTCTTTCCTTTTCTGCCTTTTCTTTCGCTAGTCTTTCCTTTTCTGCCTTTTCTTTCGCTAGTCTTTCCTGTTCTGCCTTTTCTTTCGCTAGTCTTTCCTGTTCTGCCTTTTCTTTTGCTAGTCTTTCCTGTTCTGCCCTTTCTTTTGCTAGTCTTTCCTGTTCTGCTCGCTCTTTTTCTGCCTTTACTTTTGCTAGTCTTTCCTTTTCTGCCTTTGCTTTTGCTAGCCTTTCTTGTTCTGCTTTCTCTTTTTCTGCTTGCTCTTTTGCCAACCTTTCTTGTTCTGCTCTCTCTTTTTCAGCTTTTTCTTTTGAAAGCCTTTCCTTCTCTGCTCTCTCTTTCTCTGCCTGCTCTTTAGCCAGTCTTTCTCTTTCTTGTCTCTCCTTCTCTGCTTGCTCCCTTGCTAGTTTGTCTTTTTCTGCTTGCTCTTTTCTTAGCCTTTCCTTTTCAGCTTCCTCCTTAGCCAGCCTTTCTTTTTCTGCTTTCTCTTTAATTAGCTTTTCCTTTTCTGCCTTCAGCTTAGCAAGCCTCTCTTGCTCAGCTCTCTCTTGAGCCGCCTTCTCTCTGGCTAATTGCTCTTCATGCTTTTTTCTTGCTTTCTCTTGAAGCAGTTTAGCTTCCTCTTTGGCTTTTTTGGCAGCGAGGATGGCTTTTCTCTCTTGTTCCTCGTTGGCAAGAATGCTTCGGACCTCAGCCAGTGCTAGCTTAGCAATCTTTTTAGCCTCAATCTTCTCATGGATCATCCGAAGCTGCTCCTTCAGAGCTGCTTTCAGTTTGTGCCCAATTTGTCTGGTAGAAGGTTCTAGATAAGGATGACCAAAAGTCTTCAGTTTGGGGGACATAATCTGCCACTTTCCATGCAAAAATCCAGTTCATGCCTGTGACAAGCTTGTACAATATAATAATGTTATTCTCCCTGTGCAATATTTAGTGACAATGTGCAAATTCAAATTTCCCCTTTTAATAGTTAAAAGAACTTTAAATGCATGTTTTATATAGATTTCAAACAGACATTTGTTTGCGCCATATATATATGGTTCAACGGTAACAGACGTGATGGTACAACATGACCAGACGGACATCTGTAGGCAAAGGAAGCACTTTCACCGCATGGCCATAACAGTCTTAACCAGTATAACCAAATGGGTACTGATACTACTTCATACTGTTCTGTGCTGGCATGGCCATATGAGCACAACTATGGTCTCTTGTCCCTTTTTATGCTGCTCAATCAAAACTAGAAGCTACAATAACAACAAATAGTGACGCATTTAACTGTGATGATGTTAGAAGGTTGTGGAATATACAAGACTCTATAGTGTAGCACTGCAGAGATGGAAATAGTGTAAATTCTTCTGGCTCTGATAAAATCACTGAATTTCACTTTTACATAAATCAATAAATATTGAATGATATTTTAAAACCACCAAATATATTGTTAGGGAGCATCCAAGAAATAAATGGAAAGCTATATACACAAAATGTAATGCTGCAATACATGAACACGGTCATCAATAAATTGTGACCAGTTGTAAGGAGAACTTAAACACTGATCAGCCATAAAATTAAAACCACCTGCCTATTATTGTGTAGATCTTTCCTTGTACCAACAAAACAGTTCTAACCAGTTGAGTCACGGACTCAGAAAAACCTCTGGTGTGCTGTGGTATCTGGCACCAAGATGTTAACAGCAGATCCTTCAAGTCCATCAAGGTGGGGCTTCCATGGATCAGAAATGCTTTTCCAGCACATCCCACAGATGCTCCATGAGACTGACATCTGGGGAATTCGGAGGCCAAGTCAACAATTGAGCCATTTGTTAGGTTTCTCAAACTATTCTTAAACAATGTTTGCAGTGTGGCAGGGCACATTATCCTATTGCAAGAGCCCACTGCCAATAGGGAATACCGGTGCCCTGAAGAGATATGGTACATGCAACATTTACATGAATTCCATAACCCAAGGTTTGTTAGCAGAATGGTGCCCAGAGCATCACACTGCCTCTTCCGGCTTGCCTTCTTTCAAAGACTCACACACTCAGACATCCACATTATGCAAAAGCAAACATGATTCATTAGACCAGACCACCTTCTTCCAATGCTCAATGGTCCAGTTCTGATGCTCACATACCCACTATAAGTCAATGGGGGACAGGGGTCTGCATAGGCCCTCTGACCAGTCTGCAGCTAAGCATCCATATATGCAGAAAGAAGTGATGCACTGTGTGTTCTGACACCATTCTTCATAAAAAGCATTAACTTTTATCAGCAATTGGTACTGCAATATCTCTTTTGTGGGATCGAACCAGCTGGGCTTTCCTCCTCCTGATTTGAATCAATCAGCCTGGAGCACCTATGGCCCTGTTATCTGTACACCAGTTGTCCTTCCTTGGACCACTTTTGGTAGGTACTAACAACCACATACTGTGAACACCCCACAAGCCTTGTCATTTTGGGGATGCTCTGAGCCAGTTGTCTGGCTATCACAATTTGGCCTTTGTCAACATCACTCAGATCCTTATGATTGCCCATTTTTTTTACTGCTTTCAACAAACCAAACTTTAAGAACTGACTATTTAATTAGTGCCCAATATATCTCATCCATTTACAGCAACCACTGTAAAGAGATAATCAATGCTGTTCACTTGAATTTTCAGTGTTTTAAAATTATGGATGATTGATGCTGGACTTAATCTGATATCCAGCATATAGATAATCTGTTTTTTTTTTCTTCTGTGAATCTGTCAAAGTAGAAATGAGTATTAATGGCCTACTTAATGGAGACTAAAACATCAGTTACAAATGTAACTTGATAAATGCCAGGGATTGTGAGAATAACCAAGATAACTCTACAAGACCTGTGAAGGTGCAGACGTCTTCTAAGTTGCAAAGTGGGGCCACTATGGATCGGACTTGGTCGCATTGGTTTGGGATCTAAAGAAGGCCAATAAGTAAAAACCTTGAACATATATTTTGTGGCAGGGTACATTATCCTGCTGCAAAGGCCCCTGCCATTAGGGAATATATGTACCCTGAAGTAGTGTACTTGGTCTGCAACAAAGTAGGTAGGTAGTACATGACAAAGTAACATCCACATGAATACCAGGACCCAAGGTTTCCCAGTAGAACATTACCCAGAGCATCACACTCTGACCTGTCAGGGGCTGGGGCCACAGACCCAGTCTAGTACAATGCACTGTCTGTTCTGACACCTTTTTAATCATTGTATCAAAAGTAAACCTTTTCAGGAGTTTGTGATACAGTAGCTCTTCTGTGGGATTGACCCAGACATGCAAGCCTTCTCTCTCCACACACATCAGTGAGCCTTGGGAAACCAATACTAGTTAACTGATTGTTCTCCCTTGGACCACTTTCGGTAGGTACTATCCACTGTAGTCTGGGAACACCCTGATGGTTTTTTAGAGGTTTTACCCCATCACCTTGCAATCATAACTTCTCTTAGATGTTTATGCTAAACTTTTTCATGATTCCAACACATCAACTCAACAAGTGCCCCTTTTCCACCGAGGCAGTTTGCATGCTGGTTCAGAGCCAGAGCCTAATTTAGAACCAGTTCTTTCTTTTTCGATAGCCAAAGCACCAGCTCTGAACCAGGAAAAGTAGTTCTTAAGTAGCACCAAAACGTTGCTGGTCTAGACTTAAGAACCGGTTGTGTCAGGGGCTGTGGGCGGGGTTACTGTTAGCACCTTTGATAATGTACCTTAAGTATACTAATGTTTAATACACGTTTACTTTACCGCAATATGATCAATTATCAGCACACATGATAGTAGGTAGCTACATGCTAAGGCTAAGTTTTTTCTGTGTTAATAATAAAATAACGTTATGTACTTTCTCGATTACTACCTCCGTTTATATGGATTACATGGAGCTGCACGTACACGTTGGATTCGCCGCGTCTGGGTGTTAATGTAGGTTCACAAAGCCATGAGCATTAACAGTAAAGCAACATCGCCATTGTTGATGTTTTTGTGTTTGCCGCTGCTGCGCTAACGTTGCTGTGTAACGCGACACGCATACAGTGACGTCAGACTCGGCTTTGTGATAGCTCTCTAGCCGGTGGAAAGGCAAACCGGTTCTTATAAGGTTCACCAGTGGAACCAACTTTGAACTAGCACCCGGTTCTTTTTGGTGGAAAAGGGTTATAAGTCTTCACTTGCTGCCAAATGTATCCCACCCCTTGCCAGGTGCCGGTGTAATGAGATAATCAATGTTATTCACCTGTCAGTGGATTTAATGTTATTGCTGATCAGTGTACATCAAGCCACCTGCACAGCTTTGTCATTCTAAATAAAGTAAGCTGTAAATGACAAAAAAAATGGCCACGAACAAAGCTTTCTATGGCTCATGGTGGTAATTTAACTAGATGAGATTTCAAGCTGATTAAATCAATACCCAGAAATTTTTTACAAGGTAAACTGCAGGCAGGGAAGAATAAATATTGCACAAGCCTAGCTCATAAGCATTCACAGTTAGTGTGCACATCAAGCTTCTGCAGTCACTAGTACTCAGGGAGACGATTCACATTCACAGCCCTCAGTTATCATTAATAACCTCCAAAATTCCAAGACATTCAACGACAGTGTTAAGCCACTCACATCGTTGTATTATTTATTTCTTCAGACACATATCATCTCTATTTTTAATCCTATGCCAACTTCATTAAAATGTACAAAAATCACGTTAGTGAATTGGATCACCACAAATAATCCGATTCCTGAAAATCATCTTCCTTTAAAATCCAGTTCTAATCCAGAAACAGGGTTGAACTTTACCTTCTGTAGGAAGATACATCTTCAGGAACACATTAATCATCTTTACAATTACACTTCAATACACAATCATAACAACAAACCAAAATAAATCAGCACAACCCATGCCAAGTACCTCTAATTTTCTTAAGAATCTCTTCTTTCTCATCTGTAGTGATAGTGAAACAGTAACATCAGTAACATCAACACGTTTCACGTCACACGTTTGAACTTTATTTGACATGAACATTTAGCAGTTTACCAGCAAAGAAATTCCCATTTGAATGCTGGAACAATGATTAAAACAAGTTTCAAACATGTATAAAACTAAGGCTATGGATGACATGAACGAAAATTTCAAAACAGGGCAAAATCAAGAGTAGGTTTCAATAGCTTAAGGATGGGATTGGCAAAGTCCAAGGCTACAACATCTATTTCAAATGTTGTCTACAGAAGTCCCAAAATAATTTCATTATTCGCATGCAAAGTATAACCACCAAAAATATGGCTTAAAACATAGTCTGGGACTTCCAAGTTTTTTTTAGGAATTATCTAGGAATTGCTTCAAGGCTGCACAACTGATCGACGATCTCTTAGATGAAGGATCACATCTACACTGAATAAATCAAAATAGCTGAAAAGAGCTTTTATTTAAAACCACTTAAGGTAGTTCCTTTTTCATACGTGTCCCTAAAAGAGGATCAAATGGGGAAGAGGATTAAAGTTACAATAAGATTTTGGAAAACTATACAAACACAGCGTGGCCTGTGGGAGAAAATCTAATGTGTACTTTTAAATGATCTGAATGGCTTTGTATTATCATATGCAGGTAATTACACACAAGTAATAAGAACCTTTTTTTCTTCTAAACTATGATAAAGCAATGTACATCATTCTTTCAAAAAAGATATTGCGTCATGATGGTGGTGATAGTTTTGTAACATCACTCAGCATAACAGAAACTGGAAGTTTATTAAAACTGGGCTCTAAATTTGAACTTGTCACTCGTCTACAGGTTTTAAACAATTCCTAGAACATATCAACCTGAAAGAGTGATGACCAACTACATCCGGTTAAACTAAAATATTCAGATGTATTCACTTGTGGAAGGATGCTTGAGATGCAAACATGACATGAGAAAACATGACATTTGAGACAAATGAGAAAAATTCTCCATTAAGTTGCCGGTAAATATTTATGATGTGCACTATAACATATCGTCGCTGTCGGGCAGAATCCTCATATCTCCAAAACCGTTATTTTTCAGGAAATGAAAAAAAAAACGCTGTACCTTATCTGCAGTGCACAGGGTTTAGTCCGCGTTGCAGTGGATTGTCTTGCGCTAAATTCCTGTCCTCAGACGAGCACCAGAACTAGCGGGGGTCAAGATTTTTTTTTCTTTGAGCCCAGTGTTTTGAAGACATTTACCTCAGAAGACGTGTTGATTCGCTGCGACTCTTATTAAGGAGAAATATGACGCGAATCTCTCCCTCGGAGTGAGGAAGAGGTGGACAGTTGAAGTGTCCAATGGAGTTATGAGACTTGCGCTCAAGCTTTTTTCAAGACTGTAGATTGGTTAATAACTTTACGTGGGGACTGACCACTAGCATCGATATGTGAAAAAATATGAAATTGACCAAATTTGGACATACGAGGTTTCCGCCCGACAGCGGCGATATATCATAACATGTATACATGCATGCAATATAAAGTTTAAACAGACATTATTGAACTAAGATGAGGCAATAATCCAACTTTGATTTTAAATGAACCAACAAAAATTTTTACCCACTACATGTTACATCCCTTGACTTTAGGATGTAGAAAGCTGACTGTATGATTGGCAGACACCAAGGCACGAAGACACAATGCAGTGTGATCCACCAAGCCAAGCACAGTTAACATTAGCATTAGAGATAACAAAAATGGAATTAACATGCACATTTGAAGACAGTCATTTTAACAAAAATCTACATGGCTACGTATTAAAATAAAGGATCACAAATTATGGTAACTTTAAACAATCACCTTTATTCAAGTGAACACAACTAGCAATTTTAACAACAGAAAGCCTCCTACATGCCAACCTGAGCGCGCACACACACACACACACACCACATCCAAAATCTCAATGAAGCTTGTAGCTTTCGAACAAAGAGCCAGAAGAACCAAACAAGCTGCCTTTCTTAAATACCTTTGCTTGCATTCTTTATTTTAGTGGTCGGAGAAATGCTCTCTGATTCAGAAGATAAAAAATAGTGTTATTAGATATGTGAATATCTGCTTAAACGTTAGAAAGTAAAGTAAAGCAACTCTAACTTTTTACACAAACACTGACAAACTAACATGAGCCCTTCTTGTCAGACAGAAAACCACAGCATGAAACCTGTTGGGCTATGTGAAACCACACATGCACAACACTTGACACTGGAGAGCGGTCAAAGCCATTTCCAAGCTTTAAAAACAACTTCTGGATTTAAGAAAACTCGATACTTCATGCAAGAGCAGGCACAATATATTTTTCTACAAAACACCTGTTCCGTATGGATAGATGCACTAAGAAAACTGTTTTTGATGAATCATTATTCAGTCCCTCGAGGACTGAACACACACACACACACACACACACACACACACACACACACACACACACACACACACACACACACACACACACACACACACACACACACACACACACACACACACAATAATCGCAAGGTACAAGACAGTGGACAAGCTGCTTTCCTCAAATACCTCTGCTTGCTCTCTTAGCTTTCTTGGTCACAGGTGATTCCTCTGATTCATGAAGAAAAAAAATGTTAGACATGTGCATAACAGAAAAAGGTAATTTCTCTCTCTCTCTCTCTCACACACACACATACACCCCCACCACTCACACACGCACGCCCACACGCACCCTCTTACACGCCCACACTCACCCTCTTACACGCCCACACACACTCACCCTCTTACACGCCCACACACACTCACCCTCTTACACGCCCACACACACTCACCCTCTTACACGCCCACACACACTCACCCTCTTACACGCACACACACACTCACCCTCTTACACGCACACACACACACACTCACCCTCTTACACGCACACACACACACACTCACCCTCTTACACGCACACACACACACACTCACCCTCTTACACGCACACACACACACACTCACCCACCCTCGCACACACACTCACCCACCCTCGCACACACACTCACCCACCCTCACCCACCCTCGCACACACACGCACACACCCTCTTGCACACACTCGCACACACCCTCTTGCACACACCCTCTTGCACACACTCGCACACACCCTCTTGCACACACTCGCACACACCCTCTTGCACACACTCGCACACACCCTCTTGCACACACTCGCACACACCCTCTTGCACACACTCGCACACACCCTCTTGCACACACTCGCACACACCCTCTTGCACACACTCGCACACACCCTCTTGCACACACTCGCACACACCCTCTTGCACACACTCGCACACACCCTCTTGCTCACACTCGCACACACCCTCTTGCTCACACTCTTACACACACTCTTACTCACACTCTTACACACCCTCTTGCTCACACTCGCACACACCCTCTTGCTCACACTCTTACACACACTCTTACTCACACTCTTACACACCCTCTTGCTCACACTCTTACACACACTCTTACACACACTCACTCACACTCTTACACACACTCACTCACACTCTTACACACTCACTCACACTCTTACACACACTCACTCACACTCTTACACACACACTCACTCACACTCTTACACACACTCACTCACACTCTTACACACACTCACTCACACTCTTACACACACTCACACACAGAATTAATCCTCCTTAAAGAAAAAAAAATTATAAAAATTTGATGCACATGCAAATATTAATTCACTATATTTTTTCTCTCTGTATGCCCCATACTATAGTCTTAAGACCTAAAGGTGACTACAGCATTAAACACACACTACAAACAAAACCAAACAACAACAAAAAAACAAGCTCTCTCTCTATCTCTCTCGATCAGGAACAGTTCATGCAATATCATCCTCAAACTGACTTAATTCACCAACACACACGAGCAGACGTCTTTAACCACTTTAGACTAAGAAGGCAAGCAGATCTGTGCATTCCTTTATAGGACAAGCGCAATATGTTCACTAGACTTCTTTTAGTCAGGCTACAGTAGGACAGCTCAAGTTGCAGGACCAGGTTCCCTCTAGCTTCATAACATACCAGTGACCATCTCCTCCTCATCCTCCTCCTCCTCCTTCATAACACTCTCTCCATCGCCTGCACCCTCACATGGCATCAGCACATCACACAGAAATGCCAGGAAGCTTTTTAACAATTCAGAACTGCCATCTGCTAAAGCATCAGCGCTCTCTGTGTGCACAGAGACAAGGCCCTTGCAAAAGGCAGGCAAGCCTATAAAGCAGGAAGAGCACAAGGTTGAAGAGTGAGGAAGAGTGAGGAATCATTTCTGCAAACTCTTAAATTTTAGACTGAAAGGTTACATTGCACTAACTGAACTTTATTCAAAATAATAAGTTACACTGCCACCAATCCATCCATCTAGACAGACAGACAGACAAGATAGATAGTTCATTATAAACAGAAGTTATTCTTTAGTCTTTGTTTTATGTGTTTTGAAGTTTCTGATATTAATATTGTTTGTAATTGTACATGTAATTTGGTACACTCTCTGGTCTTTAAAGTGCTTTCCTTGTGTGGGGCTAAAGCCATGTGTCACTGCCAATAGCTGTCTGTTATAGCACCACTGAATATGTGCTCTATAAGAAAACCACACTGCAAAGGATGTCAACTTGTGGACTGCGAGCTGACTCTGTGAAGCCTTTCAGCAGATCGTACCGAGCGCTGCAAATACACCACAGCAGAATCGATTGCTGTATTATTCTTGCTACGTTCAGCTACTCCAATGTTCTGAAATTGATGTCAATTATTTAGTAGAAGGACGCTTTCAAAAAATATATATTTATAGCCCTGAACCCTATAGCCATAATCACAAAGATTAACGGTCATCACCGTTCGGTCGAGGTATTTTATGCAAAGTGAATATCCCAGATATAATGAATAGTAGTAAAAGTAGATTTTAGTTACAAAAACGAACCAAAAACAGTTTAAATGAGAGCTTCATTTACATTCATTTGCTTTCTACTGCCAGTAGAGATGTAATGGTGTTTTTTAAATATCCGAGCTGGTTTTCACACTGGGCGTGTTTGCAGAGTTACTGTTTACTGTGCCCAGCTGCAGCACTGGTCTGGTTGCAGACTCACTTGATGCTATTGAACCCCGGTGCATTTGTTTTCATCTTACATAATCACGAATGCACATGAAGAACACAGCATGACACTATATACATATATATGGTATATAGATGGTATGGCATCTCACCTCTTCCTGTGTCCCACGAATATTGTCTTTAGCTTTTAAAACACTTACACAGGTTACATTATTATCTGAACAAAATGCAGAGCCCAAGTAGGAGCTGCGTTCAAGTTCACAGGAATAGCTACATGGTTTTAGTACAACCAAACTCAAACCACCTCCTCCAGGTAGTCTCAAAATTGGAATCTGTGGTGCACTTCCTGGTCCATGTAGCAGCTTTGACATTACCGATGTTTTATGCAAACTGTGCTGTGTTTCAGACTAAACTGCCAGGGTGAAATCACCAAAAAACTTTTGTTTTATAGAAAGAAACTGAAAATAACAGGAACGACAACAAAAAAAAAATTGTGAATTTCTACTGGTAGGCAACAATTAATTAGTGTGTAACAGAGCTTTTCTATCAGTGTGTTAATTAAGGTTACATTTTTGTGTTGATCTAGCTTATAACAAACCTGAACTAACTAACAGTATTGTTCATATGCTTTATTTACACTCACCGGCCACTTTATTAGGTACACGTGTCCAACTGCGCGTTAACTCAATGCATTTAGGCATGTAGACATGGTCAGGACGATCTGCTGCAGTTCAAACCGAGCGTCAGAATGGGGAAGAAAGGTGATTTAAGTGACTTTGAATGTGGCATGGTTGTTGATGCCAGACGGGCTGGTCTGAGTATTTCAGAAACTGCTGAGCTACTGGGATTTTCACGCACAACCATCTCTAGGGTTTACAGAGAATGGTCCGAAAAAGAGAAAATATCCAGTGAGCGGCAGTTCTGTGGGCGCAAATGCCTTGTTGATGCCAGAGGTCAGAGGAGAATGGCCAGACTGGTTCGAGCTGATAGAAAGGCAACAGTAACTCAAATAACCATTCGTTACAACCGAGGTATGCAGAAGAGCATCTCTGAACACACAACACATCGAACCTTGAGGCAGATGGGCTACAGCAGCAGAAGACCACACCGGTACTAGTAAGGTGTACCTAATAAAGTGGCCGGTGAGTGTATATCCTGATACTAAATACTGTCAAATAGACCAATTTTTTATCATTTGCTTATGATGTAATGAAGTGAAAAGATTATAATTATAGGCGAGAAAGTAAGGTCCTTGGTCAGTCTTGGAGGAAATGCGAGCGCACACACAAACACACACACACCCCCACACACTCAAACACACAAACTTACCCAACAGAACTTTGGCATCTTCTACATCAAAGTCACCATCACCATCAGCATCATACACTTTTCCAAGTGTTCCTGCAATGGAAGAATGGGATTTTATCTTTTAATTATTCAGACCACAGAACAAAAAATTAACAAAACAATGGTTTCTTATTGGAAAATGATGGAAGATACTGTGATCATTTCAGTCTGTTTTGAAAAGTGATATAAAAACCACAGGGTATGTCTAGGGTTGTAGAATAACCTAACAATGTCTAGTGGTGTAGAATAACCTAACAATAATTTGACATACAGGTTTTATAATGCATTTGCATTAACCGTCGATCAAATAGGTTTTAAAGAGAGTATGTCTGTTCCTAGCAAAGTAGCACAGAGCAAACCACAGAGAAGTTTTTGCAGTGACACAAGAGAGGAAATTGTAGACGTACCCACAACATTGTTGTACTCAACTAGGTCAAACCAGACAACAGCCACAGACATCCAGGCCCCCAACAGAGCCAACACTATGAGCCAGGTGAAGACTGAGTGGCCCTCGGATTTCTTGGCGCTCTTACTGACAGCAGGTACTGGTTGGGGCTCTGTGAACACAGACAGGTACGATGACAGACGGGTTCCAGACACTGATGCAGTCTTTTGTGTTTATATTTTGTGTTCAGATCCTCGAAAGGCACAAGATACAGTACAAGTTAAATAAAACATTACTGTGCATGCTGTTGTGTATGCTGTGTATACATGGCATCGCCGCACGGTTGTTTTTTGGTTTTCTTAATCTAGTAATCTAGTTCAGTGGATATTTCTGCACCTTTCTATTAGTGAACACCTGAACGTGTACCTGCCTATTTAAGGTGCGTTCACTCGTACATCGACTCGCAGCAGCACAGTGACCAGAGATCGTTCTTTTTTAGTGAGTGAGCCAGACTTCTGGCGAAATGAGTGACAGCGACCGCTGGTGAATAGACGTTGGCGTGTCTAAGTCTAGTTGAGAAAAGCTGGTAAAAAT
The DNA here is from genome assembly GCF_030014155.1 of Tachysurus vachellii. Lineage (NCBI taxonomy): Eukaryota > Metazoa > Chordata > Actinopteri > Siluriformes > Bagridae > Tachysurus > Tachysurus vachellii. Next base: position 10,593,566 of record NC_083466.1, on the reverse strand, counting down.
ATGGAGTGATTTGGTGCAGCGATGACATGTAGACAATAGAGCGCAAATAATCGTTTCTTTCCTCTCGTATGACATAATGCCTATAAACAATAATGAATTTAATATATATACAAAGGCTCTCCCTGCAGATTGTTGCATTTTAGCTTCAAGAAACTTAACTGGTAGCTGTGCCATCCAATGACGTACGTTATTACAATGCCAATCGGTAGTATGAACACCTACAGGTGACTTTGTAGCATAGCAACCAACAGCTATTTTTAGAAAACAAATAAATAAATAAAACATCCGCTGTATGTGTGAACGTAGAATTACTTCCTCATAAGGTTTGAACACCTATGCGAAAGTCTTGTGCTTAATTGTGTTTAAAAGAATGGAGAAGGAGAAGGAGCAGAAGCAGCAGAAACAGAGCTATTTATTTCTGAGATCCAAATAGAGAAGTACAAATAGAAAAGTACAAATAGATAGCTACTGTGAGCGGCATTTCATGACCACAGTAACGAAAGGAACTGCAGATTGACACTTGCGTATCTCACGAATCAGCATTTCCTGGGTGCTTTGCACTACTTATAATACTGCATTGGAGCAATTTTGTGGCTGCATGCAGATTGAAGAATTAAATTAACATCGTCGCTCGGAAGCCCTTGATGAAACACCCGGAAAAAGAGTCGTACTTTATCGTCACGGCATTTTGAGGCAGCGCCTCGATGTATTGAAAAGACCGACGGAACGTAGGCTAAAGAAAAACAAAACAAAACCAAGGATCGTGTATCACAGGAGAGCTTTGTATTCTGCTGACAAGGTCACCTACTCAAATGCCCAAACAATTTCTAGGCTCCACGAACTTAACAATACAGAAACACAACACAATGTTGGTGTCCTAGATCAATTCTGAAGAGATGTTTCTGATGCATTGCTTTGACATGCATTGATCCATTTCCTCTCCCTATTCAAGCATTTATTAAAAGCAAACACAGTTCTGATACCCATATCCTTGCAGTACGCAAGCTTGTGCTATGTTATGCAGAATATCGCAGGCATGATGGCTGCTCTCTTTAGTACGGTGTGTGTCCTGCGTCCATGTCGTTTCACTCATCGTCGTCGCATGTCAGTGAATCAGATCCACATTTGATACACCGTATCAGATCAGTTCATTGCTGGTTAGGCCCAAACAAGGATGAACATGATTTCATACTAATTACATGCCGTCTCTTTATAAATAAACCGTATGTGTGTGACAAGAGACAACTGACAAACAGAACATGAAATAAACTCAGCTCAAGGTTGCACTGTCAGAGAATTGAGCATGACCTCTTGCTGACATGCTTTCATTAGACACAAAGCCAGACAATTTAACTAATAAACACTCCAAACACACACAAAACACAGACAGCCACCACAAGTAGCGAGTGAGGGTTGCAGCACAGACGAAAGGTTTGTCTAACAGGTGCTCATGCACGCCTGACCAGACCGTTTCTTCTCTCGCATTCCCTTGAAGAACAATCTACCTTCCACGTTTGCCATTTTGGTTCCATCCGCTTCTGTTTCTCCCATCCTAACCCCCACTAAGTGCTTCAGAAGAAACCTGCAAGGGAAAAATAAAGTCGTTGTTTTTCTCTCTCATACAAAGCAGCAGAAGCAGCAGCAACGTTCGCTGGCTCAGCTGCAACCCGATCCACGCTCGGCCTGTTGGGTATTTTTAGTGGTGCTGTCACCACATTTCGCTCTTCTGGGCCTCATATGGAAACGACGGACTGTGGAAGCGTCCCGTACGCATGCTCAAACTCACATGGGGTGTGCTGGGTGCCACTTAACACACAGATGTGATTCATTTGGGATTCTGTTGCACATTTACACACTGAGATGGAAAAATGACTTTCATTCATACAACCAGGGACAACGCAAAGCAGATCACAAAGGTTGTCTCTCGCAGTCTCTCTAGCACTCACACACACACAATATGTCTCAAGTTTGTATAGCCCTTGCTGAAGATTTGAATCTGCTCATGTCTATATAGTTTTTTCAACTTAAAGATTAACACATTGGAACTATTAAACCATGATTCCCAAAGTGAAGTGATTTATTTGCTTTTTTTTTATGGTGGACGGAATCCGCCACAAAGTTATTACCTTTTATATAATGTAAAAGGTTAGAATTCTCTGACTTATTGACTGCTCACTGGTCTGTAAAATAATGTAAACTTGGACATAACGTCTTCTATTTGTAGAAATTTACGGAACAGGAAAGCTCGAAGGATCATGTAGAATTAAGTAAATCTCTGTATACTTTGTATAGAGGGTTTGTGAAATTTCTTTTAGAAGCTCCAAAAGGTTTCAGGAGCTCTGTGATAAAATATAACTTGCCTAATGTTAGCAAAACATTAAAGTTTCTGTGCTGAGTTTTTTTAAATCGCAGTTGAAAACTCATTTATTCATACAAGCTTTTAACATGTAGACCCTGTTTCAACTGCTATTTTATGTTCATTGTGTTCTAATTGATTTTATTTTTTATTGTTGTTTCACTGGAAAGCACCTTGTGCTCCTTTTGGCTGTTGTAAGGAGCTCTATAAATAAAATTTGATTGATTGAAAGTCCTGTTTAGGACATAGTACATGTAGGCAAGACACTACATTTTAGTTTATTTTCCTGTTTTTGTCCACCCACTCCACACGATTTCATTTCGCTCTGAAAAAGTATTTCTTCAATTTTGATGGCCTCTAAATTTAATTGATAATTGGCTTCAATTAAACTAGACACACTTAGCCATGTTAAAACTGTTAAAAATCTGAAACAGAACTTTTCCAGCTGAAAGGTCTCAACATGCAGCAGATTTGACTTTTCACAATGAATCCTGAAAGTGATGAGAGTTATTAAAATACATCAATCTAGGGTTTCAAATCAAAGGGTTTCAAAGCCATTGGTCACTTCATGTGTTTTCTCCGATCCGATAGCTATCTGATTTGTTAAAACTGTTCCATTTATATTAGGACACATAAATGGGTCTTGGCAAATAGAATATCGATCCGATCTTTCTACTCCCGCCCAAAATGCAAATATATTTTACCTCATTTCCCGGGTAATTGAAATGGAACACGCTTTGGTGTATGTGGGTTTCAGAACGCAATAAAAAAAAAGACGAAAAAATGACAGTCATGCTACAAAAAACAGCATTTACTGTTTGCTGCATTTTCGCTGGTGGCAGCAGTGCATTTATCGCTGACTCAGTCATTCTGCCATCTTGATGACGTCAGGATTCATTCAATATATTCAGACTTTTCATTCAATATTTTTATGAATAATTTCCTAAACGGCATGCCATTATGTATGATCAGATCATATATATATGATCATCTTATATGATAAAACTCCATCCAAAGAAATGCAGCCAATCGCCCAATGCCAAGTCAATCACCAGAGTCAATTAACTACGGTGGCCGAGAAGTGCAAAACACATTAAGAAATCCGAAAACAAATTTGCGAATGGAAACTTACCGATCATCGGACGAGAGACACCTGTCACTCACCTGTATATCTTGAATGACAGGTGTCTTGTACAATGATCGGTAAGTTTCCTATCGCAAACTATACCTACCTTTTCCGGGTTGTCTGAATCGTTGCACGAAACACATTAATAAATCCAAAAACACAACGACAATTCAGACAACCAGGAAGAGGTTGGTATAGTTTGTGACTGGAACACTTACCGATCATTGGACAAGACACCTGTCACTCAAGATATACATGAAGTTCAACAGTCTGCCGCAGGGAAAAGTTGGAATGGATGGATGGAATGGGTTACTGTGGAATAATTTTGTTATTTTCTTATATTTAAACGGAGAACTTTACACATTACACATAAGATTCTATACCTGTATATCTTGAGTGACAGGTGTCTCGTCTGATGATCGGTAAGTTTCTATTCACAAACTATACCTACCTTTTCCGGGTTGTCTGACTTGTCGTTGTGTTTTCGGATTTGTTGATGTGTTTTTTGATTTGTTAATTTGTTTTTTATTTGTTAATTTGTTAATGTGTTTTGCACTTCTCGGCCACCGCAAATAACCCAATTGTGCAGCATTTCACCGGCTGAAGAGGAGAATGAATGGAAAAACCCCAATTACAAACAAATAAAAGAAGTCAGAAAAAGCAAAAGAAACCAACAACTTTTCTGACTGATTGTCACCCATTATTGCAGGCAAGGGATGTGCAATCATAAATAAAGGGTTATTTACTTTAAATGGTACCGTGTTCTAAGTTATTTAATACATATAAACGTAAATAACAGGAAATGAATGAGCTGAATTTCTGATTTATCTTCAGTGTATAACAAAAACAAAATAACCGTCCTTTCAAATTGTCAGTTTCAATATTTTCTGAGAGGGCCAGAATTTATTTATTTATGCACAAACCATCATTTTCGTAAATATAACTTCTGTGGGGGAAAAAAAAATAAAAACACTTAAAGAATATCTACCCATGACTTACAAAGATTATGTGCATGTGATATCTATAACCATATTCAATTGTAATGGCATTGCTTATAGGGCATGTGAAGATCAATTTTATAAACAAATGTACATTATAAATGTAGTGCATCTTATTAGCTCTACTAACAAAGTGAGTGGAGAACATATGCACCATGTCTCTGATGTAAGGTCAGACTTTCCATGGCATTTAAATCTGTTCCAAACAAAAGAGTAAAATGAAATGAATGGTCATGTGTTCCACTGGTCCTGACTCACCCACATCGCCTGTAGTGTTATAATCATTAGGTAAACTGACTCGTGCACTACACAATACGTTTCTTTGTTATTTATTAATATTATCATTCTTGCTGTTGTTATTAACATCAACGTGAGAAATAATTAACATGTGCAAAACTCCAACAGTTGAGTGATACTTCTAACGATATCTGAGCATCCTTGAATACTTGTGCATGCTCACACACTCACACCGCACACACACTCACACCGCGCACACACACGCACACCGCGCACACACACTCACACCGCGCACACACACTCACACCGCGCACACACACTCACACCCTCACCATACACACACCGCACACACACTCACTCTCTCTCTCTCACACACACACACACACTCTCTCTCTCACACACACACACACACACTCTCTCTCTCTCTCACACACACACTCACATCACACACACTCTATCTCTCTCTCTCTCTCTCTCTCTCTCTCTCACACACACACACACACACACACACACACACACACACACACACACGAGAGAGCTTTTACCTTTTTTAGCCTGTTTGCGTGCAGGTTTGTTATGGCCCATGGCGGAGATGCAATGCAACCTAAAAGTAAAACTTATTGAATGTTTCCAGGCTCCAATGCCGAAATATAACAATCAGTAAATCAGGACAGAATCTGTAGTTGAACTATGTTTCCGTGTGAGGATGACAGATTTGAGAAGATTTCCTCCAATGCCTAGTATGATGAACGTCGCTATTGGCGCTTGCAGCCAATCAATGTTCAGATTTCCCACAGAGAGCGAATCGTGTGGATCTGCGACTCTAAACCCGCCCTTTTTTGGAACGTGAGTAACGTGGCAAACTTGAGCCCGGATAGTTTTTCTCGCGAGATCTGTGGTGCTAATTAACTCCATCTACGGGAATAGTGTAAACAGGCTTGATTTATTCAGTCCTTTAGCCGGTAGTTATGTAGTAGGACCGTTTTAATACGACGTGGTGGTTTATGTGGGTCTCAGGATAACATTAAAATTCCCTTTACTACATAGTAAAAGGACAATAGATATTAAATCCACATGTAATTCTACTCATTACTGATCAATTTCCTCTCACTATTGAGGAAAACACAAATGCACAGAGCATGGAGTCCAAAAAATTAGGGAAAAGTTCAAGAAAATCTGTCAGTAACAGTAGACTTTATCTATAAAAACACTTGTATTAAGATAACTTTTTATACACTTTTATTTAAGTGGAAATAACATCACCAACAAAAAAAACACTGGACAATATGCAATGTTTGAATCCTGGACCCACTAAATGAATAGAATTTCCTGACATTATATAATAGTCATAAAACCGTTTATACCAATGATGAGTCAAGATTTATTTTATTTTTTTCATTTAAATCAAGAAAAAAGTCAACAAACCTACACATCCAACAGAAAGTCAACACTCCTATGAAGTAAAATCCTGTCAAAACTAAGTTCTTCTATCCAACATATTTTATTTAAACTCATATCAACACAATCCCACTGGATTTTAGTGAAATGATAGCAGATTTATAAAGAGTATATTAATAAAACCTCGTAAAATAAACTCAAATTAAATGTAGATTAATATATTTACAAATTCACCTGTGGTTGGAATCCTATAAGAACTATTTTCCTAAAAATTATTTTTTTTTACCTATGTTGTCAACCATGCATAGTTCAATTCCTGGAGATTGTGGACTCGTCCGTACAGTATGTTTTAAATGTTGAGAGAAATGCACCTACTTTGAAATGAGAGAAAGCACCTTTCTTGTGGCTCCATCGAGTTGGGTGTATGTGTGCTCTTAGACAGAGTTATAATAAATATAAGTAAACATTAAATAAGCTATTTAAATCAGAAAACATTCAATAAAGTTGCCTACAATATAGCGGATATAAACCATTATTACCTTGTTATTGTATTTCGGTAAAGCTTTGATTTGACTTTTGGGATTGAAAAAACACTGCACATTTAACGTAAAGGGGTTAATCAATGATGGAAAAGACAAAATACTGCAAAAAAGAGCAACGGTTCTCACTTTTCACCTCTCGTATTAATCTGCTTAAAAGCATAAACGCTGTGCGTGTGTATGCCACTTTATCTAAGCTGTAGTGCACGTGAAAGCCCATTCTAAGCCAGTTGATGGTTTGTCCATGTCACACCTCAGGAATGGAGTGGTCCATTAGAGATTTCACAATGCTGTTGCACATCCTGTGAAGAAAAAGGAAATAAAGCAATATAAAAAAGAAGACAATTTGAATGACTGGATTTTGTTTAGCCATAATCCCCCTCTTTACCTTTTCATCATGTGATCGAAGATGAGCACTGGCATCACAGTTACAGTCACAACATTCCCGCTAGTGTTGAGGATGTCTGACACTTGAGAGTCCTGGTAAACAGAAGAAAGGGAGAGAAGCAGAGGCATGCTTTGTTTAGTCCTTCATATGTACTTCAGGGGTATGATCACAATGTTTTCCTACTCGTGACTTCACTACGTTTTCCAGGAAAGAAAGGGACACATTCTTGATTTGTGGACATGACGGTTCTCTGTACTGTGTAATAAGAACTGGAAATTCTCCAAAGAGACACTAAATATAATTCCACCATTTTTAAGACCTAAATACTTTATTATCTCTTAGGATGTCATCACATTTAGTCAGTTGTAACCTAAAACAGCCCCCACGTTCACGAATAGGAACCACAAAAGGTAAAGCCACAAAAAAAGTGTTTTGAAAGTTGAAGTTTGAAAATGATTAGAGAGAAAGACACTGAAATAGAGAAGGAAAAAGAGAGCGAGAGAGGCAGTGAGAGTCACCTTTAGTCCAATCACATTCTGTCCGTTGATTTCACAGATCTGGTGGTCAGTGAGCAGTCCATTACGAGCTGCAGAGCTGTCCTTCACAATGGATGTAATTCTACCTTTCTTAAATATGAACCCAAGCTGCCCATTCATGTCCTTATGCAGAGTGACAGCACGCTCCAGTGGCCTGAAAAATGACACACAAAAAACACTAAATCCTCATTTCAATACCATTTGTAACAATCCTTTACTGACTTGCAATTATTTTACACCTTAATCCCACTCAACATCTTAGGTCCTGTTCCATTACTTTAGCAACAGGGTGTTCAGATTTTTAACAACCAATTGCAAAAAAGTTAAAGAGGTTTAGTAAGGTTTTGAGCCATTCCAAGCCACAAAAACAACTCCAGACCTCTTTGGAATGGTGTTTCAAAGTCTCTGGAACTGTACTGACTCCAAAAATATTCCCTCAGTTGGTGTTGATGATACCAGTAGAGAGCACTGTCTAAAACGTATCCCTCCTAAATGTTCAATTGGATTGACAGTCCGTTAATTGTGAAGACCAGTGCATACGGTTTACATAATTTTCATCCTCAGCAAACAATTCAGTGAGCTTTTATGCCCTGTGGATAGAGGCAGGGTCTTCCTGGAAGAGACTACTACAATAGAAGGGTGATCAATCAGCATGACTCTGTATTAATCTGAAGTGATCTTTCCCAAATCAAAATCAATTTGGCGGTGTGGCATGGTGCATTATCTTTCTGAATGAGGCCACTGTAACATCCATATGAATACCAGGACCCAGGTTTTCCCAGCTTGCCCATTATTCCTGAATCCAGCTTTAAAAGCTGACTGTTCACTTACTTTCTAACATATCCCAGTCCATGACAGGTGCCGTTGTAATGAGATAATCAGTTTTATTTACCTCACCTGTCAGTGGTTTTAATGTCATGGCTGTTCAGGGTAGGTATAATGTTATCAATGCAGAAAAAACCTATTAAAAATGACCTAGAAACCTTGGACCTTGAATACAGTGCCCTCATTAAACGATGTAATTATGGCATACTATACGTCAGACTAATTTTTGATTTTTTACTGCCGCATTAGTTGCTGCTGTTGTGTGGAGGTGTGGAATTTTTAAAAAATGTCGTTTTTGTCCCTTACTGGTAAAAAAATATAGATTCGTAGTAGACATAGTTACCCACAGTACATTTTGACTTGCTCAATATTGCTGAATCATTGTGTGGACATAAAATATCCTGTTCCTGGTAGCTTAATTAATAATTCAGCTGAGGCAAACTCGTTCTAATAAATAAAATATGTGTGTGTTGTATTTTCATGACTACTGGATACACTGACTACATCCTAAAGATAAGCAGCATGTGTGTACCTGTCTCGTACAGCTAGTGTTATTCTCTCAGGACTGGCATTCTTCAGAACCTTGTGTGCACGGTCACTGCTCCAGCCAGCACAGGACTCTCCGTTGATCTGCAGAATCTGATCCCCAAAGCGAAGCCCTCCCAATGCTGCTGGAGTGTTTACTTGTACTAGCTGTACAAACAACCCCTGAATAACAGACATCACAATAATCAGCACTGGCCAATAACAAGCAGTAGTTTAGAGAAAAATTCTCTTTTCTCTGATATCAATCATAAACATGGAGTTTCCACTTAGAGAACTGTCACAATTCTAGAGACTGTTGTGTGTGAGAATCCTAGATCAGGAACCTCTAAACCAAACTCCAAGCTCTTAACCTGTATTTGCATGATTTTTGTATTGCCAAAAGATGTTGTCATATGATCGGTTGAATAGAACACTGCATCATTTTGCATGTGTACTGGTGTTCCTTATAATGTGAATGATATATATATATATAGGCAAAGACTAGATTTTGCTGTGTCATTCATTGTGTTTTATTTTTGTCTTGTTTGTGGACAAATATTTTATTATTAACTCATTACCACAGAGGGAACTATCACAGCATTGATTTGTTGAACGTGCTCTTGTGCTCTTGATATTACAGAAAAAGCAGAGAAATTAGGCTATCAGGCTTGATTAGCATCACTGTCAATCAATATAACAAAACTCTAGAATATACATTTTTCTTATGAATTTTATTTACCACAGAATACACTCACTCACTCATTTTATACCGCTTATCCGAACTACCTCGGGTCACGAGGAGCCTGCGCCTATCTCAGGCATTATTGGGCATCAAGGCAGGATACACCCTGGACGGAGTGCCAACCCATCGCAGGGCACACACACTCTCATTCACTCATGCAATCACACACTACGGACAATTTTCCAGAGATGCCAATCAACCTACCATGCATGTCTTTGGACCGGGGGAGGAAACCGGAGTACCCGGAGGAAACCCCCGAGGCACGGGGAGAACATGCAAACTCCACACACACAAGGCGGAGGCAGGAATCGAACCCCCAACCCTGGAGGTGTGAGGAGAACGTGCTAACCACTAAGCCACCGTGCCCCCTTACCACAGATTAACTAATGAGAATTGTTTCCTCTATAATAGTAATAGTAGTAGTAGTGGTATGGATCTTATGTCCTCTGCTTTCGGTTAGACAATTGCTTAAGATAAAATGAAAGTTTCTCGAAATTGCCTTTTTAGCAGTAATATGCTCATTTTTCTTATGACCTTAAATTAATGTAATATTTAAGCATGTCAGCTGGTCTGCACTGTTTACAAGAGGAATGTGTTAGGAAAGTCTGCATGTGCACTGTGTGTTTGTGTGTACAGAGTTTATGGATTCATCTTACATTATCTATAGCTTTGAGACGGAGGCCGATCTTCCCGTCCATGTCTTTACAGATCAACACCTCTCTGACTCCCTGCCGAATCTCAGCCCTCTTCAGTCCCACGTCATTGCCAGTTATAGGAGCAACTGTCCAGTTTGTGTGAGATGAATACGCACTGATAGCCTACAAACAACAGATAATATAATCTTCTTCCTATAGATTCTGCATTTATTTGTGCCATGTAGAACCGACATATACACGGCCACAAATTCAAAAAGACTTACTCCACTAATTTGCTCAGGGACTGTAGCAGAAAAGGTTTTTATCGCCTCAATACTAAGATTCAGGCCCATAAATTCACTCAGCTGAGGATACAAACTTCCAGAGGCATCTGTTTACACACACACATACACACACACACACACACACACACAAAGATTTATAAATACCAAAATATACAACCTCAAAATTGAACGATAATGTTGTATATTGAAAAGGGTCTGACCTGTTTCAATTTCCTCCAGGTTAGACCCAGTGTGGGCGTGACCATGGTTGTACTGGGCGTGGTCAGAGAGTGCCAGGGGCGGGGCTTTGGATGGACTGGCAGTAGGAGTGTTATGTGCCTGTAGAAGAGATGAGTTTTTTGTTTGTTTGTTTTTTTTCCATTTCCAAGATCAAAACCAAGGATGTTACATAAGCTGAATTTATTTTTACATAATTACATTCAGAACGCACAGCATCATACCTGAATAAATTTATCCACCTTCAGGTCTTCTAAAGAAGGATACAATGACATGTTTTTCCTCCTGTTTCTTCTTGCACCGGTATGGTATCAGTTACCTGGATACATGCACGAGACATGTTAGAGTGCTATGGTGTGCTGTGCCAGAACAGCTCTATAAATGTAACAAGCATACGATTAGTCGTTTCAAGCAAACATAACAATGATCTGTCTGATCCAAAAACCGACAGCTCTGAACACAAGGCGTTTTCACGTGGAATGTTCCGGATGCAACATGATCCGCATCCATAAATCCATCCATGCAGCATGACGTCACAGTGTATATAATATAAAAAAAAATCTGGTCATTTCCCATAAACCGGTCAGAGCTGCACGTTAGATCACTGACGCTATTCATTAGGATGCATGCTGGAATTCGCAAACAGAAGTGTACACATCGCTTCACTGACGGTGAGGCAACACCTAGGACAATTTCGCAATGCGAACATCTTTCAGACGTGATCCTGGTTACAACGTTGCAGACCTTTCGAATGGCACGTGCACCATCGATGCTTTAGCATTAAGTGTGTTATTGTGATGCATTATGATGATGGATTCGTTTTTGTTTTTGTTTTGTTTTGTTTTTTCTTGGGATTTAAGATTAAATTCATCCTCAGACTCACCTTGATGATGCCGAGCTGGTGTCCGTCGTTATGTGGGTGCAGAGTGTGATATATCCACCAAAATGGGTCCGTAGGCTGCTAGTTAGTCGATGTCCTTCGTTGCGGTTCAGAAAGCCGATACTAATCGTGGTGCTGATCAAAGTTGACCTTCTGTGTCTCAGATGCTGAGCGACCACGTGGTATCAAATACACACTGTCAGTTCAGACAGAGCGCGTGCACCGTTTTTTTCCCTCTGGTGCGCGCGCGAGTTTCATCGTTTCTTGACCTGCTAGTTGTTTTAGCTCAATATTCCGAAAAGAGGTCAGGTGTTTCACATAAAACTATGTAAATGTACTCTTAATGATGTTGAACTGTTTATAGAATTATTTAGAAATACTTTCTAACATACACGGCTGTCAAAAAGCCTCGTTTTTATGGCATAATGCAGTGTTAGAACCACCTCACCTTTGTAGCATAGTGTACAGTTTCTACTGGTTTCTAATATCGTGCCTCTCAAACTCACACATACACTGAAGACATTTGGCCTTGAGATGTCTTAAAGAACTAAAAACGTGCTACTTTTCCTCGGAACACAACCAAATGTCCAAAAATATCACAACTTTTCTACCACAGCTTTGCTCATCCACTAGCTTCACCAATTGTCCTTTATTTGCATTCCCAGAAGACTTTGCGTTTTTCAAGGTGCTCTGATCTTGCCATCGCATCTGTTGTCTTGCCATCACAATTTGGCCGGTGTCATACTTGCACATTTTTCCTTCCAAAACACATCCCAAACTGCATTGACTGCACAGACCTACACCTAATACCCACACTTCCAATATGCATCCATCAAACTGTTTACATGCTGTTTTGCACACTGTTTTTGCTCTTTGCACATGCTGTCTCACATTTCAGTCGTTTGCTGTTTTGCACAATCCTTTACAATATCTCAGGTAACTGAGCAATAATACTGTGTTCATTCCAGTATTTCTGCCTCGCAATGTTGATTGAACATACATTATTTACACTGGTCGGCTTTCTGTTTATTGTCTTTTGTGTATTGTCTTGTATTTTTTGTTTGCACTGTCTTTCTGTCTTGTTGTTTTTTGCCCTGCTCTGTCTTTTGTCCTGCACTGTCTTGTTTGTATTGTCCTGCATTGTTTGCACTAGGTTGCACTTTATGTGGTTAGGACAACTTACTAAGTCCTTATAGCTCTGTCTTTGTTTTATATAGCACCATGATCCTGGAGAAATGTCTCATTTCACTGCAGCAGCTATATATGGTTGAAATGACAATAAAAGCTTCTTGAATTGACATCAACTTTGAGAACTCTGTTCATTTGCTGACTAATATATTAGTCCCTTTTGACAGATACCACTGTAAAAAGACATTCAATGTTCTTCACATCACTTGTTTTAATGTTATGGCTGATCTCTGTATGTCAGTTTGTCATCAAGATGACAAACCTTAATTGTTTCTTTTAGGGTATCCACTTTGATTTCAAATGCTCTATGAACACAAAAAGACTCAATTTCAATCTCTGATTAACTTGTCAAAAAGTCCAAACTGACTATAGCAATAAAAGTCTCTTTTACGTAAGTCAAATGTGTTTGAGCTTTTGATTTAATTTGCTCTCTATGATATTACCTTCCTGTTCATTAATCCAAAAAATGGTGCTGGGTGCCTAATAAGCCAAACACAATTTGTCATTTGTATGAATAAATCTGAAATATTCAGGTTTATTTATTTCCAAAATAAATATGACAAATATCCAATTAATCATAATGATCATTGCAAATACACATAGACATAATCAATATTCAATAGAATTTTCACACATAAATTCAATAGCTCTAATGAAGAAATGATAATGACTCGATAAAAGGAAAAAAAAAGAAAAAAAAAGAGAAAAAGATGACAATAGAAGTAAAAGAATTACTACTGCACCCCTGAATTAAGTATGCACTATGGTTTATACATTCACAGGTGACATACAACAGACATAAAGTATTTAGTGCTTTAATCCAACCAGTCCTTTACAAACTGTAAGCAACTATTTTTCAGTCTTACAGAATATTGCAAATTGACACTATAGAATATATGCACGATCGATAAAGGGCATTTCAAGATAGACAGAAAAAAAGTGCGTCCTCAAATGTATACACTATCAAAGAAACATTAATTCATCCTTTATTAAGTACCGCTACTTTTGTTGTACCTAATAATCAACATATATTTCCAGCTATAGTTGAATAGAGCATGATTAATATGTGTAAAAGGAATGAGGAAAAGCCCCAAATCATAGCAGGGACTGTTGCTACAGGCCTGGGAGAACATCACCAGGTTAGATACTGCTTCTGCTTCTAAAGCGTAGGTTGCATGTTAATGCAACAGAATGTAAAGTTCTGCAGCCTAATATTAGGATATTAACTGCCACAAAAATCTAATTCCCCTATGGTTTATCCAATGAATAGAACTAAGCACCTACAAAATACACATGATAATCTACACATTACATTCAGAGCCATTGTTTCATTTCAAACCCAACGTGCTTTAGTACAAAACTCTAGAAGTCTGTTAATTCTCAGCTTTTTTTATGGGATGTCCTGGTCGACCAAGTTGCCACTGCAGGGCCCCTGAGCAAGGCCCTTAACCCTCAATTGCTCAGGTGTATAAACTGAGATAAGACAATGTAAGTGACTCTGGATAAGAGTGTCTGCTAAATGCTGTAAATGTAAATGATTTTATACATAGATATGATTTTTTCTAATACTTTTCAACTGTTTTGGTTTAGCACATAACATTCTTTTTTTTTTTTCAGCTGACATTTTAGTCATCAATACCATTTTTCTCCCTGGGTTTCTCTGTGTACCTGTCTGCTCTTGTTTTGTATCTAAGCAATACATCTTGTGAAGGTGGCAAGATGCCAAGGCCGGCACGGGTACGGTCTGGTGACAGTGTGTTGCGATGCTCACTGAGTTGTAAGTCATAATGCCAGAGCACCAACATGAGAAACTGCTTTATCTCATTGATGGCGAAGAAACGACCCGGACACTCACTGGCACCAGAACCAAACGGCACAAGGTAGTGCTTCAGCTGTCGGCCATTTTTGTAGAACTGATTCCGCCTTTGACCTTCTTCATCCAAGAACCGGTTGTACTTGAATACCTGCAATTTCATAAAAATCTCTATCACAAAAGAAGCATCACGACCACTTTGATATACCACTCACTTGATACTGTATACCTTGATATATATTGCCTTGCAGCAATGACTGTAATATTTCAATCTATTTCAATAGGTTTTTATTAAGCAGCATTTGTATTTTTATGAGTAATATTGTTTCATAGAAAAAAAATGCTGTTTGGAGTATTTACCAACGGGTCTGGATAGATTTCAGGGTCTAGGTGTATTAGTCGGGGGTAGAGAGCAATGTAATCTCCTTTCCTAATAGCTGCTGTTTGGCCTGAGTCCAGGGTCAGAATGAAGTCATCACTTGCGACTCGGATCATAATGGAAGCACTTGACAGCCGCAGAGCTTCCCTGATAATACTCTCTGCAATGTAAAACCACACTAATATGTTAATATTGGTTTAGTAGAAATAGAATATTCAATATTTACCTTTAAACACTATTGGAACCATATTATGGATATTATTTCATAGTTTAGTGTGGGTTATATGATGGAACAGTGGATTTTTTAGCCCTGTACAAGTTATATGTAATTTTATTAGTAAATGACTAAAAAGACTGAAGCGGCATGCAAATGAAATAGGAAATAACTTTTCCTTTAGATTTTCTTCTTCGTTATTGAGGTGAACCTGTTGTCAGGCTTCTACATGGGTGTTTCTGCATTGTTAGATTCAGTTAAAATGGCCTTCCACAACTGATACACGCTGTCACAAAGCTGTGTATTAATATGAAGCAGGTGCTAGCTTTAAGATAACCTGAATACTAAGCAGGAAGTGTAACGGATATCCACAACATTATCTTTATTTCATAAAGATATAGATCATAAAGGCTTTATCTACGTTTTTTTAAACAGAAAATAGACTAGAAACTGAGTTATAATAGACTGTGGGATTTTTTCCAATTTGTTGTTTCATGTTTGTGCTCTATAAGTTTTTTGGAACATCTGTATCATTGACCTTTCCATTTCCTGTTTGGTTTCTGTTATTCTTATCATGCTTTAGGACTACAGTTATGTATTCCGTTCTGTCTATGCTAGTCACCGTGTTGGGACATATGGCCAGGATGTGAACTGGTTTGCTGACTATATTCAGCATGAATCATTAGGCTTAAACAAGAAGCTTTTAGCACATTCATTTGTCTCTAAATTTAGTTGTTTACTGCTGAATTTATATAACCACCAAAAGCCCAATATGAAACAAATTTCTAAAATCTGCCTAACAGCAAGCTTCTAAATTTTATTTCCCTGGAAATTCCCTGTTAGGTTTTCTTCCTTCCTTTTTCATGTACAGAATTGTTACTGTGTTTATAATGTAATCATACAGACTGCATGACTCAGGCTGCTGTAATAACAAACCAACATAATGAAATGTTCAAAATGAAAGTTACTTGATCTAAACTGTTTTTTTCCCTCTTAACCAAGAGTATGCAATCTTATTTTCAACCAGATTTTCTCTTTTTTTTTATTATTATTAAAGCAGGTTATGATGGGTATTATGACGTGTATCTGTTATAACCCAAGGTGGAAAGATAAAACCAGCTACAGACTACTCATTATACTTACACACAAAAATTCCATTCTATCCAAATCATCTTTTTATATGTTTAGTTGCTCGCTTCCCATCACTACAGAAATATTTCAGTGACTCAGTCTGTTCCGGTGTCTTTCACACGGAACACTATACTTAGTATTTGTACATGGTCCCAGATTGCAAGACTATTTTCATCAATGAAACAGACTGATATAATCCTTTTTGATGTTCCAAGAATTTTAAAATCAATAGACTTGTCAAAATCTAATATTCCACATAATATAATATGTTGGGTTCTATGATCGGCGCTTACACTCTAATTTATTAAAAATACACTTTATTTTGGTTAAATAAGGAATCACTTTTCGGATGTTTTCAGTTTTTATGGCCTCCTATAAATGTCATGAAGCTGTTAAAAAAGTCTTTTATTATAGGCTTTTTATTTTATCTAGCATGTATTATTAATAATAGGACCTACCAAGCACAATCATGGATTCCAGCTTCTCTTTGGACACACTGATCGCTTTGTCATTTGGTAACTTGGTGAAGATCTGGTCGATCTCTTTACGAGCCGCAGCAAAAGCTTCTGGATGTCTGGAAGGCCAACAAACATGGGAAACATTGTCAAAGATAAATACAAACAAATAAACAAAATGACCTTGCTTGGAATGAGTCATGTAATCAGTGGTGAGTGGAGTGTGTTTTCTACCTCAGCATATAGTACAGACTCCAAAAGGCAGCAGGCAGTGTGTTGGCTTGCGAAGCCCAGAGCATGCATACGTGTGTTCGTGCTTTATTTGTCTCGTCCAGGTGCATGCGATCGAAGGCGTCCATCCTGCGCTGAATCAGATCCGAGACATACATCCTGTGATTGAGCTCCCTGTGCAGCAGTCCCTTGGCTAATGCTTCTCTGGCCCTCCACGCACGGCCGCACAGCGCGATAGGCACTCCGGCAGCCAGTGCAGGAAAAGCCCCGTCAAATGCCAAAAAATCTCGCTTCGCCTTCTGCACGCATGTCCCAATAACACCCTTTCCTTCTGGCTGAAGAAGCCCTGAATTCTTCCCAAACAGAGTGACAAATCCAGCCTCAAACATGATACGTGTGGTGAAGCACTGCAAACCTTCCTCTTTCCACACGTTTTTGCTTGGCTGGCCGTGCTGGATAACAGACTGCAGATTAGCAAGCATGGTCTCACTCAGTTGCTCAAGAGGTGGGCCTTGCAGCGTTTGTCTGAAGAGCGAGTGCACTTCTCGGTAGCTTTCGCTGAGCAATGGAGATGTAAAATCAGCATGCCCAAACACCTGGTATATGAAAAAGGAGAAGAAAAACCCACAAACACCAATTAAAAATACACTGTGACTCTAAAATGTCTAACATCAGACTTATTTCTAGTGTCAAATAATTCACTTCATGTAATATTGGTTTAGCAGACATTTCAAAACAGCCTCTGGATCTGTGCAGAGACACACTGTGATCAAAGCACCTCTGCTTCAATGGACAGGAAAGGTCATAGGAAGTATTTCATTTCATTTTCAGACCACCACTTTCTGTGCACCCCTTAAAGCTGAGGGAAAATTTCTGGGCACTCTTTCTTAGCATTACTAAGCCTCACAATTGAGTAAAGGTTGAGGAGTATAAGAGATGGTGTCATTCAAGGTCATAATTAACTTGCAGAGGAAATCTTTTCAGCACAGGCACACAGAACTACTCATTCACACTTTTTCCAAATCTGCAATGCCTCTGTATTGTATGTGTGCCTCACCCGCTGAGAGAAACCCATGGCGAATTTGTGAAAGTCAAGGTTTTTCCCCTGGCGCATCACCGAGGAAAAAGAGAAAGGATCTGTGACGAAGGTGAAGTACTTCCCTGCAAGTTGGCATGTGAAGATGTCTCCATACTTTTTTTGAGCTGCTTGTAGGAAGCCCAGTGGGTTTTTACCATATTCTAAAATAACACCAAGAAAAGGCCAACCTTTCACTAGTGGAGGTTCTTTCTCTCGCCTGAAAAACATACAGAAATACATTTTGTGAATTTTAAAAACAAGAAAATGAGTTTCAATTTTTCAAATATATAATATTATAATAATAATATAATATATTATTAATTATATTATATTATATTATTAATTATAATAATATATATTATATATATTATAATAATATTATTAATTATATTATTAATTATATATTATATTATTAATATATATATTATATATTAATAATATATAATATTCTTATAGTAGTTAATACATTTCTAATTATATAATGCTATAGAAATATATAGTATTATTCATATATTAGATAAGATAATAGAATGGAAAAGCATAATGTAATATAAAAAACATCAGATTTGTGTGAGAAGCTATGTTCTAGCAATGAAATCTAGTTTTTATTCACAGTTCACTGAATCCAGGTGTTTATATAATTAAAACAGAGATTGATTGATATTTGGTTAGACCTTTTACCTATAGTACTAAAATTCCATGACAGCAGTAAATTCTAATCTATTAAACATCATCAACTGGACTAGATTCACGATTACTATCTAGTATCAATTTAAAGCATATTGAGATTGATTGCATTAATCAATAACACTCATCCCCTCCACATGTTTCACAGCACATGTTCAACAATCTGATATCAACTGATTCACTCTTTACAAGTGAACAAAAACACATAAGCACGTTTGAAGAAAAAGGCTTTTTTTTTTTTTTTTTTTTTTTTTTTTAAAAAGGCATGAAGGAGTAACAACACAGTAGAATCTCATGCTATTTTTTTCCCATGCAACTTTCAGCTTTCTCTTTTTCATGTGCCTTAAAGAACGTACCTTCTCCTGGACCATAAAGCGCTCAGTAATAGGAACGACACACCAATGGCGAGAAAAGCAACAAGAATCCATGTAGCCATGCCTAAGCTCCGTACGCTTTCTCCCACTTTCTCTTCCCTGTTTGCGCCTTTTCCTTCTGTCCCATCTGGCTCTGTTTAATCCTGTAAAACCCCTCCTGCTCACTGTAGGGGGGGCATAAGTGCACTCTGTGCGCTGTTGTGAAATCAGCTGAAATGAATCACCAGAGGTGTTATAGAGGTCTTATCTCTTTAAGCCTGTGTGGAATCCTGCTTCTTATTCTTAAAGAAACAGTATTATAAACAAATGCAATAAAGCCAGATCATGTGGACTGGCAGATAAAGAAGAGAGCAGATAATCTTGACATGGTTTGGGTTCCTAGGAATAACTGAGAAATTACAGTGAACTCCAAAGTCTGCTGATTTTCCTGTCCTTCATTACAATATGAAGTTAAAAGGCACAGAGTCACAAATTCACTACTATAAAGTGGAAAATGTTTAAAAATGCATTGAGATATTAATCACGGAACAAAGAAAGGCATCACATCGATAAGATGTCGAACAAATAAAACAAACTAAACATTAACTCTTTTTCTGCAAAGAACTGGTTGTAATTTTTTTTTAGCATTCCTTTAGTGAATATATGAAAAAGCCATTCATGGAGATTAGAACAGAACAGAGCATCCTGTAAAGGCACAGAGTGTCCTGTAATGTCTATGTAATGAGTCTGTCTGTGTTTCTGTCCTGTTTCTGTCTGCTGTCTTTTCCTGTGGTTAATTGTTTGCCCCGCCCACTCTTTGGTTTCCATGGACATTCATTGTACTCCTTCAGGTGTCTTGTCTTTGTCTTTAATTAGTTCTGCTGTGTGATTGGTCCTTGTCTCTTATTTATACTCTGTTTGTTCACTTCCCTGGTGTTGGTCGTTGTCTCATGTTGGATGTTGGTGTGCCTATTCCTGTGTCCTGTTAGCCCTGTTTGCTGCCTGTCTGTTCTTCTGTTTCTTGTGTTTTGGACTATTAAAACTTGAAAATCTGCATTTGGATCCTCACTCGCCTTTGTCCTGCAGCGTAACAGAACGACCAACCACATGGATCCAGCAGAAATTTTGTTTTGTTTGTGTCAGGGAGATTCCCCTATTGAGGAATATACGGAGGTATTCCTGGACTTATCCAATCAGGTGGATTTTGGGGAGAGGGCCCTCAAGGACCTGTTCAGGCATGGTTTGAAGGACGGGCTGCGCTACCTAGTGCCATTGGGCCGAGAGGTGGGGCCTTTCTCGGACCTGGCCAACGTAGCGTTGCTCCTGGGTGGGTCCTCCTTAACCGTGCACAGGACAGAGTCGGACACCGGCCCTAAATATTTTTTGGGGGGGGGCAGTAGGCATCGGGGTCCGTGGGCTGCGGAGCCAGGCCAGCCACGGACGCCCGAGGCCCCTACAGTACCTCGGTCCGACCCAGACCTGTGCACACCAGTGACCGAACCCGTCCACATGGGTGCCAGACCGGAAAGCTCGGGCAAGGCCCGGGGGAACCGGCTGATCGCCAAGCTGGCGGACACCCCGATGACGTCGGTTCGGGCGGCCGGCATCCCTACGGCACCGGCTGGAGCACCGAAGGCACCCGAAGCGCCTGAACCTGCCGAAGCGCCTGAACCTGCCGAAGCGCCTGAACCTGCCGAAGCGCCTGAACCTGCCAAAACGCCCGAGCCTGCTGAAACGCCCGAACCTGCTGAAGCACTTGAACCCGCTGAAGCGCATGAACCTGCTGAAGCGCCCAAACCTGTTGAAACGCCCGAACCCGCCGAAGCGCCCGAACCCGCCGAAGCGCCCGAACCCGCCGAAGCGCCAGAACCTGCCGAAGCGCATGAACCTGCCGAAGCGCATGAACCTGCCGAAGCGCATGAACCTGCCGAAGCGCATGGACCTGCTGAAACGCCCGAACCTGCTGAAACGCCCGAGCCTGCTGAAGCACATGAACCTGTTGAGGTTCCCGAACCTGCCGAAGCGCCCGAACCCGCCGAAGCGCCCGAACCCGCCGAAGCGCCCGAACCCGCCGAAGCGCCCGAACCTGCTGAAGCGCCCGAACCTGCCGAAGCGCCCGAACCTGCCGAAGCGCCCGAACCTGCCGAACCCGCTGAAACACCGGATCCAACCGGGCCGACCAGGTCGACAGAACCAGCCGAACCGACCGGGTCGATGGGACCGACCGGGTCAACCGAGCCAGCCGGACCGACCGGGTCAACGGAACCGACCGGGTCAACAGAACCAGCCGGGCCTACCAGGTCGACAGAACCAGCCGAACCGACCGGGTCGACGGAACCAGCGGTCCCCAGCTTTGTCTCCCTGTCTCTGTCAGTCTCTCCCTTTCCTGTCCGTCTTTACAGGTTCAAAGCGCCTCCAGTACCACCCTGGCCGCCAACGCCGTTATGGTCTCTGGCCCGACCTGCAGCGCCACCCTGGTCTCCGGTCCTGCTCTGGTCGCTGACTCTGCCTGCGGCGCCACCCTGGCCTCCGGTCCTGCTCTGGTCGCTGACTCTGCCTGCGGCGCCACCCTGGCCTCCGGTCCTGCTCTGGTCGCTGACTCTGCCTGCGGCGCCACCCTGGCCTCCGGTCCTGCTCTGGTCGCTGACTCTGCCTGCGGCGCCACCCTGGTCTCCGGTCCTGCTCTGGTCGCTGACCCTGCCTGCGGCGCCACCCTGGTTTCTGGCTCCGCCCTGGCCTCCTGCTCTGCCGGCTCCGCCCTGGCCTCCTGCTCTGCCGGCTCCGCCCTGGCCTCCTGCTCTGCCGGCTCCGCCCTGGCCTCCTGCTCTGCCGGCTCCGCCCTGGCCTCCTGCTCTGCCGGCTCCGCCCTGGCCTCCTGCTCCGCCACGTGGACCTGGCCCGCCTTCCCACCCCCTGTTCCGCCTCCGCTCCGCCACCCTCCAGTTCTGCGTTGGAGTGTCTGGAATCCACTCCTAGGGGGGGGGCTCTGTAATGAGTCTGTCTGTGTTTCTGTCCTGTTTCTGTCTGCTGTCTTTTCCTGTGGTTAATTGTTTGCCCCGCCCACTCTTTGGTTTCCATGGACATTCATTGTACTCCTTCAGGTGTCTTGTCTTTGTCTTTAATTAGTTCTGCTGTGTGATTGGTCCTTGTCTCTTATTTATACTCTGTTTGTTCACTTCCCTGGTGTTGGTCGTTGTCTCATGTTGGATGTTGGTGTGCCTATTCCTGTGTCCTGTTAGCCCTGTTTGCTGCCTGTCTGTTCTTCTGTTTCTTGTGTTTTGGACTATTAAAACTTGAAAATCTGCATTTGGATCCTCACTCGCCTTTGTCCTGCAGCGTAACAGTCTAACAGGGTTTAGGATACTAGCAGAGGACTTTTATACACTGTTCCATTTCAAGCTCGGTTGTATTGTATTGAGATGTTATGTACGTGAACTGGTATCTGATTAACTATTGGGAAAAAAAAAAGAAAGAAAAAAAAAAACGCAACAAAAACCACAGATTTTCTATCAAAGCAATGACTAGAAAAATGTATAAGGATCATTGTAAATTTATTGTTAATTCAATTTCAAATTCACTAAAATGCTGCAGTCTAATTTTTAAAACCAATTCAATTAATTAAACACATTAACAAAAACATTAACATTAGCCTGTTGGCTTTCTCACTAAAGTAAAATAGATGTGATTTAAAACATCATAAACTTTACTCTTTTAGATGTATTTATTTATTTGTTTGTTTGTTTATTACCTACATTATTTTTCTCTTGACTCTACTTCCATTTCTAGCCATTAAATCTATCCTTCTCTCTAGAGATTTCACACAATAGAGACCACCAGAATGTAATCTGATCTATCACATGAATAACTGAAGAAAAAGATTTCATCTCAAGCACCTACATCTAACTGTTACAGTACTGTAAGTACCTCCACTAAGAGAGGATCTCATTACCCTCTTCTTCACCACTCTCTGCAATGCTGAATTAGGTTTTATTACACCAAATGCCATATTATAATCTTGTCTGATCAGCACGATTTTCAGCAGCTACTGTATATCAGTCCCTGTACAACTTGTCACGGACGCGGGGGTAAAAACGGACCCAAATGCAGGACAGCTTAACAAAAACAGGGATTTATTAAATAAAACAAAACAGAAACAGGGACTCAGAACAAAACCAGACATGAAGACAACAGGATTCCGTGCTGCACAAGGCAACGTGACTCAATTAAATAGACAACACAATCAGAAACATCAGGAACAGGTGTGCAGAAGCGGGGAGGAAGAGACAAGGGCGGGGCCGACACGTGAAAACTGGACGTAAACAAAAGCACATGGCCACAGTCCAGGCTGAATCCTGACACAACTGTACCAAATCCTTCATAATACACACAAGCTTTTCTCCAAGACAAACAGTTTAAGATGCTAGATGTTTTATTATCAGGGCAGAGGCTACAGGTTGTATTTGAATATAGGTACCTGACTGAGTTCTGACTGATTTCATACTTTCTTTTGTGTTCAAATTTCAGGTGAGATTCGATCAACAGATGTAGAAAAGGTGTACTGTACGTGTATTCTGTGGTTATTACCCATATTACTCTCTGTTTAACAACCTGATCATGGGTTAATACAACTACTTTAAACCAATAGTCTTTGTATAAACAAACACTTAAACTCATTAATAAGTAACTGGTACTTTTTTCATCTGTGCCAAATATTTAAAAGATTTAACTTGCTGACTTGGGAAAACGTGAATAGTTTCTTCCCCAGAGCTATTAGAGAACTGAACACCAAAAAAACACAATCACTGAATGTTCCAAACTATCTGCACTACACACGCTCACGTCTACACATTTCATAGACTCCTACAGTACCTCGTATTTAGTTCTTCCCGACCACAGATCTGTACAGAAGACATTGAAAGTGCAACACTTTAATATTATTTAAACTTAACTTTTACTCTTATAGTAACATTTATAACAGAATGTTCACATGTGCAAAATGTCAAGTGCAATATCTCAGCTGTTTACTACTTCAACTATATAGTATTTTATCGGATCACTTATGTTAATGTTTATGATAATGTTTATAATATTTTATATTTATGTGTATAATTTTTTCTTTCTTTCTTTCTTTCTTTCTTTTTTTACCATTTTATGCACCATAAGGACTGACACAAAATGTTGTTGTACCCTGTGCAATGATAATAAAGAAGTTGTCTATCTATCTGTCTATCTAGATGTTTGTCTGATAAACAAGATTATATATGGCTTGACTTCTAATTCAAATCCAAAATTCAACTTCAAATGTATTTGTATAGCGCTTTTAACAACTGACATAATCTCAAAGCAGCTGTACAAAACATAAACATAGAAAAATAGGTTATTATAAAGTATAATATAATACAAAAATTCAAGATTAA
Source organism: Tachysurus vachellii (assembly GCF_030014155.1). Taxonomy (NCBI): domain Eukaryota; kingdom Metazoa; phylum Chordata; class Actinopteri; order Siluriformes; family Bagridae; genus Tachysurus; species Tachysurus vachellii. The sequence goes on along the minus strand of NC_083466.1, from coordinate 10,568,914 downwards.
TATTAGATATATTGTGTATAAATATAAATGTGTAAATGTGTTTTGTATCTAAATGTGTTAGATATAAATGTGTTTGTATTTATCCCCAATGAGCAAGCCTGGGGTGACTGAGGCGACTGTGGTGAGGAAAAACTCCCTTGAATGTTAAAGGAAGAAACCTTGAGAGGAACCAGACTCAAAGGGGAACCTCATCCTCATTAGGTTGTCCTCAAAGACCACATGGGGTTGGCATCTCCTCTTAGTATGTCTAAATACTTCAGAATACATGAAGCACAGTCCAACTGGAGCTGGTAAATCTCTAGATGTCTCAGGATCCTCACGTTTGGCCTCATCTCAGTGAAGGTCCAAAATCTTCATGGCACGAAAGACAATCGGAGCTGGCCTTTAGATCCTAATGAACTATCAAATTACAGAACTATTTCAAACCTTTTGTTTATGTCTAAAATTGTCTGTTCAACTGGGCTCCTTCTTACAGGAGAACAATATCTTTGTAGGGTTTCAATCATTAATCATCAATTAAACCCCATCATAGCACAGAAACTGCACTTGTGAAAGTTACAAATGACTTGTTCTTAGCTTCAGACCAAGACTGCATGTCACTATTAGTTCTACTTGACCTTAGTGCTGCATTCAACACTATAGATCACGACATTCTCCTAGATCGCCTACAACTTCTCAACTCAGACAGTTTGTGAATATCAGAATAATTGCATATTGGTCAACAAGAGGTGCAGCAAAAGGAGATAAAACATTCCACTCAGGAAAAGTCCATTTAAATTCTCTTTGAAAGCTGCAATTGAGTGAAACTCAGAATTGGACTCGTATACTGAGATAAAGTGGTTTATTCTTACTCACTTCTGTCTGGACTAGAACTTTATTGTTTCCAATTGAATATTCCACACTATCAGCTGTCAATATACATCTATTAACCGTTTTCCTTCATTGACCAATATGAACATTTTACTTGTTGTTTTGCTCCTAGTGTGTGTTTTCATGATTTTATTCAGATCTTTTGCTTTATAATTTGAATTTCGGGTGACTTTGTAACATTTTGCCAAGGCAGTAGAGACGAAACACTCTGACATTTACATACATTACATACAGATTATTAATGCACACTGGCCCAGTTACATAAACCAACACAAACAAAATAAATAGAAAGGGGATTTCAGCAGTGCACGACTGATGACTGAGAAGCTTATGTATCATGGGAATTTTGATTAATCAGAGTATGAATTGCTGAAGACAGAGATTTCACTTACTCATTTCATCTCAACGTCAAGCTTTTGTTCTACTGTAGTCTCTTGCCTCTCAGCCACAGTTCATGTACAGTATATGGTTCTTGTTTTCAGTTGTACTTTACACAGTAAATGTTCTGCACTTGCATTCACACAATCCTCACTTTGAATAAGAGAGCAACACGTATTATTGTGTTAAAACATCAAGCTCTAAACATTATCTCTATTTTTCTCAAAACTCTGCTTTCAAAATTTTCTGCATCCCCCATGTTAATAAATGGAGAAGCGTCGCATGGGAAGACAATTGTCCTGTAATTTCTAATAAGGTTGAGGAGCTTTTTTTTTTTTTTTTTTTTTTTTAGAGACACTGCTCCAAGCACAACATTTCAAACTTCTTGATATTATTTTGGAAGTTTGTGTGTGGTGTGTATGTGGATTGCTTTCTGTTATCTGATTTACGAGGATATCTCAAGCATCCGATATAAAATATATACTAAATTCCCCATATTCCCTAAAGGTTTTTGCTTCTATCGGTTTGATATATATTGCTTTATGTCTTTGTATTATTGTGCAGCACTTTGGGCTATTGAAATTGCAGTAAAATGTGCTATATACTGTAAATGAATAAAGTTGAAGTTGAAAAGTTCATAGGAAGATAAGATCTATACATAAATATCTAAATGCTTAACTGAGCTGTATACTAGAATTATGAAATGACGGTATGCTAGCATGCTGGTATGGAAGAACAGATGCATGTTAGTGTTTTAATTTAAAAGTAATTAGAAAATATGCTCGTATGTTAGTATGGCAGTACGCTACTATGCAAGCATGCACATTTCACACTCTGAACTTTGTAACAATCTAAAACAATACTGTATTCATATTCATTTAAATCATATCAACATATCACTGTATTTCATATGCATTTCGACCGTTTATTCTTACCAGTGTTACTTTATTTCCATATATCGCCTTATATATATAGTTGTTTTGTTTCACTCTGTACTTTGTCAGCTATTTATGATAGAATCAAGAATAAAAGCTTCTTGACTTGACATGACGATATGGAGCCTCTTTTGCATATTTAATTTTTTGCATCTTTAGGTTTTTGTTGGATAGTAACACAATAATATCAAGGTAATAATGTAAATACAATGTCAAAAAGTAAAATGTGAAAAAGACAAAAAAAAATATTGTCTCTGTAGCCAGAATGAAAATAGAGCACAAGGAATATATAAATATAGAATATCATTTGTCATTCAATTGAATGTTTATCTGCAAATGTTTATCTGAACATTTAATCTGCAAAAGGATGTGGTGCAGGTTTCCACTGGATACAGTTTTGAGTGTTCACTATAAGTAGTGATAAAACGTGATTTAACCTTCATTTTTCCCTCGGTCTTTTTGACCCGGCTGGAAGATTTTAATGTGTCATAACTTGGGTTTTCTTCCACATATTTGCCTGAAATTTAGCAGGGTTGTTCCAAATTATGAACTTTGCAAGCAAAATTAATTTTGTCTATTTTCGTTGAACTATGTGTTCAGAACAATATATACTTTGCGTTTTGGAACAGCTTGGGTCATTTTGACCCGGCCACATTTAGTGGGGCAATAGGTCACTCTTTTGCCCTTTTCAGCACAATGAACATACATACAGACACAAAAATGCACACATAAAATGTCCACTAACACACGCACCCAAAACACACACTCACACCCCACACACACACACACACACACACACACACACACAAACACACACACAGATTGGGCATTGCATTTCATTAGGCCTCCAGAAAAAAAAAGCCAAACATTTGTAAATATTTCACACTTTTGATATGCCTTTCTCCTAGCAGAGGGCAAAATATGATCTACCGAAATGATGCTACACACACACGCACGCACACTCACACATAAGCATTGGGCATTGCAATTCATTAGGCCTCCAGAAAAAAACAAAAGCTACTCATTTGTAAATATTTCACATTTGTCAGATGCATTTGTCCAGCTGGGGGCAAAATTTGATCTACCAAGAAGCTTCACACACACACAGTGTCAAACACTGTTCAAAGCATTGGACATTGCATTTCAGTTGGCCTCTAGACAAAACAAAGGCTACATATTTTTAAACATTTCACACTCACACACACATTCATATTTCTATAAAGAAGTGCAAAAATAAAATACATGTGTTTTGTAAATCATATTTGTTTCCTCTCTCTTATTTATATATTTAGTTGCATCAGTAAGCTTTGGCCTGGAGATATGCTGAGTAATGTTTGACGTTCATCAGTCAGTGGTTATCCAAAATAATATTTATAATTTCTGCTTATTTTACTCAAAACATGGCATAATTTTATAAGGTGTATCGTTCATAAATTAAGTATAATAAAAAAAACATAAGGAGTGTAAAAGAAGTTTTATTCACATGAAATTATGCCATGTTTTTGAGTGTGTGTGTGTGTGTGTGTGTGTGTAGCCTGTTGTTGGTTGATCAGATGACATCAGGTGGGCAAAATAGATATTACAAGTGTAAATTAGATATTACACACAGAATGGTGATAATTGTAGAATTTTTGATTTATAAGCATTCAAGTCAATTTGGCCTGGAAAAAAAACAGGTTTTATTATTTGCTGACATTAAAAATTGTCAAAATGGTTTCAAAACAATCTCCTGCCTGTAATTGTGCATCAACTTTTGTGCCTCTATAGTGAAAATAATTCAAAATTTCTGTTTTTTTTTTACTAGAAAATGAGGTATTTTTGCATATTAATTAGGTTTATTATACCAAATATTACAAACATTTTTGCAAAATATATGTTAATATGTTGGAAACAAGTTAGACTAAAAAGGTGAAAAAAAATGTCTATCATATATACTTCATTTTTTATAAGCAGTCAAATCAGACAAGGTCAAGTTGACTCAGCGCTCCTAATTTGTATAGGAAGACAATACAAGGGTTAACAGAGCACAAATTATTTAGCTTTAAATAAAGCCGAAGCACTACATTCCCCTCACTAACTCCTTAAGAACAACTGCAGATATTTATATTAAATATATTTGATTTCTCAGTCAATTTTACAGATTGTTCAAGAGGAAAAAATTAAGGAAGAAAAAAATATATACAGTGTAAGTGCAGAATTTTAAATAAATCCAATGGTTATTATTATTATTATTATTATTATTATTATTATTATTATTATTATTATTACTGCCGAGCAGCCACATAAAACTACATGATTACATGAAAAATACATGATTATAACGACAGATAATGTAAGAGAACTGATAATCCTAGTTAGCACAAAAAGATCTGTTCAATAACTAGAATTACACAATATGGTTAAAAGTAAGCTGACACCTCAAGTCAAGTCAAGAGTCAAGAAGCTTTTTATTGTTATTGCAACCATACAGTATAGCTGTTGCAATACACAGCGAAATGCCACAACGTTTCTCCAGGATCATGGTGCTACATAAAACAAAGACAGAGCTATAAGGACTTAGTAAGTTAGTCCTAGCAACATAAAGTGCATCTGTGCAAACAGTGCAGGACAAGACAAAAAGACAGAAAGACAGTGCAGGACAAGACAGAAAGACAGTGCAGGACAATACAAAAAGACAGAAAGACAGTGCAGGACAAGACAGAAAGACAGTGCAGGACAAGACAGAAAGACAGAAAGACAGTGCAGGACAAGACAGAAAGACAGAAAGACAGTGCAGGACAAAAGATTTGTGGTGCAGGTTTCCACTGGACCAGGTGTGGCTTCTGCTTCGAATAAAAACCTGCACTCACACTAACCCTTTCTGGATAACACTGGACTTTAGGTGTACAAAAGAACACCCACTCACTATATAAACATTCTGTGGATTAATGAATGATCCCACATAATCAATATAATATCATACCTTCTATATCTTTACTTCATTCTGAATACACGAAGACACAAAAACCAGTAACTACACAATAATGAAAAAAGTTGCAATTCAACAAATGGACTGATGAGTAAGGAAACTTTTTTAAATGGCAGATTAACTAGCTTTGTTTATTATTATTATTATTATTATTATTATTATTATTATTATTATTATTATTATTAATTCACCACGTTCAAGAAACGCAGACTTAAAACTCAGACCCACAACGAATTCGATTTAAAAACGAAGATTTATGTGTACATAAAAAGCAAAGTGCAATTCGCGTTACACGAAGGAATGACAACACAAATCTCAAGCTAATGTTACAAACTTTGAGCTTTCACGTTTGTCCAGACTGAAACAACTAAAGTGTTTACCTTGTCCTCGGCCTGCATGCTCTAAATAACAGGAAACACACTCCAACGAGGAAAGACGCAGCTAGAATCCATGTAGCCATGTCTAATGTGTGTATCACTTCATTCGCTCCCACATTCTCTTCTGTTTGCTTCTTGTCCTTCCTTCTTGTCCGTCTGGTGTTTTGTTCACTATAGGAGGCGCTCTATCACTGCACCATGTCGATGTGTGTCCTGTGTGAAAGCACATGCTGTTTTATACCGCAGATTTCTTTATTATTTATTTATGCTAAGTGAGATTGTGAGTGGCTGTTTATTTTCAGGCTGACTGGCTACTTGTCCAACAAATTGCCTTATAACGCAGTTATTATGGATACAGTTCTCAGTTACTTTGCCAAAGGTTACAGTATGTTCACTATTAGTAGTGATACAACGTGATGATTCAACAGCACAAATTATTTAGCTTTAAATAAAGCAGAAGCACTACATTCCCCTCACTAACTCCTTAAGAACAACTGCAGATATTTATATTAAATATATTTGATTTCTCAGTCAATTTCACAGATTGTTCAAGAAGAAAACAGAAATATACAATGCAAATGCAGAATTTTACATAAATCAAATAGTTATAATAATAATAATAATAATAATAATAATAATAATAATAATAATAAAATAAAATTAATAATTATTACTACCGAGCAGCCACATACATCAAATATCAAACTGTTTACATGCTGTTTTGCACACTTTTTTGCTCTTTTGCACAAACTATCCAACATTTCAGTCGTTTTGCACACAGTAATTACACTGGATGGTCGGCTCTGTTTCTGTTTACTGTTTATTGTCTTTTGTGTATTGTATTTTTTGTACTTTTTGTATTGTCTTGTAACTTTTTGTCTGCACTGTCTTTTGTTCTGCACTGTCTTGTCTGTCTTGTTTGACTTGCCCTGCAGTGTTTGCACAAGGTTGCACAGATGCACTTTATGTGGCTAGAACTACTTACGTGCAAGTCCTTATCCCTGTCTTTGTTTTATGTAGCACCACAATCCTGGAGAGACGTTGTCTCATTTCACTGTGTACTGCAACAGCTATATATGGTTGAAATGACAAAAAAAATTTTCTTGACTTGACTTGACATAAAACACGCTGCCTGCGTTGCAAATGGGCTTCTTATATTAAATAAAATAATTCTAATACATTATTATAACGACAGATACTGTAATATAAGAGAACGGATAATCCTAGTTAGCATGAAAAGATCTTTTCAATAACTAGAATTACACAATATGGTTAAAAGTAAGCTGACACCTCAAGTCAAGTCAAGAGTCAAGAAGCTTTTTATTGTTATTGCAACCATACAGTATAGCTGTTGCAATACACAGCGAAATGCCACAACGTTTCTCCAGGATCATGGTGCTACATAAAACAAAGACAGAGCTATAAGGACTTAGTAAGTTAGTCCTAGCAACATAAAGTGCATCTGTGCAACCTGGTACAAACAGTGCAGGACAATACAAAAAGACAGAAAGACAGTGCAAACAAAAAATACAAGACAAAACACAAAAGACAATACACAAAAACACCGCCGACCAGTGTAAATACTGTATGTTTAAACAATATTACAAATATTATCAATATTATCTAACCGCCACACCCATGTGTGGTACTTCCACAAGCTGTTGCCACAAAGTTAGAAGTAAACCATTGTACAGAATGTCTTCATATACTGTAGCTTTACAATTTTCCCTAAATAAAGGACTAAAGGACCCAAATGTACTAGTATGTACAATGCTGTGTGTACAAAAACGAGGTACATGAAGACATGAGGGCACATTTGCAACATGTTGTTAACCTTGGTTCATTTAAATCCCAAGGTAAATGCAATCCCTGTTTAACATTTCACACTGCTCTCCGGTATAAATACTGACTTTTGCATAAGTGAAAAAAATAGGCTTGATATTTTTTGTAGACTTTAAGAACTGATATCCAGCCTGGGTTCATTTTTCAGTAAAGTTTCCATTATATCTAAATTGTATTTGTCACATACACCATCATACACAGTACGGCATTTGGTAAAATGCTTTATTGACCATCTGAGTCAGAAAAAAGAGAATAAAATAAAAGAGGAGTCAATAACACTATGACTTCGGAGTGCCAAGAATGACTCAGGCCATGATGCAACCAGTATTACAGAATTAAACCAACTGTTTATGTCTTTCAATACGCTTGTATAGAACAGATACAGTATAGACAGAATAATTACATTTAACACTTAGGTTACAGTATTAATTATTCACTATCTTTGTTATATAGCAGAAACAATTCAATCCGTATCACATCTAGGCTTCAGTCACGTGAATAGGACATTTTTATAGGTGAATTATTATAGGTGAATGATAGGTGAATTATTATAAAAAATTAATTTCAGTTTTATCTTATATCACTGTGTGCTCTTTTGTGAACATAATTATATACTACAAATATGTCTACATTAAAACAATGTCATTTTATTGGGGAACTAGCAAAAACAAAAGAATGGCTGGCATGGGTCGTGTACATTACAGTTTTCAGGAGGAGATTTTACTGTAAAATGTCAAGAACCTTTTGTATAATGTATGTTATAACAGGAACTAACTTGTTTAGCAGACTTTCCAAACATTTATCATATCTATAAACAGATAATAAAACCGTTGGAAAGTGTTGTTATAGGAAAATAATCCATTTCAGGCTGTTATCAAGCATCAAACCAAAACCTCATGCATACTGTATATAGTTTTAATATATATATTTATTTCTCACTTCTAAGAAATATAAAAGAGAATCAGGTCAATGTTGGAAAAGCCAACTGAGAAATCACAATTTTCTTTTCTTTTTTTATTATTATTATTAGATATTATTATTATATCTCAACAGTTGAATATAGAAAGTTTACTCACTCACTCACTCACTTACGTTCAGTAACCACTTTATCCTGGTTAGGGTTGTGGTGGCTCTGGAGCTTATCCTGGTAACACCGGGCCTGAGGCGGGATTAGGCACCAGTTAATTGTAAAGCACAATGTACACATACATTCAGAAAACCATACAAACATAGGCACGCTATTTTTAACCCGCTGGCACTTCAGCTTATTTTGAAAGTTTTTTAAGGAACTTGGAGGAAAACCACAAAGACTTTAAGAGAATTTGCACAGACACAGAATTATAAACAATAAATTCGATATTTTTTTTCACTTAAAAACAATTAACATTATCAAGTACTGGGAATAAAGGCAAGAGATGCAATGCCACAGTTTCATGAATCCTTACACTGTTTGTGGTTAGTCTTTGCTTTGACATTTCCTATTTACACAACTATTGACAGTTAAAATACTTGCAAAAGCATTACAAAATTACTATGAACCAAAGCTGAACATATGTGAATGTGTTGAAATTGTCAGCACACACAACCTGTACACCACAACAGCACAACACTAATAATAAAACACTAGATGGAGACAGAACACTAGTAAATGTGGCAAATCACATCTTTTTAATAACTATCATGTTATACGGTGAGTGTAATGTACAGTTACAGTTTTGGATTGAAACATACCCTAGCAACATACCACTGTAAAATAATATTAGTGTACACCAACCATAATTTATAACCCTTAGCTCAAAAGCAGATACTCAGAAATCTTGATAAACTGAATCAGACATGCTAGCTGGAATTGGAACTGCAGCAAATGATTATGTGTTGGTATCAGCATCTGTATCAGCATCTGTTGTTCTTCATCTATAAAAAAAAATATGTGAGTTTCTCATACTTTAATATTTGTTGTTAATATTTTATTGTAACTTGCATTACTGCTTTCAAGAATGTGTTAGATTTATGTGTATAGCGATAGAGTGTATTATGAGGAGCTTCAAAATGTTCAGCGGTTTGTTATGAGGCCTAATTATAATTCTCTTATCATTCATTTACCTTGTATTAAGTAGACATGCGTTTGATTTATACTCCTTTTTTCATTCTCACAAAGAATGTACAATCAATTCCAAATTATCCCTTGTGAAATACAGTCATGTGAAGAAGTTAGTACACCCCATGTAAATTGGACATACAGATATATGGTCTTCATTTACATAGTGTCGATAGCTAGAGGTAATAGAATTTATCCCTCCGACACTGACACAGATGAAAGAATTCTGCACAGAGGAATAGGCAACATTTTTGTTTATGCCAGAGGAATCAATGTAATTATTGAAGCTAGCATGGGGGTGTATTTGCTTTTATTACTTATGTTATTTATTTGATCTTTTTTAGACAAATTTCCTTTACTTTTTGTTCTATTGTTCTCTATATATACATTCTGTGTAACTGAATATATCCTGATGTGTCCACATATGTCAAAATAAGAGGAAAATTTCAAAAGGGGTAATTGCTGTTTTTCTCTGGCCTTTCCTGTACAGCATGTCACTGTAATCAATTTTAGCACTATAGACTTGTAGCACTGCATCACCTTCACATCTTCTCTCTTGATAGTTGTTGTTTTAACAGGCTCCCTAATACACCAGGAAACCACCAGAAGTTCTGATCTTCCGCATCTACTAAGTAGCAAATCCCAGTTAACCACAGACTCTGACACACAATTCTGAAGCCTCACAGGTCTGTCTTATTGGTCAGATAGTCCACAAGCAAGGAGACATTGTGGGCTTCAACCTGCATTGTGCTGTTTGTTCTCCAGTCAGAGAGGCAGTGGTTGTGGTTGAGGCATGTCTATTTCAAACTAAAGACAAAGAAACACTGAACATTGCACATTTTGAAAATTCCTCTCAGTCCCCAGGAAATACATTTGTCTACAACCATTTCTTGTTTATATATGAATAGATATATGATGGTATGCGTGCATGTCACCGCACCGCATGCTATTCATTTCAATACAGAAAGCTCTGCTGCATTTTCACAGTGTATGATGGTTGAGGTGCAATAAAACAGTGGCAGAAAATAACCCTGTATCCATGGGAAAATTTGGTATTGGATCACTGATGCTATGGGGCTGTTTTTGGGGATTGTTTTCCACAAGCTCTTATAAAGAACAACAGCATCAAGATCTCTGTTATGTAGCAGGACTATTAGAAGCAGGTAGCCTCTGAATTCACAACAAGATGTGGCAGAGGATAAAACGTCGATCCAAATCAACATAGATCCATTTCTAACAATGGCCATGTTGAATTTGATCATCTGAATCATAATAATAAGAATTAGACTGATATTCTTCTCCTTATCTTGTAAAAGTATGAAAACACGCTGTATATAATTTAAAATATACTTGAACCAGGATCATGTACTGTAGGCTCTTTGTATACACCCGATTAAGAAAGGTGAAATTTAATCCTCAGCATTCTTAGTTATTTTCTGCTCTACTCATTTCAAGTTTATTAGAATTATATACCTCTCGCTGTGAACTGTGCGTCACTTGATCTGTTTTTCTCAGTTGGACACTTGTAATGCCCATAATTTGTGATGATTTGAACATGGAAATAGCCCCTGCTATACACTAATTTTCTAGTTGACTAAATCCTTATAACTAACTCCCTCTTTTCACAATTTTCCTTCTTTCTCTTGCTGATCCTGATAGTTTCCTAAGAGTCCTGTTAGCTTTTTATTGAGATACTTATCACCTGATTTATAACCTTGATAAGCACAGAATTAAGACTGCTACAAACAAACCTGAATGGCTAAAATGTACAGTGCAGCACAAATGAAAATTTTAGTTTTAATGCATCAGAGTCAGTGAGTAGAGAGAGTGAAATCTGAACATTTATTAGAAAGTTGCTGATTTTGTCATGCACAATCAACAACAGTATAATACTGGAATGTTTACTTTCAATTTTATGTAAACTCATTTTTGTTGGTATTTAGTGAACTTAAGTCATGGGTAGTCAGAATAAGATATGTTCAGGTAATTAGACTATTTAAAGTTTATTTATGTAATTTAGTTTACATTGAAATCACATTTTGAGTGGAGATTAGACACCTTTGTTTAAATGACTCTTGGAACCAATTATAATTAGAGGGAAATGTAACTAATTAAGGTGATCAATTGTACCGTCTACTACTATTACTACCACTACTATTACCACTATTACCACACACCCCTCACACACACTCTTCACCCTCCTGCCATCTGGAAAAAGGTACCAAAGCATTCTGGCCCCATTCGGGACCAGACTGTGTAACAGTTCCTTTTCACAAGCCATCAGACTTCTCAATAACTGAACTGAACTGTACTGAGCACAACATACACACGCACATCATCTGTATGGACTGCACAGACCTACACCAAATAAACACCCTTCCAATATACATTCATCAACCTGTTTACATGCTGCTTACATCCATCAAACTGTTTACATGCTGTTTTGCACACTTTTTTACTTTTTTTGCTCTTTGCACACACTGTCTAATCATTTCCGTAGTTTTGCACATACTGTAAAATATTTCAGTCGTTTGCTGTTTTTGCACAAATCCTTTACATTATCACAGGGACCTGCTGCTACTGTAAGAAACTGTGTTCACTCTAGTATTACTGCATGCAATATTGTCTGAACATACAGTATTAACACTGGTCTGTGCTATTTCTGTTTACTGTCTTTTGTGTATTGTCTTTTTTGTATTTTTTGTATTGTCTTGTAACTTTCTTTTGTTCTGCACTGTCTTGTCTGTCTTGTGTCTTGTCCTGCACTGTTTGCACCAAGTTGCACAGATGCACTTTATGTGGCTAGGACTACTTACTAAGTCCTTAGCCCATTTGAGCTCCTGACTTTTTCCACACTGTTGGTATAACATATTGTTCTTCCATGCTGTTTATTTAATATACTACTTAACAATGTCTTCAATTTTTTATATATAATTTTCAAGTAGATTACTATCCATGGGCACATTTAGTCTTATAAAAATAAATCTGAATCATTTGATTTTACAGTTAGCAAGATAGCAACCCACTGAGGCTGCTAGCTAAATCAATCATGTTAGAAATATATTAGGATATACTATAATATAAGGAATATTTTATGTGATTTCTTTTTATTACATTTGATAATTTTGTACATTATTATTGTTTTGTGAACAGCTTGCTGGAAATGCATTCAAAAGCCTGGTATGTTAGTTATTTAAGTAGCTTGATAACAATATATGCTGGATGTTGTAATAAAATCCTCTTTGTAATTGTTTATAGAAAAGGCAAGAAACTACTAGTGTTCATTTTGCAAAGGCTTGACTGCATCAGGTATTAATGTTAGAAATTAATCAGAGGACATGTTAATGAAGAAGATGTCAGCGCTGCTCTAGTTAGATTAAGCCCTCAGCACAAAACTAGATGTACAAAAAAAAGTGTTGTAATCATTGTTTAATTATGTTGATGTTGAAAACCTAAGCATGAGTATGATATAAATAATGAAAGAATGGCTCACCTCCCAGTTTAAGTCCTAAATTCCCAACATTTCCTTAATACACTGAAAAGAATGTGAAAAAAGTGAAAATATCTTGAATACAGTCACGCTTACATAGTATTGTCTATTATAAGATTAACCAATCATAAAATGATTAAACCTTACTTTATCTAATTTTACTAATTTCAAGCTTGAAATGATCTTTTTTCTACTGGCAGATTTTTTTTCAGCTTTAGGGAAAATTAATCAATAAATCGATAAAAAAACAGATTTTTGCAAAGAATCTTTAATGAATACAATTCAATTCAATTCAAGTTTATTTGTATAGCACTTTTTACAATTGACATTGTCTCAAAGCAGCTTTACACAACATAAACATAGAACAAAAGGTTAATATAAAGAATAATATAAGGATTAATATAATACAAAATTCAAGATCAATATTAGATATACGTAAGTGTGTTTGTATTTATCCCTCATGAGCAAGTCTGAGGTGACTCAGGCAGCAGTGGCAAGGAAAAACTCCCTTAGACGGTAAAGGAAGAAACCTTGAGAGGAACCAGACTCGAAGGGGAACCCATCCTCATATGGGTGACACTGGAGGGTGTGATTATAAATATACAGTCAAACAAATGTTGTATTGGTGCAAAAGATCACATGGAGTTCACATCTCCTCTTTAGTATCGCAGAGTCTGACTGGAGCTGGTAGATCTCTACTGTAGATGCCTCAGGATTCTCAGCCTCATCTCAGTAGTGGTCCAAAATGTTCATCGTACGGAAGACGATCGGAGCTGGTACAGTTTCTGGATGCCTCGGGATGGGTAGAAAGAGAGAAGCAGTGGAGAGGGATTAACATATCTGCTGTTCATAAAATGTGCAAGTCGGATATAATAGTGCACAATATTATGGGATGAATACATGTATATGAGATTTAAATTATGTAACGGTGCAGCTTTTTGTCATTCCTACATATACAGTGAAATCAACATCAGCTGGATGTTGAAATGTTCTGAAATGTTCGTCGTATTTTTTTTTTCAGTCGATTAAAATAAGCACATACTTCCAGTACATACACATACATCCAGAGCTCACAGTATCAAAGACTCTGAGTGTCAATATTATGTGTCTAATTCTGTGTGTGAATACACATAAATATGAAGCAACATGGCTATTTCACTAAATTATGTTAATACATGCTGATCAATAACAGATTTCAGGCATTCAATCATCAATTGACCTCTTGCAAATCTAATCAGATGTCTTTCATGTGGTTACACTGAGATCGTTGATCAAATGACTTTTAGCTGATAAACACCTTTCCATATAGGAACAAAATCTGTAATACTCTGTAGCAGGTTTCTCCTTAGTAATAAACACTTGCCTGATGTTGTTCTGCTTAAATTCTGAACCATATTGATGCCTTTTCAGCTGCAGTTGAATGAGCCATGACCCATTAGCAAATAACATCCATTTAACCTACTACTTTTGATATATAATTGATGTTTTCATGGATCCTTCGTGTCAGTAAGTCATTAAACCGAACATTTTAAATGTTACAAATACGGAAAAAATATGTGTTTACATGTGATGTTGCAAATGATCTAATGGCATATTTTGGTAAATTTGTCATTTTTATTGTTAATTGAAAAATATTTTTCAAAATGTGTATTTGAATATCTTGTGCAGCATTCTAAATTATTTGTTTTATACGTTGTTTATTACATATTTGCTTTATCTGTGTAAAGACCAAAAAATATTTTAAAGTGTGAAAAGAAAGATTTCTATTCCATTCGAAAAAATGTTTCCAGATAAAACCACATTGGAGGCTGCAGGAAAGATGCAGGGGAAAATTATCCAGAAGAAGGAGAGTTAATACGGTTTCTTTTACTGTATACTGCTATATAGATATAATTATTCATGATTTTCTGATTATAGATATTACTTTATTATAGAATTCAGTTGATCAGCATAAAAAATGGCCCGTTAATCAACAAATTATTCATATTCAAATGTTATTGTTTTATAAGTGTTAAAACAAACTATATAATTTACAGTATATTAAAAACTATTATTCATTATGATGTGTTTACAGATTACTTGAATGGTTTATGGAAACAGTACTGCATATTTTCAATAGAAAAGAGAATATCACAGAAGTAGTGGTCTCTAGTATTCCTGTTTAACAGATAATAGGGGGTAAGAGGCATGACAAGCAGATTGAAACTGTGTCTAGTGGTGATCAGGAAGATACTAAAAGCCCAAAGTGATAAAGACCTCCATGGTACATTAACCCTACCACATACCCACCCACACACACACTGAGACTTTCAGCTTGTGAGACCGGAGCCTGACCTAAACTGCTAAAGCGGAACATGTGAACAATATGAATATATGATAGACACAAACATTATTAATTATTCATTAAAAATGTATTTCATTAAATCCCCTTTTTCCTTTTCAGGACAGTGAATTCATTTGAACTCTGTCAGTCTGTTCCGGTGGATGCAAAGCTATGAAAGAAATCGTGGAAAAGCTCGTGGTGTGTGTTTGCTTTGTTTCTTTGGTTTGTAGCAAATTTTGCTGAAGTGGCCATCAATGAGAAGCTTTCATGAACCTCCCACGTCATGCACATGTGTATATGTGTACACACATACTCACACACAACCCCACATCACACAGCTAAACACTTAACACCAGCACGACTCAGGGTTGCCAGGCAACCATGTGGGTTTCAGTAGGTTGCGTATGAGACAAGCACTATTCAGACCATGTCTGTTTAGGCCTCCAAGTCTCCACAAACTTCTAAATACCACTCTATCTACTTTATTCGATATCTGGACCAAGAACTTTAGATGGAATACTTAGCAATTCTTTTCATCAAGTGTCCCTCTTGGCTGAAGATGGGTTGGAAACCAATTTAGCAATTTATGTAATCTAATGTTACAGCCAGGAGCAACACTGTGGGTAAGAGTTCACATAGGGCCAAAACACTCTGTTCTAACCAACGTGTGACTTAAATAAGTTCACAGAAGAAACACACACAAAATGAGAGGTAATAAAGAAACCTGCCTCCATTCTCTTTTTTAGTGGTTTATGCTATACCAGTGATAATGAGTTAGACCAGAAAAATAAGAGTAACATATTTACAGTTGTGTGGCAAACACACGTGTGATATGTTTTTACAAATCAGGACACTCTAGTTCATTTTTTGCTACAAATTAACCATGGTTAATAAGTAATTAAAATGAATAAACTAATTTATTAATAGATTTATTATGAATGTGAACTATGTTCTAAAGGTTTCCAATTAGAAACTAGGAACTATTAAGTTCTATTAAGCTAGGAACGATCCAATGAATCCTTAACGAATGCAGGTCTCAAAATATATGGACACTATAATTCTACAGTGGTTCCAAAACTCTGTATGAGGAAGAGTTAGATGCCATGTTGATGTTGAATCCCTCATGCAGCAGCAGTACATCTCCAACTGTGTCCCCTGCCACCATGCCACATGTGATGCTAACCAAGATGGACTCCATGGACAATCCAGAAATCTAGAGCTCCTTCCTGAGTATGCAACAGCTACATGGGGTCTCTTTGGAAATAAAGGAAATAAAGTACGTCATAGAAAGAAAGAAATGACTTGTTTTACTACCCAAAAGAAACCCAAGAATAAAAAACAAAAAAGTTGTAATAAATTATTTTTTAAAAATAACTTTCTGGCTTTCTGCCAGGTGAACTTGGTATTGCGTGGGGGTCTGCTGTTACATTCTCCTACTCCAATGGCTCCACTGCATTAATGATGCCTTTGCACAGATCACCAGTTGGTACCTTGGTTAACCACTTCAGCCATTGAAATTTGAGGTGGTCCACAGACTGGTGGTGCAGATAGTGGTTGTGGATTACAGTTATCAAGTGTCAGCTGTTGATGGAGAGGAGCTGGTGTAGGTGTGTGTGGTGTGTGATGAGGTAATGCGTCTCTTTATGCTTTTAGGAACTGGAGTGTAACCAAAGAGTGAGAGAGTGTGACATAGCTGGCGAAGCTTGTGAGTGATGCACGCATACACACACATACATCTATACACACACTCGGTACTATGAACTTGAATATGACAGAGCAAAAGCTGTGAGACCTGTTGTACTCAGGTTTTGAAAGTGTGGTGAAAAATGTCGACTGAGACTAAGACTGTGGTTCGTATAGTACTAGATCGTCAGCTACCTTATTGTTTCTGTTAATAATGTTATTATTAACACACAATTACACATATTGATATAATATTACACAATTATTGTGTCATATTATAATGTTTAAAAGTCACAGATAAAAATGGAAATATCTGTTATTAGCTATGGACCTATTTAAACCGTTGCTGCATTGGCTAGCAGTGCTCCTTACCCTCCCACTATCAGTTCATTAATGATCTGAATCATCACCAGCCCTTGTACCTCCCTCTGTGCCATGGCAGTGTCAGGCTGTCATCAAGTTCCAGTGTTCCCCGGGGAGGATCAGATGCCAGCTGCACAGCTCTAGCCATCCAATTCCAGGACTATTCCATCTCTAGTTTTCCCTGTTTTTTCCTTTTCTTTGGACCATGAGCCTCAGGCAAAATTCTAGGCTTGTAACTCATGTGATTCTGCCATCAAGAAACACCCTGTGGATTAAAACCATGACATTCTCTTATTGTGCCTACATGCTATGGCAAACAGGATTGCCCAGGATGAAGGGTGGTCTCGGATCAGAGACCTAGATTTTGTACAAATGAAAGCATTAAAATACCACTGAATCATTGAGCCTGCGTTGCCTTGGCCTTATCTACTGGTACCTCTCCATGAGCTGGCTTGTGAATAATGTTATTATTTTTATCCAACCATGTTCAGATCCTATTTGATCTTTTTTAGGACAGAATATAATTAACTAAATAATCTTATTGTAGTCATGCTGCCTACTAAATAAAATGTATTTTAAATGCCTTTACATTAACAAATTGTTTTTTAACAATGGCCTTCAAAATAAAAAGTTGAGCATAGATAAATTATAAAATTCAGATATAGCTACAGACTTAAGCACTGTAGATGTTTGTTCAGCTCATCACTTATACCATGGTCATATTTTTTAAAGGACAATAAACTGAATTAACAAAACTGCCAGAACACAATATAAAAAAGAAAATGTAAAATTAAAGAAATTGTTGGTTCAAGAGCTTTTTTTAAAATTCACTAAAAGTCAATGCTTGTTATATTAAGATTAGTATGGTACATCATTAAATTAGCATTTTTTTATGTTATTATTTTGTATTGCTAATTGCTTGGTAAGTATGTGCATAACCTGTTTCAACCTGTTTCAATTAACTTTCCTTTTGAGCTTAAGTCACTATCTCTGAATATGGCACAGGGAAAGAATTTTTTTTTTTCATATTTTAGGCATTTGGCTGCTAGTATTTGAACTCAAGACCTTCTGATTAGTAGTCTATCTTAAACACTGAGTTACTACTGGGGTAGTTCTCAGGGATAGTTCAATCTACCTTTTACTTTTATTCACCTTTTCATTCTCTCTCTCTCTCTCTCTCTCTCTCTCTCTCTCTCTCTCTCTCTCTCTCTCTCTCTCTCACACACACACACACACACACGCACACACACACACGAACACACACACACATTGATTCTGTATTTCTCTACCCCAGCTAACGAATGCTTTAGTACTGCATTATAGTTTCTGCTTTGTTAGCACAGCACTTCACTGCTTATCTGAATAATTATCTTTTTACCTTAATTAAAACAAAAATAGTGAGAGAGAGAGAGAGAGAGAGAGAGAGAGAGAGAGAGAGAGAGAGAGAGAGAGAGAATTGTATCACTGGTTTTAATAGCTTAGGCCAGAATGTGCTTTATCTTTAAGGAGTTGTTGCCAGTTATTTTACCATAATTAAACACCTAAAATAGCTAACAGAGCTTTGGTGATTATCAGCATCCTCCCACCACCAAATTCAGCTAGGAGTTAAAAAACACAGTGGGAGATACCTTATCCACAAAGCAATAAAGCACTGAGGTTATATTCAGTTTCCCACTACATACCTGTGGGTCAGATTTTCAATCTAACAGCCCTCATGTAGCAGCACACCATGACAAATATAAGCAGTGAAGATAAAATTCATTGTTTTCTGTGATAGAGGCTAAGCTGGCATGTCTTCACAAGTCAAAGTGACAACACTGAGTAGGATTTTCAAACATGTCACACTATAATTAATTAGTTTATGTAACACACATATTCCTCATTTTGACCTAAATAAGTTCGACTTGCCTGAGTTTAATAATGATGAAAAAATTGTGGTCATCTTCCCTGTTGTTTACCTAGACATAAGTTGCTATGCAACAGATTTGCCACTTCAAACAACAGGTAGAACAATATTCCACGAATATTATAGATTATAGCATTACAGTATAGAGCTTTAGAACTGTGCATACAATTAAAAAAACGATTAGAAGATAGCAGATTGCTACTGACATATGGATACAATGAAGACTAAAATAAAGCAAATATCATAAGGCACAAGTACACGTCCCATCTTATAATTCAAACTTCAAGCATTTTACAGTATTTAGTAACAATCATGATTTATTCAGTCACTACATGAAACTAATAAGATATAAAATAAGATGAGTAGCGAATATAAGTTTTACTCACAAGTCCTGGGACTGTAAAGGGTTAAACCTATTCCAGCATTATAAACATTATATTACTATTTAAGTACACTTAAAGCCAACTGAGCCAGTAGATGTTTAGAGTAATCTGATGGACAGTGATAAAACATAAATGTTGTATGCTTGTGTCCCTGGGATGTGAATATTTGTCTTGCAAACACAGAACCTGGACATAATGGGTAGAAAACTCCAGATGCCCGAAGCATGTTGCTTTTTGCGTAGAATCTCTTTAATTTCCTGGTACCAGATTGAGGCAGATTTCTGAATTACAGAATGCGGCTACTGTATACAAACAGCTCATCTTCCACTGGAGTTACTGGGCAGAAATCATGCTGATTAACATATTACTGTGACCAATCCCAATTAGCAAACAAAAAAACAGATGCAATAATACAGCTTATGAAAATGTATTAATTTAGACTAATCCAATGTAGATCTAGGGTCCATCTGTGTCTTGTCTTTATATTTTACCACTAAAAATCAAACTTTTGGAACATCTGAGCCTTTTTCATTTTCCACAAGGAGACTTTTATATTTAAATTGAGGCCTACAATGCGCCTTCGCGGCACATGCAAGCTATATAATAACAAATGATTTAGATGAAAATCTTTTTACAATAACCTGGTTGCATACATTATTCTCCCTGAGCATACAATGTGCAGGGAAAGTCACATTTGTGTTCAAATCAGGTCTGTCTGTCAAAGCTCCCTCCCTCCCTAATTAGGCAAAAATATTAAAACTCATGCTCAAAAATACCATACAATATGAATAAAGATATATAATAAAGAGATTATGCTTAACCCTGAACAAAAATCAAAATAGGATTGTCTTTGACTGCTGATGGTGGTCATGGTCCACAAAGATCTTACAAATTATTTAAAAACATGTAGGATTGTCAAAAGGAGAGGGTTACAAAGAATTAGGTGTGCCATAGAACACTGTGAAGATCATCAACAAAAAGTGGAGAAAGTGAGGCATCACAGTAACAGAAGAACAGGATGTTGCTCCATAATTGAAAAAAAAAGGTCAAGAAGAAAACTTATCAGGGAGGCTCGTGAGATTAAAGAAGCTGCAGTAATATCTGGCAAGTGCTCATCACTTCCTGCATATGACAACAATCTCTCATTTTCTTCACATGTCTCAGTTATGTGTTACAGTGGCTTGATGTTAAAACTGACATTGAAACTAACTGAGAAACTCGAGTGTATGAAGTGACAGCATGAACAAAGGCAAATAACACGACCTAACCTTCTCTCTTTTAATGAAATGCACTAATATAATGAGCATTTTTTCCCTTAAAAATAGCTATTGCTAAGTGTAAGTGCTGTTTATCCGTATTCAGTATTGTCAGCTGTACTTACATTACTTTGATTAAAATTGGATAATGGATGATGTCAGCTAGCTTGCAAATTATGGCTCTGGCAGTCATGACTCAGAGCTCAAAAATCTTTTAAAAACATGTAGAAATACATGCTGAAATTATGTGTCTACAGCTTAACATTTTACAAGCTTATTAATACTGATTTACTTGCCAATTTGAGTTAAGAAGTGTGCCACCTAGTGTGTACTTAGTACATACCCACTATGTGTGTATGGGTGGGCAAGAGGTGAGCCCACTGTAACTATTGCAAATGCTCTGATTACAAGGTCTCTACTTTGCAGACTCTGGCTACAATCTTTGCAAGATTTTGTCCTTAAATCAGTTCCAGTGAAATGATTAGAATAACTGGTACTAAATAAGTTGCTTGTAAATATACTGTATATTTTGTGTATGCTGACTTTTCATCCAGACCCTATACTGGTTGCATAAAAGGTTTGGATGATGCACCATGGAACCTAGTCTGATCCAATTAATTTTAAAATGCAGATTAATTCAAATGGAACTTGGAAACCTGGGGGCATGATGTTTAGTAGTTAGCATGTATGCCTTGCACCTCTGGAATATGAGGTTTGATTGTGTATGTGGAGTTTGCATGGGGTTTCCTTGCAAGTTCTGTATTTTGGTTTCCTCAACCAGCCCACAGACATAGTGTGATTGGCTAGTTGGTATCTCTCAATCATCTGTAGTGTGTGTGTGTGTGTGTGTGTGTGTGTGTGTGTGTGTGTGTGTGTGTGTGTGTGTGTATGTGTGTGTGTGTGTGTAATGGGTTGTCGCCCTGTCCAATGTGTTCCCTGGCTTGTGCCCTGAATCCCCTGGGATAAAATATAGTTTTCCTATTACCCACTGTAGAATATGCAGTACAGAAAATGGATGGATGGATGGAAACCAATAATGGAGACTGTTCTTCGCATTGTTGTATCTTGGATCCTAAAGCTGTCCAAGATATATCATACACAGCCATCTTTAAGGTGTCTGTGCAGTACCATTCACAGTAACCCCATGGTGCAAGTGTTTTTTAGGAGAACAAGTCTTCAAGCAGGGTCCATCAGGATGGATGAAGCAGATCCAGATAATGTAATTATGTGTTGCCTCAAATTTCACTTTCATTACAGTATTGCGGTGGTACCACATTGAAATGCAATCACATCCTCAAGCTCTCCCCACTCTTCCTTCGCAAAAGCCTCCAGTTGTTGGAGATTGGAGGCTACCTAGCCCTGACCAGGATCTTCAAATCTCTCCACAAACTCTTAAGTGGGTTCAGGTCAGGGCTCACTCCAGAACATTTATGTTATTGTCTCTGAACCATTGCTTGACCACTCGTGCCGTGCCGTATACTTATGGTCATGTTGGTAGGTCCAGTTCTCCGGCAGGTTGAGCTTGTGTGCTGATGCCAACAGGTTCTTATCAAGAATCTTGAGATTGTCCTCCTTTTTCATGATACTATTTATCTTAACAAGGTAACCTGTACCAAAAAGAAGCAACCCCATAGCATGATGTGACCACCGCCGTGCTTAAACGTTGGGATGTATTCTTAGGATTGAAGGCTTCTCCTTTCTTAAGCCAACTATATGCAACATCCATACACTGAGCTCCAGTTTAGTCTCATCTGAACAGAGGATGGATGACAAGAAGTTTGTATCTCTCCACTTTGCAAAGGCCAATCACACATACCGGTGTCTATAGGTAAGTAGTGGTGTCTTTCTGGGGTGATGTCCATGGAAACCACCTTCATACTGAATGGTGGATCTTTGATACCATCTCCCCTGCTTGGTTAAGGGTGTCTATTAGAGCTTTGGTGGTGATACGGGAGTTGTTGTTTGCATCTCAGCAGATCTTTCTAGTGACTCTAGAGGATACTTTCCTGCCATGCAAATCCAGGTTTTTGAACATCTTGAACTTCTTGATGATACTCTGTACGGTGGATACAGGGACATCCAGTTCTTTGGAAATGGCCTTGTAGCTTTGCCTCCACTATGGGCATTGACGAAGATCATGACTAAGTTCTTTCTTCTTGGCCATGGTGACAGTGACTGAGAATAATTAGAGCTTTGCCCCGTAATTATACTTTACATAGCAGGTGTTACCATTTAACATAATTAGGCCTTAATTGATTAGACCTAAATTGATTAAATAGATTATAGTGACTGGAGTGTGAAACCATGTGCACCTTCACAAAAGGAGGAATTATTTATGAGATTGGGAATAGGGTATGTTTCATTTTTAACAGGTTCAAAAGAGAATATCTGTCCATATTTATTTGAATACAAATGAAGATTAGCTAACACATATGTAGGTTTGTGCATCGCAACTAATATACTGTATATTGAGTTTTGCCAATCATCCACCTTTTCCACATGATTTCACTCATATAAAATCATAACCATACATACCAATCTCTGTGCAATTCTGACAATATATTACAATATGAATTAAATAAAAAATATAAACACTATCTTATCAGGTTTTATTTCAGGATGGTCACTTTCACAGTCTGGAAAAATGGAACTGAGCCATTTTATATGTGTAAAAAAAAAAGATATTTTAGTTGGTTGTGTAGCCAATTGTTTAATAAGCCAAATGACTGTTTACTATTTTGAGAGTAAACAGTCATTTGGCACTGCAGCACCAATCAAGCACACTACAGCACACAGATACGCGCAGTTTTATATGCCGACCTGTTTGCAGAAAGACACCTCAAAGCCACATTTAGTGCTCCATTTTCCATACTGTTATTTCAGCTTAGTAAGTGCACTTGTCCTCTGTGGAATAACAAGTTTATGGCCTAATTTTTGGCATAGTCCTGAGTTTGAAGCTATTCACCCCCCATTATTCTCTCTCTCTCTCTCTCCCTCTCTCTCTCTCTCTCTCTCTCTCTCTCTCTCTCTCTCTCTCTCTCTCGCTCTCTCTCTCTCTCTCTCTCTCTCTCTCTCTCTCTCTCTCTCTCTAAAAAAAGGTAACAGTATAATCTGTCACTTAGTTTTTGCAAAATAGTACCATGTCCTGCGGTAAAAGTGAAAAGCTTTAGTTAACCCTTTACACTCCCAGGACACTATGGTGGCTCCAAAACCTATGCTTATTAGGTTTTATATTTTATATCATTTTTTTCTGTAGTTTTATTTTATGTTATTTTATTTAATTCATTTTACTGATTGATATGCTTTAAGATAGGATTAAATTTGATAGTAGGGTTTTTTAAAATCTACTCATACTGTATTTTATGAAATGAGGTGTGATGATAGCCTCTACTGTACACCTGAAAATCTAATGGTTTAGAATGCCATTTTAGTCCGTAAATCACGTTTGCATTGATTAATTTTTGTAGATCCATAACTGACTTTAATGTAATGCAAAACACAGTTATAGAGTTGTGCATTTTAGGATTAAGGACCAACATTTCTCTATGGCAAAAGACCCAACAGGGTGTCTACCTTGTGATAAAAGACAGAATAACACTTCTGTTGTTACATGTATGTCTTTGGCAGATGGCAAATCTTATTTATTTTTTATTAACCACAGATGGGATTTTTTTTATCGATTTGTGTGTCTTATATTCAAAGCAAAATACAAGCATGTAGCTAATAATGGAGTTGAACAGTGCTGGAGTCTTTCCCCAGGTTACCAAAAACTACTGTAAGACAGAGACCATGTGGGTTATAGTAAGTGCTAGTCATTATTCATTCATTCATTCATTCATCTTCTACCGCTTATCCGAACTACCTCGGGTCACGGGGAGCCTGTGCCTATCTCAGCCGTCATCGAGCATCAAGGCAGGATTCACCCTGGACGGAGTCATTCACTCACGCAATCACACACTAGGGACAATTTTCCAGAGATGCCAATCAACCTACCATGCATGTCTTTGGACCGGGGGAGAAAACCGGAGTACCCGGAGGAAACCCCCGAGGCACGGGGAGAACATGCAAACTCCACACACACAAGGTGGAGGTGGGAATCGAACCCCAACCCTGGAGGTGTGAGGCGAACGTGCTAACCACTAAGCCACCGTGCCCCCCGCTAGTCATTATAGTTATTATTATTTTTTAAGCTCTTCCCAATGAAATATCCCCTTATTTTACTACACTGAAAGACATCAACTGTTTTCATCAATCTTCCACAGTAGTTATATGATGATTGAAATGGAAAAAGAAACAAATTAAAGATTAATGTAGCAAAAGATAGAGCTTGTGATTAAATATTAAGACACTAACAGGGATGGACAGGAGAGGCTGTCCTGTGTGTGTGTTTGAGAGAGAGAGAGAGAGAGAGAGAGAGAGAGAGAGAGAGAGACAAGAAAGTGCAACTAAGCTTTATACCTCACTGATGGCTACAATACAGATTAATACTGACATTTTGTAAAATTGTCTATTATATGCAGACACACACACATACACACACACACACACACACACACACACACACACACACACACACACTCATATTCTCCAACAATGAGTCTGCTTGATTTTAAATTGCCAGAGAAGTCAGTTTTGATGTGGGCGTGCAGTTGTTTGTCTGAGTTTGTTACTAAATTTTTATTGAATATTTGCTGTGAAAGTTCAAGTGATGTATCAGATGATTGAGCCATAACAACACTCTTTTTGCACAGTATCGTCACCATGAAAAAAAAAATTTATATACTGCAGCTTGAAAATAGGACTACATTATTACATTTTTTTCTGCGACAGTCCAGGTGTGTTCTGCTAAGTTCATACCACGAGCATTGAAAAAAGAGGTCTATGTATGCATAATGAGCTGTCTGTGTTTGTAAATGAGCTCTCTGTAACTTCCAGAAATGGAGGACATTTGAATGAACACCTGATGCTCGGTGTATTTTGAAATGATTTTTAAAATAATTTTCATAAATGTTTATAATCTTTGCTATTAAATCAGGTAAAGTTGACAAGGTCAAACACACCTCTCTGTTTGTGGTCTTCAAATACATGCAAATGAATTCATCCTGATTCTGTCCTATTTTTTTATTATGAAGTGTGAGATGCTAGCAGAAATAATCTTTGACTGATCAGTTACATGTATGACTAGGATTAAGATTTGTTTTTGTTTAACCGATATGGCACAAGTATAGCATACTACTTTCTCATCATTTTGTTAGGTACTCAGGCAACAATCATATTATGAGTGGAATTATTTTAAAATTTAAATGGACCAGACTCTCATTTGGTGTTGTATTTTTATATTCTATCTGAGCACTCATGTAAGTACACAATGGACCGATTATCAAACATGAACCTTAAGCTATCAAGACAAAAACATGACTTTCAAAATCATGTAATGGATTAAACAGAGTCTATACCGCCTGAAATTATACTTGTGCTTTTTTAAGGGCCAAAAGTAATTTTGATTTGGAATGCACTTTTTTATTGGACCTTTAAACCAAATCATTTTCTGATGCTACATTAAAAAAGGCCATGCCATGTGAATGTGTTAAATCACCTCAGTGGGTGGCTATCAGGGTAAAAACCAGAGCCAAACACAGGGATAACCAAGTGAATCATATATTTAACAAAACTACTAGACTAGAAATTTAACCGGAACTTAAAAGTATGTAACAGAATACACAGACTGAAGGCACTGAAGAGAAACTACGGACAAAGACAAACACGGACTCAGCAGGGATAAATCGGGGAAACAATTAAAGACACATAATGGACAGGTGTGCAGAGGAGGGAAGGAAATAAGGCTAGGACAGGGCAAGGACACGTGAACAAACAACAAATAACATGATACATGAAAAACACACTGATGAATGCAATGTGAACACATCACCAGCATCTCAATGTAATTTACAGGGGGAACAGATTTCTTAGGCCTTCAGGAAATTCTGTTCACCCTCTGATTTAAATATTTTCTGGGTAAAAGCACATAGAGAAAATATAGTACATATAGTTCTGAGGAAATGTTTGAACAGGATAATATTTCTGAAGAATATATTAGTTACTTGTATATGACGCGTTAATTCCAAATGCGTTAAAACGACCAAGCAATATAACTTCTTATAATAAGACATTAGTGTCTTTAGAGACTTTAAAGTTTGTATTTATTTGCAAGCTATCAAACAAAGAATGCAAAATATACATTATTTGATAAAAGTTACAAACATGACGATAACACATGCAATAGATGCTTTGGGAAAACGTCATGATTTCATGCATGCTAATGCATGCATACTACATTTACATTTACAGCTATTAGCGGAAAAATTTAGCATACTAATTTGGAAACAGGGAAACTAAATTCTCTGGAAGACCAGAACACCCCTAGAATGTCCAAGAATAACACTGACACACATGGACATTATCCTGTTAAATACAATGTATTATTAACAAGAACAACAACAAAATAAATGAATATCTCAACTATTGAATGTTAATAAATATTCAATAATAACTTTAAAGTGAATCTAAACATGTATGACTTAAATTTGCTCATGTGTTATATATACTAAAAATGACGCAAAGCACAAATTCTTATGTCAAGAGTTATTTTCAAATAATTGAAGCTGGAGACAGCAAAGTACTGTAGGATCATCCGTTCCCTCTAACAGTGACCACTCAGATGGGCCATTTAAAGCAATTGTTTTTCATCACTTCAGTCTGAAAAGACTCTACAATTGGCTCCTGTTGGTGTTCTCACTTTACTGTCCCCAGCTTAAATTTTTTTCACTTAGACCACACTGAAAGTAACTTGCTCGTTGCACAAGACTTTATGCTTCCTGTCATGTTTAATAGATTTACGTGAAACACATTCGAGCAGATTTAACACAGTTGCTCATATTTAAAAGATGGTGTTAATTCTTACATATATGAGTTTCTGAAATTCAGTGTTGTTATGCATGCTTTTAACTTACTGGTTGATCTTTGACTTCAACGCAGGTTGCTGTGGAAATTGTTTTCTCCTTACTGGCATACTTTCAAAAGCTTGTTCTCTTGCTGCAATTTTCTTCTTTCATTTTCAAACCCATTCAGTGCTCATATAATAGACGTCTGTATGAAGTACTGCGTCTTTTTTGTGAAAAATGAAAAAGCAGCAATTAAGACGTCATTTTCAGAAGAGACTTTTGTTGCAAAATGTGATGAGTAGGTCATAAAACTTGAATGACAGTGACAAGAAAAGAGGAAAACAACACCCATTTGAATCTTTCTCCCACTATATAAGTATATATATCAGTATATCTTCCTATTTTCATTTTGTTTTTTCTCTGAAACCGAGAAGTGTACTTAAGGTAGTTTGACGTGAGAATTACAGTAAATATATTATCAGTAGTATTATGAAATGTATTATTTAATGCCATTTTTCACATACTGTAAAATTCTAATGGAATTTGGCTTCATAATACTATGAAAATTGACCCTTTCATTCAATTCTACAGTCATGTTAGCATTTTATTAAGTAGCAAAAATAATTGAGTAATTAAAATAATTAAAATGTGAAAATATAATGTATCTTTATACATTGTAATAGTAATAATCAGGGTGCTTTTTTCAAGTGATTTATCATTATATTGTTATTATTTCTATAGCGCTGTCACTATATCATCACTACACCCTCACCCATGTGACCCAAGCTGAGCCAATCGTTAGACTCACAAACTTACACAGCCCCTCTAGACTTGTCTATAGCAGTGATTGCCCAGGTCCTTGCTTTTTTTCTCTTCTGAGCAAAGGCTTTCTATATACATTCAAGCTCATGTCTGGACCAGGAACTTTATGTGATGTGATTCTGCTCAACAGACATCAGCCGACTTGATTTTCTTCTACTCAGCATCTTTCCCAGGCTCCTGACAGTCTTATATCTATTGCTTTGTGGCAAACTTTGAATTTAGGGTTAGGGACCATAGGGACAATTAGGGTCAGAAATCAAGTTTGACTTCAGAAGAGTGCAAGCTCTGCAGGTAGGAAGACATGAACTCTTTCACAGACTGTGTCATTCAGTGGCATGATGATGGGTTTGCATGGCCTGCGAGCCATTTTAATGGACAACTGGTAAATTGCCCTATCATGAAAATGGACGTTCACTACTAATATGCAGAATTTCTACACTTGGCTGGAATACTAATAAAACTGGGAATGCTGCTCCTCAAAACCATTTCAGAGTTACTTATTGAATACTAAGTGCCTGTTATTAACACTATACAAATGCACTAAAGTAGTGACATGGGAATGTTTGTACCTTGAACCTATAATGCAAGCCATTTTTCTCTCATTCACTGAATGCTCTAAGGTGTTCCCCCTACAAACATTGAAGTTGTAACAGTACTTGAATCCAACTCTGATACTGTATAACTGTTTGCCTCGTATGACATGGAAGCACATCTGAGAGGCTATGAGCCCTAGAGAGAGTATCATTAGAAAAAAATTATACTGTCATTTTTGCAGAGAGAATGTTCAAGCATGAGTACAATACGGGCTCTCAAGTTCGACGGAATGTAGCTTCCAGCTGCTGGGTCACTTACTATCAGCTTTATGTGCTATAATTAACACGATAGAGGAGCTCAGTTATATAAAGACATTTTAACCCATTTCAGCATTATATTCTATGGGCTAGAATGTTTTCTTGTTTATTGTTTTTTTACATGTGCACTTTTGTCCATTACATGTTACTCAATGCACAATATGGATACCTCCTGAGAGGGGCATTAAAATGAATGTCACAAGAACCTTTGTGACAAAATAACCCTCATTGTTTCCCTTTGCCAATTTTTTGGATTTTAATGACTCTTCATTGAACCTCATATGAAGCTTTAAGTTTCAGTGAACCTCATCCTCAGAATCAGTATCAGTACTTTGAGGAATTTTCATATTTAAAAGTGAACAATAACAAATTTCAGAGTTGTCCTAAACCTCCATAAAAGTATTATGGACACTACTCATGTGCTCATGGTTTCAAACGGCTGATAAAGAACGGTAACCAGCACTGGTGAATGTCTGATATTTAGGGCCTGAGCACCGAATGGTGCGAAGCCCTATTGTTTTTCCTCGGGAGTATTATTTTTTTTTTTTTTTTTTTTTTTTTTTCCCACACATTGGCCAATTGGGGTCCCTTAACATGCTCGAAAACTCTTGAAATTTGGCACACACGTCAGAGTCGCGCGACACTAGGATTGGACAAAGGTTGGAATACGGGCGTGGCAGGGGGGCTCTGTAGCGCCCCCTGTAATGCAAAAACAAACATTGGTGCACAGATCGGGCAATTATGTACGCACATGTACGAGAGTTGGTACGCATATAGATCTCATCGACCCGAACAACTTTCGCGCTCTAAACTATGAGCTCCGCCCAACAGGAAGTCGGCCATTTTGGATTGTTTTATAAGTGCATGCGGTGAACTTTTAAATACTCCTCCTAGGGAATTCATGCGATTGACATCAAACGTTGTGAACATGATGCCGAGACATTGCACTTGCTAAATTGCGAAGGGATTTTTGATATCTCGAACGGTGCTGCCATGGCGAGGCGACAAAGTTATGGCGAATTCAGAGAAACAGGAAGTGTCTAATATCTAAAGCAAAAAATGTCTTATTGGGATGACACGCGGTGTGTATGTTCGGCCAAGGATTCCGATCGCATCGATGTGCTTATTGTGAATCTCGGACATAGCGCCACCAACAGGCGCCAGGAAGTGTGTCAGTCACAACAGTTGCATGTGGTGAACTTTTAAATACTCCTCCTAGGGAATTCATGCGATTGACACCAAAAGTGGTGAACATGATGCCAAGACATTGCACTTGCTAAATTGCGAAGGGATTTTTGATATCTCGAACGGTGCTGCCATGGCGAGGCGACAAAGTTATGGCGAATTCAGAGAAACAGAAAGTGTCTAATATCTAAAGCAAAAAATGTCTTATTGTGATGACACGCGGTGTGTATGTTCGGCCAAGGATTCCGATCGCATCGATGTGCTTATTGTGAGTCCCGGGTATAGCGCCACCAACAGGCCCCAGGAAGTGTGTCAGTCACAAAGGTGGATTTTTTCACAGTTGCATGCAATGAACTTTTAAATACTCCTCCTAGGGGATTCATGCGATTGACACCAAAAGTGGTGAACATGATGCCGAGACATTGCACTTGCTAAATTGCGAAGTGAGTTTCGATATCTCGAATGGTGCTGCCATGGCGAGGCGACAAAATTATGGCGAATTCAGAGAAACAGAAAGTGTCTAATATCTAAAGCAAAAAATGTCTTATTGTGATGACACGCGGTGTGTATGTTCGGCCAAGGATTCCGATCGCATCTATGTGCTTATTGTGAGTCCCAGGTATAGCGCCACCAACAGGCCCCAGGAAGTGTGTCAGTCACAAAGGTGGATTTTTTGTCAGCTTCATGCAGTAAACTTTTAAATACTCCTCCTAGGGGATTCATGCAATTGAGACCAGACTTGGCCAACATGGTGCAGAGATATTGCAGATGCGAAATTGCGAACGGATTTTTGATATCTCAAACACTGTTCTCATGGTAACGTGTCAAACTTTACTTTCTTTTTCAGGCATATTTAAGTCTTTTGGCGTGCTTAGATTAACTTGAAATTTGACACATACATCACATTTGTCGGCTGTTAAGTGTGGACAAAAAGGTCAGACAAAGGTGTGTCTCTTAAGTGGCTCACTAGCGCCCCCGTTTGTCTAAAATGTGGGGTTTCATTTACCTACAGTCCCCAAATGGGTCAGTAACAACATAAAATAGTCCACTGATATTTACCCACTTGATGCACTTGCCCACCGTGCATTGTTTTCTGGAAGGCACCGTATAGCGATGAACAAACGTGCGAAGGCCCGTCATCGCTGCTTGCAGCTATATTTCCAGTTGAATTTTTTTTTATGGAGAACAGGGATATTTTGGACATAAAAGTTAACAGAAGTATATAAAATAATAATAATGACTCTATAATATTGTCGACATTTATTATCACACACACACACACACAAACACACACACACACACACACACACACACACACACTTGAGTCACTTAAATGACTTGATTTTTACCCAACTCTATAAAAACTATCCATTTATGTTTTTATATACAGTATATACATAGATGCCAACTATAACTAGTTTTCTGCTCTGCAATGGATTTTAAGATTGTAGGCATTTATGAAGTTTATTAATTTTCATTTTTCTATTTTATACCAAAATCACTCATATCACTCACTGTTTTTTTCCTTCTGGCATATTCTTTCACATATTAACCAACTACAATTAGCATAAAAGAATAGTATCATCTGTATAGTATTTGTATACTGCCTAGTCTCTTCAGCGTTTGCTAGCTGAGCTAACATTTCTGCAACCATCAGACCTGAAGTTTTATCTTTCCGCACAAGACAAGTCAAAGAGACGATTATTCTAAGTACAAAGAATACAAAGCAAGTAAAAGGAAGGCTGAGAAATTCTGATCAATTGAGGGAAATTCTGATCAATTGAGGGAAAACTCAACAAATGAGAGGATTGGTGCTTATCTATTGTTGAGGAGCTGTTAATCTGCTTGACATTCATATGCTTCAGATGCTGTAGGGACATTTGTGTTTTCCCACAGGAAAAATGCTTTTTTAATTTGTGCATGTGTTTGTGTGTGTGTGTGTGCGTGTGTGTGTGTGTGTGTATTTATATAGCTCTTATAGTTTGGAGTGGTTTAAAAGGAGCAACCATCGCACATTTTCTTTTCATCTGATAAACATCACTATAATAGACTGTGGGTTTGAATAACAAACCTCTTTGTGAGGAGCACCATTTCATGACTCATATGCAATAAATAGCTGAATAAATAAATAAGCAAATAATGCATTGATAAATAATGCATTATAATAATGTTCAAAACAACGAGTCAGTATAGATAGACTGTAGGCCATTTGTGTTTATTTGACTGTTTTTTTTTAACAGTGTGTACATCTGCTGCTATGATTCTCCGCATGAATTTTACATTTGGTTGACTTTTTGCTTTTTCTTAAATTGACCCTAACGCACATAACAAATTACAGTAATATTAACATTCATCACTTCATACTGACCGAATTATTTGAACTTGTTTTTCATATAAGTACTGTATAGTCATATTTGTCAACAAAGGCAACTCATTCTTATAACAGATCCCGCAGTGTCTGCAGTTGTCAAAGAGGTGTAATTAGTCTTAAAGATTTTCTAATACAACAGCACGTTCTCAGGCTTGTGTATATTATCTGCTCCATCGTTGTCTACATCATTGTCTTTGAATTGCCTGCAGGTGTTTCTTTGTTGCTGAGGCTTTTGTTTGAAAAAATGAGGGCAAGTGAAAATACCTTGCCATATCGAACCTCTGCTTTTGTACTGCAGGATATTTCCTGTGAAATTTTTCCCCCAGTAACCTTTTTAAAGAGATCAAAATACACACCTTGTGTATGGCCATATGCAGCATAACACATTGGAGCCTGAGGAAAGTGTATCATAATCAAACACTGTTTGTTCTGTTCATGAAATGCTGTTCAGTAATACAGGATATCTACATACTGTATATACATCTCAGTTTTTATATAAGAAGAAACAACATTATATTATATTATATTATATTATATTATATTATATTATATTATATTATATTATATTATATTATATATGAAGAAACAACATAAACTGCTTTAGTAACAAGAACGGTATTAGAGCTATGAATATTCTGTTAAAAGACGAACAGAAACATATCGCTCAAAAATTCTCAGACTCATCAAACCATTTAGTGAGCCCATTTGCCCAGTGATTGCTGGGCAAATACCAAACAGTAAACAAACCACAAGGTTAAAGAAATAGGCACAAAGTCAGGTGATGATCAAACAGAGTGTCAAAGACCAAAGCAGAATCAAAACCAGAAGAATGATCCAAAATTCAAACCAAAACAAAGGCTTAGTATGTCAACTGTATTTGTAAAGCTAAACAAATACTCTGCAGAGTATAATAAAGATGTGTGTGCTTATACAGGGTGTGGGAGTACATGAGTCCAGGTAATTGGGTGACTATGAACGTGGCACTGTAGTCCATAATGAATCCATGTTTGTAGACAGGTGCATTGTGCACCTTAGTGCTGCTTTTGACACCATTGATGATACTCTTCCCCTTGGTAGACTAGAAAACTAGCCCGCTCCTAGCACAGGAGATCCGATCCTTGTCATTATGCAGATGTAATTATGACTTCTTTACACATACTAAGGAAAAGTTTGGTGTTCTGCAAGGTTCTGTTTTAGGACCATATGCTACTTCTGGGTAAAACAATTCATAAGATAAGATATACCTTTATTTGTCCCACAGTGGGGAAATTTCTCTGTTACAGCAGCAAAGAGAAAGAAATGCAAATATATAAAAGAATAGAGACATAATATAATATACAGTATATACACAACATAATGTATAAATACAGAGAAGAAGAAAAAAAAGAGACCACAAGTAAGTTGTTACACTAACAGACATATTGCACACAGGTAATACTGCACGTTTTTCAAAATTTCTGTTATTGCACGTGTTTAAAATACTTCAGAAACATGGTATTAGCTTCCACTGTTATGCTGATGACACAGTTGTATGTTTTAACAAAGCGAAACGAGAGCTACCAGCTTAATAATGTTGATGCTTAAACAGTAGTTTGTAATAACAAGTTCGTGTTTGTTCAGAATGCAAGAGCTAGAGTCCTAACTAGAACCAGAACCAGAACTCCAGAACCTAACCAGAACCT
This sequence comes from Tachysurus vachellii, assembly GCF_030014155.1. Lineage (NCBI taxonomy): Eukaryota > Metazoa > Chordata > Actinopteri > Siluriformes > Bagridae > Tachysurus > Tachysurus vachellii. Next base: position 10,534,190 of record NC_083466.1, on the reverse strand, counting down.
TATCCAAAGTCTCCCAGTCAAATTTTCCATTGGTTATAAAATTCTGCTACTTTCATACAACACATTAACTGCAGTACCTGAGTGACCTTTTGTTTTTTGATGATCTCCCTCACCTACATCACTCAAAATGGGCAGGCTATTTGTTGCTACCTCTAATAGTTAAAGCAACGTTAGAGCTTTCTCCTATAAAAGCCCTACAGTTATGGAACAGCCTGCCAGTGTCAGTGTTGAAAATATATTTGTTTTATTTTATTTATTTTATGTCAAGACTTTTGTGAATAGTGTTTTAACACACATTGCATGCTGTACCTAAGTATTACAAGATAAAAAGCATATCCAATTATCTGTGTTTCTCTCTTTATCTATTGAACTGCACATGGTGCTTCTGAGATATCAGTGATCCTGCTCTCTTCTACTTTATCTCATCACGTGGAAACCACTAACTGCTGCTGAGGATGGCTCATCATGGACAGCCTGGAGATACATGGGAATGCTGTTGATAGTACCACTTAGAAACCATGAAGGTTGCATTGGACTGCAATTACCAAAGTCTCCAACAGTAAACAGTTAATAACTTCAATGAGATAGATTTCATGTTTCCTGATTATGCAATAACACTCTTTGACCATATATCACACAGTTTGTCTACCAGTGAAATTATTTATGATCACACTATCTGATGTCACACAGATGAAGGTGTTCTTTTTTGAGTTTGGTTCCTCTTAAGGTTTCATCATATCATATCGTCGTTTTCCTCACCATCATTGCATCTGACTTAATATAAGGTAAATGTGTAAATCATTAATATCCTGACAAAGTTCTGTAAAGCCTATTTGCAGAGCCATTATTAAAATCATTATACAATTTAAAACTGAACTGAACTGAATTATGGGAAATGGAATTGAATGGCAACTCTGGTGTTGCCATGTAGGGATGAGCGAGTACAGCATTATCTGTATCTGTATCCGTATTTGTTAACCATATGAATTATCTGTATCTGTATCCGTACTCGGAGTGGGTGTGGCTTGTCTTGAAATGGGCGGGGCTTTAACCGGTAATAATTAATTTGTAATATTTATAACACTAGCTTACTACCTTTATGTTTTTATGAAATACAGCAAAAACGTGTCAGACACTCAGTGTCTGGTTACTGGTTAGAGACAGCTGAAGGTTTAAAAAAGAAAAAAAATCTCCGACAGGCAGAGACGCAATGCGAGTCGCATTCTACCAAGCAAGCACCACGTCTGAACGAACCCACGTTTACCAGAACTCTACTGGTTAGTAAGTACGTATTATTAACGTTACAACCCGAAGTAAAAAGCTGAAGAAACCCTAAACGTTAACGGAAAAGACCCGCGAACCCGAGTGACTGAGGGAGAGACAGAGAGCTGTTGTGTGTGTGACTGTGAGTGAGCAGAGCGAGACACAGCAACACAATACATCTGTATGTGTGTAGGGGAGGGGTGCTGTGACTAGCCTATCACAGAATGCTGACACAATCAGCTACCCAATGATGATTTTCATTCAATCCGAGCACAGATATTGACTCGTATTACTCATATAATACTCGTACTCGGCAGAAGTGCTTTATCCGTACCGGATACTCGTTTCAGCCGAGTATCCGGCTCATCTCTATTACCATGATAAGATGGTGATATTATCCTGGAACAGAACACTTCCTTCAGGAATAAAAATGTTTCGATATAGTATTAAAATGATCAGTCAGAATAATTTTTTTGTACTGATTTGTAGTAACCCTTCGCTCTGAGGTGAAAATTGGTAAAACCCCACAATATAAAAGCCACCAGTTTTTGCTTTATTTTCTCTTTATATTTGATACTTTTATGTACAGAAATGTATAGAATTTTCATAGTAGTTTGCTTTTTTAACAACCCCAGACAAACTGAACTCTAAATGAGCTGCTCTGGGTAAATCAAAAAGTCTGAGAGAAAGAAAGTGGTCTCCAACCAGCTCAAGACCTTTAAGAACTCCTGGAAAAGGCACAGCAAATACTTTCTCAGTGGAAAGTCTGGAAAACTAGCTGTTTGTATAAAGAATGTGGGTGCAACAGTTTCCATGGGGTGTTTTAATGAAAATGGAGTTCAGTTGCTTTTTATTTATTGCTGCAAATGTCCATAAACTCAGTTAGTCTTTAATATTATTTAATGTTATGCAGACTGACAGAATTAATGTCCTTTTGTTAAATAATTTTAAAGATGAAAGTGTCCCCCAAACCTGACAGACACTGTGAATCATACAGCATCACTGTAGACTTCTGTGTTTTGAGAAATGACTGTCACACTCAGCAGCCTCTTGTGCCAGATCTAACTCATTAAATTGGTCTCAATGGATCTGCTGTAGGCAATATTTATTTCCATCACCAGTCAACCGTACCAGCTTCATAATAAAAATATAAATTAGTATATTTACTGTAGCCTCCGCTTAGTATACAGTGCGTCTAAATATCACGCATAAACATAATAATAATAATAATAATAATCATATATCACAATTACAGTGTAGAGTTTTACCTTTGCAGGATCGGATTTAGGAAAAAATATTTAAATATTAATATACAATAACATGATGCAATTCGTTTATGTCTGATAGCACTGACAGTCTAACAATTCCTTTGGGGACTTTTTTATCTGATCGGTGTCAACTGAACTGCAAGTTATAATTTAGTGTTTAACATCATAGACAATCAGTGCCACAAGAATCTTGGTAAATCACCAGCCCCCTCATTAGAGCACATACACAAGCACATTGCTTTTGCTCAATCAAAACAAAATGATTAATAGCTATTTAATCATTAAGGAGAATGCTGTGGAATAATAGCTCTTCGTTAATGTAATATTTGCTCCAGTTGTGTTCCATGTCATGAACTTTTTGGACCTTTATTGAGATGTGGCCAACCCTGTGAGGGTCCTGAGGCCTCTAAAGACGTACCAGCTCCAGGAGATGCCAACTACATGTGGTCTTTGAAGACAACAACCTGCCAATCAATACACAATTGTCGGACTGTATATTTATAATCACAGCCTCCAGTGTCATCCAAATGAGGATGGGTTTCCTTTTGAGTCTGGTTCCTCTCAAGGTTTCTTCCTTTTCCATCCAAGGGAGCTTTTCCTTGTCACAGTCGCTTCAGTCACCTCAAGCTTGCTCATTGGGGATAAATACAAACACATTTAAATACAGTATATAAGTCTAACATTAATCTTGAATTTTTGTATTATATTAAATTTGTATAATATTAAATTTTTTGTATTATGTTTTTTTAATGTTCTGTAAAGCTGCTTTGAGACCATGTCCATTGTTAAAAGCGCTAGACAAATAAATTTGAATTGAATTGAAATTGAATTTGGTCTTGACTGTGTGCCAAACATACTGTACCAAACAACTGGCATTGTGTGGGAAGTTTATATTATTATTAGAATCCAAGACACTAAGGTTCATGGACACCTGTCCATCATCCCATCTAATTCCATAAACTGTGGCCACAAAGTAGGAAGCTCACAGCTGAGTAGAATTTATGTGTATGTTGTAGCATTGCGATTTCCCTTCACTGTTTCATCAAGACAGTGCCCCTTGACACATTACAGGGTCCATAAAGACAGCGTTGGTATGGACAAACTTGTCAGTTTTGCACAGAGCTATGACCTCAATACCACTGAACACCTTTGAGATGAACTGAAATGCAGACTGCACCCCAGGCCTCCTCACATGACATCAGCGCCTGACCTCCTTAATGTTTTTGTATCTGAATGGACATATCCACAATTCAAAAGTAGAAATATAGAAATATAAATATAATATAGAAATATTATATAATATAAAAGCAAAAGGGGGAGACTGGACCATATAGTATATATTTTGTACATATAGTGTATATTTGATCAATACTATACTTCATCGTAGCAGCTTATTGTAGAGAATTTCTTCAGTCAAACATTTTCCTTTGTTTACTATTTGAATCATACCTTTCCTTCCTGTGTTATTTCTTTTTAATTCCTTCTACAATATTCAGTTACTGACCAGTCAGTATCTATTACAGGCACTGTTTATATCCATGCTCACAGGGTTGAAAGACACCTACCTTCAGTTACTGGGCAAATAAACTGTTGTATATCAAGCCATTTTGTTTATCTGACTGGATACGGATTGATGGTAAAAGCTTAATCCCATCACTTGTGAGTCACACTTATACCATCAGATGTCACAGAATGCCCTTCATCTTACCCTTTTCCAAAGAGATCCTTTATCAGTGCAAGACACCAACCACATCTGGTAATTTGGTGCTGACAGAAAGATGAGCAGATAAATCAGTCAAAAAGTATTTGTTGTAGATGGGATTATTGCTGTATGATGTCTTGATCTTTGCCTGTCTTTTTGTGGATATCGCTTTAGAGTTTAACCTAGGAGGACTGAGTCTGCTTATGTTTTGGTCCATAAAGAGGACAGCAAAATGTGTTTTGGAATAGGAGCTTCAATAAAACATCTAGAATTACAGAGGGTTGTCTCTGGCTATCGTTTAATGAGGTGCATTTTTTTAATTGTCCTTTTAATCCTTTAAAGTACTTGTCTACAAGTGCACTATAACCCTCTGAAAAATTGTTTGTTATTATGCAAATTAATATTTTTTTTCTAGTTTCTCTGTGGAGAGACCATATTGGTGCATCACTCCTACATTAGACCTTGTGTACTAGGACCTTGTGTACATTGTGTTTGAAGAAATATCAAAGAAGGTTCTACACATATTTTACATTTTCTTCTAATTCATACACTGGGAATGAAAGTGAAAATATCTCTAAAGGCCAAGGTATGAGGTAGGAGTAATGTAATGGACCATTCCATTCCTAACAAAGAAACTTGCATAACAATTACTAATTTTTACAGCAATTATAATAGCACTAGAGAACACTTTTACACGAGTACTATACAGGACAATGACAAATAATAAAACCCTCTGTATCACACAGGAGCCAGAGACGATGGGATGTAAGCAGGGGGTTTTATTTAAAGCTTTTCCAAAAATCCTTTTCAGAGACTACAGAAGAGTTCAGAAAAAAAATAATAATACAGTTCATAAAATTATTAATTAAAAAAGCAAAGTCAAAACAAGAAAAACAAAAAAGCATTGGGAATCATAGCTTACAACCACAGCTTTAATATATGGAGGACTAAGCAAAGACAAGAGACAAACTTACACCCATTTCAGTAGGAACACCAGACCCCTTATACAATTATCCAATCACTCAATTATGTGGCAGCAGTGCAATGATAACATCAAGCAAATTCAAGAACAAGTCAAGAGCTTCAGTTAATGTTCACATCAGAATGGGGAAAAAATGTAACCTAACCTTGATCATGACATGGTTGTTTGTGCAAAGCAGGCTGCTTTGAGTATTTCAAAAACTTCTCAGATTTAACATACAACCTTCTTTAGAGTTCACACAGCATGGTGCGAAAAACAAAAGCATCCATCAACAATGCCTTTTTGATGTGAGTTCAGTCTAAAACGGCCAGACTATTTCAGGCTACAGCAATTCAATAAATACTCTTTACAACCATGGTGAGCAGAAAAGTACAGTAACATGTCAGGTTCCACTACTGACAGATGGAAACAGGAATCTGAGGCAAAAGATGTGCAGGCTCATCTAAACAGGACAGTTGAAAATCTGAAAAATGTTCCCTATTCTCTTTCCTCTCTCATCTATGAGGCATTTACACATGCCGAACTGCAGCTCACAGGATACTTTTTGTTTCAACTACATTGTGTGTAAACTGTGATTATTTCCTGCAGTTTCTGAAATCCTCCAATGAGTCTTTTTGGCATAAAGAACATTACCATGCTCAGAGTCACTGAGGCCCCATTTACACCTGGCATTAACATGTATCCAAAGTCATTCAATGGACAGCACAACGTATAGGTGTACAAATGTGATCAGATGCGATCAGATCAAATGTGTCTTGAAGGTGCATTTTAATCTGATCACACAATCCACATTCGGATGAGTGGACAAAGGGCTCTGTTGTCCTCTTTAACATTACACATGGATAAATTCTGGTCCGCTTTTGTGGGAAATCATTTTTGATATTCTAACTTTTGAACTGAAATTTGTGTCTAGTTATCTGTACGAATAAATCTTTCACTAATTAATTCTTAATTCTAAATCACTTACATTACCAAAATTTGCCAAAATTCTAATTTTATTTATTTATTTATTTTTTGTAGAGTTGTTGTTCAAAAATTATTGCACAATCTTGGTTTTGATGCTTTTGTATCCTGTGGCAGTGCTGCAGTAAAGCTAATTCCTAATCACAAAGCTTGTCTAAACACTTCTAGCTTCATTTGGGATAAAGGTTCAAATCTTCCTCACCTGTAGTTGTTTTGTGAGTGGATGTGGTCCCATACTCCTGTTCATGAGTGAACATGAATTCAAACCTCAGTAGAGTGGCTTTTGGAGTGTTAAATAGACATCAATAATCTTTACGGAGTGCAGGCAGTGGTCAATAGCTGCCAGAGAAAAGCTGAAATGCTACAACAAAGGCATGAATACAGCATCACAATCACGCTCACGTTGCCAGTGAAAAGACTGACATCAAATACGGAATTATATGTCTGGGTAAACGGATGGGTTTGCATTTCTGAAAACATCATATTGACCTCAAAGGAATTACACAGACCCCATGCTTTCACGCCTGTTGAAGTGTGTATACGCATGATTGTGTACTAGACCCCTAGCAGTGGCTTGACCTAATGGAAATGGAAAATACAGCTTTGGTCCATTGAGCTCGGGCTGGGATGTGATTTAGGAGACAGCGACCCTCCTGCCTCCACAATGACCCCTGCCACCGACCTCTTCTCTCAGTTTCACTTACGCATAATTAGCTGCATTGGATGAAGTGGGTCATTATGTGGTAGCATTTCGTTCCGTCTGCGTCATTTCACGCCAAAAAACGCTTCCTTTAGAGGACCGGGGGAATTAAAAGGCTCACGCGCGCACATCTGGAACGCTCGCGACGTGAAGAACAACTTTGTCCTCACGTACAGCAAGTTCTGGGAGGGAAAAAAATATAAGCCAGCCTCTCTCTCTCTCTCTCTCTCTCTCTCTCTCTCTCTCTCCCTCCCTCTCTTTCTTCCCTTACTACTCCTGTCACTCCCTTTATCCCTCAGTTGACTTAATTACACAGACTTGTGGCTGCACATCGGCGGCGCGCAACAGAAGCGGACGCTGCGCACAACGCAATGATGAAGGTCAGTGAACCTTATAAACAAATCAGGGTTAAATTAGGAATACAAAGCTGGACCAACTTATTTGAGTCTGGTTTGTCATAATATCATATACTTGATGTTATAGAAATGTGATGCATCTAAAACTCATTCTTCTATATCCTAAGGGACACGTTTAGTACTTTTTTTAATATATTTTTTTAGGAATGAAATGAAATCGAATTTTTCTATTTATTATTATTAGTTTTTTTAAGCAATATATTATAAGATATAATACACGGTATCGTATCAAAGTAAAACTTTGAAGGTATTACTAATTTTGATTTCATTTTTTTAATCGTTATTACTTACCAACATGATATCAACATATATGCCGTCACATTTCCCATCAGCTCTACAGACCATGCTTGTTAAATACGCAGTATAGTGTTGAAGTGGATCAGGCTGAGCAGTCACGCACTCTTTCTCTATGTAGTTGAATGTAGAACAGCCGATCCGAACACCATTAAACACTAATAAACACACGTTTTCTCTCCCTATGTGGTTTCTGGGTGGTGGTGTAGCTGTGCTCGGGGATGATGCGCTTCCACTGGGTGCTCTTCTTCAGCGCGTATTTGCGGATGGTGAGCGCGGACTGTGGCTCTGATTGCGCCTTCTGCTCTGGGCACCTGCTCCTGCAACAAACACACGCCAACTCTATAGTAAGTGTGTTCACACTGGAGAGTCTTTGCGCTCTCAGCTCACATCAAGACTTTTTCAGCTCAAAGACACATTCTGGGCACAGATCCGCCTTATAAGTCTTTTTTATTTATTTATTTTTTGCACAGCTGGATTTTATGCTTGGAAGAACAAATAAAAATCAAATAAATATATAAAATAATAATAGTAATCATTTTTTAGAAAAGCGTTTAAAATGATATAGAAGGTCTATTGTTTATAGTCTTGCACTTTTCTCCCTAATAAAATACATAATTCTGTTCCGGTGTGCAATTCTGTGATGCATGTCTTTCTAATTAGTAATTGGTTTAAAAAGTTGAACAAAAAAGATGGATATGTATTGATATTCCATCTATTTGATGACAAAAAAAAAAGAAATGTTCTGTGATATATTGATTTTCAAGCTATGATATGTTCCCTAAATCAATTTGGGGTGCTTAATGATGTATTGATCAAAGCTATCCTAAAGCTCTTTGTGAATGCTTTATGACAAAATACTTGCTAGATTTTGTCAAATATTTTCATGTCGCAGATTTGTCTATCTATCTATCTATCTATCTATCTATCTATCTATCTATCTATCTATCTATCTATCTATCTATCTATCTGTCTATCTGTCTGTCTGTCTGTCTGTCTGTCTGTCTGTCTGTCTATCCACTATCTAATAGTGACTAATGACTAATAGTAATGAGTTTTAAAATGCACTCTTTCTATTTCTTCTCGTTCATCTTCTGAACAATCTGGCAATGTGATCCTATTATAATTGAAAGGGACCCCTTCAGATAGAGATACATCATTAAATAACTGAAGAGCTAAAACATTTTGTATCATAATATCCAGTATAATGCAAAAATATCTGTGTTAGATTTGCTAAAAATGATTCACATTGCATTTAAATTCATATGGTTTTTCAAGAGCTTAACTCTGCTTCCCACCTACACTCATTACACATAGCACACACTACTACATAAAAGAGTATGCAGTTAGTCATGTCTAATTTTGACAGATGTTAGTGAGAAACAACCATCACCACTTATTTGTCTAATTATGGCAGAGACAGATCATTTAACGTATGTACATGAGTTTGTAAGCCCAAAGACTGCAGGTGGTTTGTATCTCACAGATGGTATTCATGTGTTTTGGCAGGAATGTGTGTTGCAGTGTGAAGGTCATCTTTCCACTGGTGGCTCTTGGGGTATATGTCAAGAATTCCTGCAGACAACTGAAAGCATGCCTGAAACAGGGCAAGCGTCCACACAAAGCTATAGCCTACCCCAAGAACACCATGAAGAGAAAAAATATGGTGGCTTCATGAAGCGATACGGAGGTTTCATGAAGCGTTACGGAGGCTTCATGAAACGGTACGGAGGCTTTATGAAAAAAGCAGCAGAGATTTATGAGCCACAGCCTGATGACGTAGACCGAGGCAGAGAAATCCTGTCTAAGAGTGACATGGAGATGCTGGCCAATCTGGTTGAAGATGATGCAGAGAAGGAAGGACTTGCAGTGAAGGACATGAATAATGCAAAGGGAGAGGTTGATGAGTTAGAGAGTGTGGTAAAACGCTATGGTGGCTTCATGAGACGTGGTTACGACTCAGGGGGTGGGTTAAAGCCACTACAGAAGCGCTATGGTGGGTTCATGCGGCGGGTGGGGAGGCCAGATTGGTGGGAGGAGCCTAACCTTTACAGAGGTGTCTATAAACGTTCGCCACAGGAGCAAGAAGAGCAAGAGAAGCCATCAGATATGGAAAAGAAATATGGGGGTTTCCTGGAATACTGATATCCTTGCTTACTGTGGTTAGCTGTTGATATTTCTGTTCTATTTCCATTCACCTGTTATTTGTTAAAGGTTCTTTGTAATCTTGGCAGGAAAAATATCACATGCTTATAATGCACTTGTGCTGACACCGCTTGTACAATTTGTTTGTGATATCTTTGCAGTGCTAACATTCAGAATGTAAAAAAAAACTCTCTCAAAGGTATATTGTGGCTAATGGAATTCATGTTTCATAGATGAAAGCATGTGTAGCAGAATCAGACAACAGATCAATTACAAAGTTTTATTACTTACACTTGTATGTCTTACCTTCATTTGTCCCTTTTTCCTATTTCCTTGGCTGCACTACAAATAAAGATCTTGATACCAAACTTACTTCCAATTTACCACAGCAGCAGAATTTGTGGCATGAAAGTTTTTTTTTATAACCACAGTAAAGTGATTTCCACACGCAGCAGTGTTTCTTATAGTGGGTTGTTCTGTTGACTGTCTAAATTTGTTATATGCTGTACAGCTTAAATAAACTGCTCGAAACTGCAAAACAGTGCTTCTTGGTTTCATTAATATTTTAACAGTCAAAGTTTACTGTTCCAGAGATGCATCCTTATGCGTATCTGAGAGATGCTTCAACCTAACACATAACCTATAACATAAGATATAACAAGTACTTTAATCAGAATGCGTCAAGACTTTAGTTATTTATTTTATTTTATCAATTATATGTAGCCTAAACATAAGATCAGTATCTCGGGCCTTAGGATGGCAGTGACAGAAATCATAGAAATCTTTATAATGATATAACAATGAAGAATATATAACAAACATTATAATATTCTAAAGTCTAGCTGGGTTTCTTACATAGATACATAATCTTTATTCAGTTGTATGCAAAAGTTTGGACACCCCTGACCAAAGAGCATATTGTATTGATGTTTGAACTTCTATACCACATGTCTTTCTAAATGTTAATGCAGTTACCTGAAATGTGATGAAGTTAATAAGTAAAAAAGCTCTTTAGAAATTTAGCAAAACTACATTTGCAGAATATTTCTTGTACTGAGAAATTCTAGGACCATTTCGCATAGAAGGTAATGAAGATTTCAATTATGTCAAGGGACTGTGGGCCATTTTAAAAGCTTCATCTTGTATTCCTTGAATTAAGTCATGATAAATCCTGAGGCATGTTTTGGATCATTGCCCTCTCGTAGAAGCCTTTTTTTCAGCTTCAGTTTCTTGAGTGATATATACTAAAATACATTCTTCTTCTACCTGTGAAATATTTGCTTTATAGCTCTGGGCCCAGGACTAGTTATATGAGAAGTAACATGATTGGGGATGTGACAAGAAGTTTGATGTTAACATTTCAATCCACTTCTAGAACATGCTTCTGGTCCTGCTCACCTTTCTAATGGGCTGATATTATAATTCTGTGGATCATCCAATGTATGAAAATTTAGAGAACAGTAAACAAAATATCCCAGTGGTGTGTACCAAGTAATTGTGTAGATATTGCTTCATAGTCTGATTAAAAGAAATATCCAGCTGATCCATCTGCAGGTAGTAGCCAAAGGTTTGTGACTGTCCTGAGGTTGCTAACAGTATCACTAGCATTTCACCAATTACTGTACATAAGTGTATACAGGAGGCCAACCCAGGAATAATGGCTTGTCTGTCCAATACTCTAGGAAAATGACACCAGTAGTTTTTCACCTGCTTACTTATCTTATGTTCAGTGGAGGAGATAACAGAGAGGGCAAACATCTGTCAGTCTCTCACCATATTACTTGCCCATCTCTTCAGCATTATCTTTAAAATTACAGGTGGTAGGTTTATTGGCATCTCTGGAAAATTGTCCGTAGTGTGTGATTGCGTGAGTGAATGAGAGTGTGTGTGTGTGCCCTGCGATGGGTTGGCACTCCGTCCAGGGTGTATCCTGCGTTGATGCCCGATGACGCCTGAGATAGGCACAGGCTCCCCGTGACCCGAGGTAGCGGTAGAAAATGAGTGATGAGAATGAGTACAGGTGACATATCCATCTTGTCATTGCTGTCTCACAAATGTAACCTGCAGAAAATCTTTATCTTGTATCCTTCATCTTAAGTGTTTATTGAGGATGTTTTGGCTCAGAAATAGTTATATTGACCTTTGTATTAGAGGTGAAAGAATGTGACCAAAGTGAAGACCGATGGTCAATCATCATTTACATGAGAAGTAAATCAGCAAAAATCTGAGAATTTAGTTATTACATCAAATAAATCCTCTCTCTCTCTCTCTCTCTCCATAACTCTCTCCTTATCTCTGGTGCTATCCTGGTCATTATGTTGCCCAAGTTATAGCTGATACAGAGCTTGATAACTAAGGCACACATCTTTCACCTTTGGTTCCTGTAATCATAATTAGAGGTACTTTTAGTTATGTCACCTAAGGACTTTGTGCCCTTACACATAACAACAGTACGTTGTAACACTGACATGGTCTTATTTGCATGTCCTCATCCAGCAACATTACAGCCATTTTCCTTATATAATTTAAATGCAGCAAACAGTACTGGCTGTGACATTGACTGTCACAAGCCAGTGGCCTTCATTGTCTTTACAGACATTTTCTTTTCTCTATGACTGATTTGTTAAGAATAATGCTTGGAAATATTTTTTTAACTGACTTAACAGAGTAGCAATAAAATAAACATTTAAGAAAAAATTAAGATGACTTTTCACAGTTCTGCATCTAAGAGAAATGATGTGTTAAACACAAAGAAAGACTTTTATTTTTTAATTATACATAAAATGGTTAATGAATAAATAAATATGACTAAATTAATGTAAACCACTTTATCCTGGTCTGTGCCATGGTGGATCCAGAATCTGCATAACACTGGGAATGATTTTGTAACACACCCTGGAAGGGATGGCAGTTTCATAAGCAAATGGACCAAGAGTTACTGTACTTATGTACATAAATGTCTACACACCCCTCTTAAAATTCCATATTTTTGTGATACAAAAAATTAAACAAAAAATACATTATGTTGGATCTTCTTAGAGGTTTAGTGTTATATAGAAACCAAAAATCTTAGTAAACAAAGGAGTCCATAAATGATTGCATGGTTGTAACCATTGAATGTATGATTGTAAACATTGTAGGAAGGAAAAAGAAAGAAAAAGACTTAAAATATAGAGGAGTAATTATTATACAGCTGTCATCAATGAAGTGATTGATTAAACCCAAATAAAGATCAGTGGCTTCTGGTAGGCTTTTCTGGACATCTTGTTTTTATTAGACTGCTGAAGCCATGACTTTCACAGAGCTTACAAAGCCTGTTATTGTTCAGGACTAGGCAAGGAAGCCAAGTTTATTTATATAGCACACACAGGCAATGCAAAGTGTTGTTCAAATAAACTGAAGACTATACAATAAAATAATTTCAAAATTAGAATAAACCAAGTAATATTTATTAAAGGGTTAAATCAAATCAAGTAAGAGTCATAATATAATTCAGAAAAGCAAAGAAATGCAAAGGTGCTGAAACGAGTCCTGTACTGTAACCTCTGACTCCTCCAGTGATTTTTGCTCAATACAATGACACGGTGTGTCTATTGGTTTGCAGTTTATTGGTGAGAAAGGTAAGTATATTTGAAAATAATCTGTATAACTATGGTAAGCAATGTTAGATAGATCTGTAGTTGGTGACTTAATGTGTGTGTGTGTTGTCATTGTGATCCTGTCAGATTCATAACTGCCAATTGTAGCAAATCAGGTTAACAAAAGCGAAGCAGTAAAAAAAATCAAATTAGATGTAACATGGAATACAGTTAAGGCCATTGTAGAAAATAGGGCACCAGCATTATAAAGAGTTATAAAAAGACATCACAAAAACTTACCAGAGAAGCAACATTTGACACATTTCCACAAAAGTATCATCCAAGCCCATTTAAATTTTGCCGAAAAACATACCTATGTTCATACTCAAACCATGTGGCAAAATGTGTTATAGACTCATATAGTCTGTTCTCAAGAAAGAAAAGAATATAATAATAATGATCAGGACAGTCTATCACCCAAAGTACATGCACAGTGAAGCATGTCAGTGTCAGCATCTAGTCAATAAGAATCCCAATAATGGATGGAGTCATGGATGTACCAAATTCCCATCTTCTTTGTATGAAAATCTGCAGGCCTCTGATAGACAGCTAAAGATAAAGAAAACATTCACCTTCTACCATTACAATGACCCAAAGCCCAAATGCAAATCAATTAAAAGTGTCTTCAGAAGAAGAAGATCAATGTTTTGAAATGGCCCATTCAGAGCCCAGATCTAAATTCTACCGAAAGCCTGTGGAATGACTTGAAGAAGGCTGTGCACAGCAGATCCCCTCACAATTTGATAGATCTAGAGCATCTGTACAAGGAAGAGTGATTTGGTAGATTCTAACCCCCAAACTATAGGTTAAAGGGTATGCACATTTGTGCAATGAGGTTATGTTTTTAATTTTTTTTCCCCCTAACCATTTCTATTTTTTTTTGTTTGCTATATCATATTAAAAGTAAAAAATTGTGGGTGTATCTTAAACATAATGTGCATACATGATGGCACAAGAATATATCAGAACTAGAAATGAAAAACCCATACAACAAGATAAGTCAGTCTTTGAGATGTCAATAAACTGATATCAGTAAAATGGGCGTGTTAGTACTGGCGTAGTGAGTAGGTTATCCAGTCTGATGTGTATGTCACTGTTACAGTTGTATTTCTAAGTTTGTGAAATATAAAGCAACTGTGCATTACAATTTGCAGAATTAAAAAAAAAAACATTTGCTGGAACATTTGCTGGTTTATATTTTTAAATAGATTTCTGAAGAGCTTGTGAGCTCTTTGAAGAGCTCTTTACTAATCAACAATATACGTAAAGAGGGGTGACAAAAGCTACCACATACAACACATTCTTCATGAATTATTTCTAAGTTAAACAAAATATTGAGACATCATTTAGTTTAGTGTTGAGGATGCTGACATTTCTAAAACTGACAGCACACAAAGGTTTAAAATGTTTAAATGACCTGATAAAAGACATTAATATAAAGACATGTATGCAACCGTACATACTGAATTAATCAGTGATTATTTGCCCACCAACGTTAGTACAAACAATGATCAACTGAGTGAAGAGAAGGTGCCTGTGTGTGACATTTACCTCAGGTAATGAGACCGAGAATTATGTGGATGCTGATAATTAATACGATAACTTTTTTCCCACTGTAAGGCAATAAATCTATAAATCTGGCATAATAATAGCTTGGATTATAAAAGTATCGGCAGTTCAGGTGTCTTTCACTGTATTTAGGGTTTAATATTTAACTCTTTAAATCACTTTTGGAGTTAACCAGTTGAATGAATGGCAAAGGCAAATTCATTCAGTATTCATACAGGAATACTTGTAGTTTTCAGAATTCCATTTAGAAGAAAATGTACAAATTTGATCATCCGAATGTGTTTCTCAGAGTGCCCTGCATTTCCTTTGCCCTAAATTGACTTTAAATGTCAGTCTCTTAACCACATTTGAACCTGTTTGAGTATTTTTTGGTTTGTACATAAAAGAATAATTCCGACCCAGGATTCGGGACGGACAAGCGTGTTTACGGTCTGTTAATAAATGAGCATTTGCCAAACCTTAAACCGTTACATGCAACAGTACTGTAGTTGTTATTTAAGAAAACATTTACTTCACTCCTGCAAGTATTTCTTCGATGTTTATGTCCTATAGACAGGAGCAGCAGTAGAAATTTTGGGCCCCCTGAGAATTTAACAGACTGCCCTCTATCCCAAACCCCCCACAGGTAAGCTTTTATACCCAAGAGGTGCTTTCTGGCCACCTCCCATCTTGAGATGTTCACAATCAGCTCCACCTTTCTTACTATTGTAACCCTATTGTAAGACTACACAATTTTAACATTCTACCAGTGCCATAAATGTAGTTTTACAGTCTCGTCCAAAAATGCATTAAGCACGTTAATAATAAGATTAAATTAAATCTCATTTTCTGAATGTGACTCACTCTAAGATGCCATTTTTGAAACATTATTTGTTATCATAACACAATGTCCCCTTTAGTCGGGTTTTTATCTTATAGATAAAAATTCATGCAATTTGTTGTATTTTTCCTCTGCTTAGAAATTGCATAAAACTTTTTAACACAGCTCTTCTGTGTTCACCCAGAACACACACTAGAATAGAAAACAGCTTTGTGTGCAGCTTCCTGAAATATTATCCAGTGAACGACTTTGCAGCTAAACGCTACACAAATAGTTAACCAGAAGCCGCGCCCTCTATCTACATCCTGTACCGTTACCGAGCCTACAGAAATATTCACCTTTGTATTGGAGGTAAACACGCACGACGTGAAGTTTTAATGACCGAAGGTCGACTGTGTGACTGTTTAAATAAAAAAAGCGTTGGACAAACCGCGTGTAATTTCTACCTGAGGTAAATGAACTGAATTGGGACTGAAACTCGTTCCGGAGTTTACTGTAAACAGAAAGACGCTGCTCAGGCTTCTTATTCACTCAGGCTCTGAGCTTGAAAACTCACTTTTGTGTCTAAACTATATTTCGTTATTTTGCCGATATGAATTTCTTCCTTGAGACATTGAAGGTCATTGGATTGTCGGTGGTCTTTTATCTGGAGGCGTTTGTCCGGCTGTTTGTGCCTGCGCGGAGGAAGAGCATTGAGGGCGAGCTGGTGCTGCTGACCGGGGCTGCAGCTGGACTCGGCCGGACCATGGCGTTGGAGTTCGCGCGTTTCGGCGCGCGGCTTGTTCTCTGGGACATCGACGAGGCGGGAAATCTGGAGACCGCTCGCCTGGTCAAAGAAGCACATGGCGCACGAGCGCACACCTACACCTGCGACTGTAGTAGCCGAGAGGACGTGTACAAAGTGGCAGACCGGGTAGGAACACACACTATTTAGTGTATTACATGCGTTTCTTTGTAGCTAAATAAGACTCTACAACTAATCTAAACTTGTACGGATGTTCTTCCTACATGGTCAAATGAATCTGTACTCGTACAGGAAACATAGAGGAAACAGAGAAACCTTATTAATTGAAACTGGAGTCTTTAAACTCACAGCAGAATATAAACAGGTGTAGTTGACAGTAAACAGGGGCAGTGCAGCTAAACCACAGTCCTGGGGTATGTTTTAAGTAAGTCTTGAAAGTGCTTGACCACTCAATTGTGGGGTTTTTTTCAGTTCAGGTACAGCTGGAGAGGAAATGAACTACTTGGCCACACAATCATGAAATTAGAATCAGAATCAGGTTTATTGGCCAAGTGTGTTGACACGCACAAGGAATTTGGTTCCAGCTATTGGTGACTCTCAAAAGTATATATGAGACAATACAGACAATGTGAGACAATACAGACAGTACAAGTATTAAATAGGAATACAGAATATATGACAGTTCAGTAATGTACATAAAGTGTGAGAGTGCATGGTAGTGCAAATAACAATATTGTGTGGCAGGTACGATAAAGAGTTTACTTTAGAACCTTTGTACAATATATACACGTATATGGATGATGTGATGACTGACGGTTCTGATAATGCAGTACTTATAGATATGAAGCAGGGTATAATTAATATAATAATGTAATATAATATAATAATATAATTATGGTGAGTTGTTAATCAGGGTGATTGCCTGGGGGAAGAAACTGTTCCTGTTTCTGGCGGTTTTGGTAAACAGAGCTCTGTGTAGCACCTGCCAGAAGGGAGGAGCTGAGAGAGGTTGTAATAATAATAATAATAATAATAATAATAATAATAATAATAATACATTTTATTTAAAGGCGCCTTTCTGAACACTCAAGGTCACCGTACAAAAAAACAACAAAGACAGATTATGTCCAGGGTGTGAAGGGCCAGTAGTGATTTTTCCTGACGGTTTCTGGTTCTTGTATGGTACAAATCCTGGGGAGTGGGCAGGGGGCACCAATTCTTTTTTCTGCTGTTTTTACCAGGCATTGCAGTCTGTTCCTGTCCTGTTTTGTTGCTGCTCCAAACCAGATCATGATGGATGTGCACAGGACAGATACAATGACTGCAGTGTAGAACTGCATCAACAGCTCCTGTGGCAGACCAAACTTCCTTTTTTAGAATGGAGTTTATGTTGCACTCCCATTTCAGGTCTTGGTAAATGGTAGTGCCCAGAAACTTCGTCTTCACAGATGACACAGGGCTGTTGGATATTGTGAGGGGGAGTAGTGTTGAGGGGTCTCTCCTAAAGTCCACTATCATTTCCACAGTTTTGAGTGTGTTTAGCTCTAGGCTGTACTGACTGCACCATAGCTCCAGCCACGTCGCCTCCTGCTGATATGCAGACTCGTCGCCATCTTGAATGAGTCCGATTAGCAGAGTATCATCTGTAAATTTCAGAAGTATAACAGTTGGGTCACTTGACGTGCAGTCATTAGTATAGAGGGAGAATAGCAGTAGGGGAGAGGACGCATCCCTGAGTAGCGCCAGTGCTGACTGTCTGAATACTGGAGGTAATACCTCCCAGTCTCACCTGTTGTTTCCTGCCTGTCAGGACGCTGGTGATCCACTGACATATGGCAGGGGTATAGTGAGCTTTAGGAGTTTGGCGTGGAGAATTTCCCAAATTATTGTATTAAAAGCCGAACTGAAGTCGACAAACAGAATCCGGGCAAGGTGTTGAAATTAGTTTGGAATAGGTTAGATAAGTTGGATTATGTTCCAAGTCAAATATTCGAACCAGGTAATCCGCTGTGGCAGGGCATCTGAAAAAATAACATAAAAGACATGTATATACTTATGGGTTTGTAAAATGACATTTATATTTTGAAATTTATGCAACTAGACATGACATGCATGACTGAGCAGACATTTCAACATAACCTATTTCTCATTTTCTGACATATTTCGGTATAGCCTAACGTTGACATTACAGAAAATACACACAGAAAATACAAAAGCCTATTGATTCCAAACACTGTTAAATTGTGCTGGAGAAAAGCGCTACTGAAAGCTCTACATCACTATAGTGCTTAGTATTATAGTGCTATAGTGTTTTCTGCTTGGAGATTGATAAAGCCGATTCAATTTGCTTGGCTGCTTAGGTCAAACGTGAGGTGGGTGACATTACTATCCTGGTGAACAATGCTGGCATCGTCACAGGGAAGAAGTTCCTGGATTCTCCAGACTCGCTTATACAGAAGACTATGGAGGTCAACAGCTTTGCACATTTCTGGGTTAGTTATTCTTACATTCCTCTAGGTCTCACTTTCTCTTCCAAATACACAGATCCAAATAAATGTAGATTTAGTCTATTTACTGGAGAGACAAGCATCATGCTTTTTTCTTCAGACAAGCAAGGCTTTTCTCCCAGCTATGATTGCTGCAAACCATGGCCATATCGTCAGCATAGCTAGCTCAGCTGGACTTATCGGTGTTAGCGGATTGGCAGGTACACTCGCAACACAATTTGTTACAGTATACACTAAATTAAGCACTTAAACAACTGTCTTGTGTATGTGTGTGTATTTGACTTGCATGTGTGTGGATTTGACAGATTACTGTGCTAGTAAGTTTGCAGCAGTGGGCTTTGCAGAGTCCATTGCTTTGGAAATGTTGGCTATGGGCTGTGATGGAGTGAAGACCACCATAGTGTGTCCGTTCTTCATCAACACTGGAATGTTTGATGGGGCTAACACAAAGTAAGAGTCACAGAAAATGTTTTATGTGTATAAATAATATGTCAGTGCAGTTGCAGTGTTTTATGGGGGAAAAATGTTTTTTTTGAATGCTTGCTTATACACAAGGAGAAGTGATATATATGCTAGTATTTTATTTGGGCTTATTTTCAGACATTTTGGTTTAGCTTTAAAAATAGACAGATCAAGGACACAAGAGAGCTGGGGGCATACTGTGTCTAAATCAATGTCATACTAGCCCAGATCAATGTCTGAGATATCAGGTTTTTATTTGAATGATCGGTGTGTATTTGTTAAATGTTGTGTATGCAAGTGAGTGTTCTAGCATTAGGGGTGTGCATTGCAAAAAAGTGAAAATGTATAATATATAATATATTCCGAATATGTTCAAATCTATCTGAAAGTTCCTATTATAAAATTGCAATATATCAAATATATGCTTGATAAACCTTATTAAAGTTGCCAGATAATATTACCATTTATTTTATTTTTTTTTTACAAAGAAGCAAAGTTTTCTGCCTGGAAATGATAAAAAAAACAACTAAAAACAGTGTGAATAATCTTAGTTTTGTGTGATAATGTCATCATAAGGGCATTAGATAAAATTCCCCATATTCCAAATATTTTCATTTGTTATGATGCAGCATATGACCCTGTATGTTAGAGGATACATTACGGCTGCTCATATTACTTTTCATACACCCAGTAGATATATTCATTAAAACACAGTATATCCCACCATATATACTGATAGTATACAACACTGTTGTGAGATTATTAGAATTATTTTCACCAAAAAAAGTGTCATCAGAGAAAGGTAGTGTGAGAGTTATTACGTAGTTATTGGGCCCTAAAGACGAATCGCTAGATGAATGAAGAAACTTCATTTCATTCATCTATTACAGTAACAGTAACTACTACTAACTAGCTACCAGTTTGTATGAGACTTTACAAAGATAATCAAAAAAAACTATTATGCCTCAAAGGACTATGACTTAGTATTAGATTTCAGCTGCTCTGAGATGAGTCTTGATGTGCATTTCTACAGACAAATAAAAGTCAATGAGCACAGGTCTGTGAGGAAATATGGCGTAGATATGGTGATGTAGCTCTATTATTCTAATTATTCTACACATCCCGGATTGTAGGTGGCCGAGAATCATGCCCATTTTGGAGCCGGACTACGTGTGTAGAAAAATTGTGGATGCTGTTCGGAGAGATCAGGTCTATCTGTATCTGCCTCGTAGCATCTATATTTCAATCGCTCTAAAAAGGTGAGTCACATTTCAAGCCACACTGCTGTGTTCATCGTGTCTACTCAGTACTCATATAGTGTATGCAGGATTCTGTTTGTCTGCATATTATGTGTGTGTGCGTGCACACATGTGAGCCCATGTGTATACACACACTTTGCTGCTTATGCTCTAATCTCTTTTGAACTCTAGCATAATTGTGCCATCATTTAAGATTTTAATTAGCGAGACCAGTCTGTGATGCCGTAATGGATACACCTCTTACATGTCTGACTGATCTTGTGCCAGGTTTCTGCTGAATTGCTGTTTGCGTTTATGTGTATTTGTGTGTGTGCATGTAGAAGTGTTTGATTATACTATGTCTGGTAAAGGGGTTCACTTTTAGATCAGGAATTGGCACACGATGCAAAACACCCAAATTACTGCGAGGAAAATGCACCAGAATAGGGTGTAGTATTCGATTTTGGTAGCATATGTTTACCACTAAGTACCCTTTACTTATTACACAGGTTGTCAGAACCAAATTGCAAAAGGTTAATCAGTTATTCTCTATTCTCTAGTATCTATTGTTTTCAATGCATTACTGCACCACAAATGTTGGCCTGCTGTTTTATTTTTCTGTCGTGAAGGCACTACATGATCATAGCAGCTAGTGTAATAAAGGCCATTAGAGATCATGTGAAATCATTTAAATATAGAAAAGCAGTTGATGGTTGTGCAACACGTATAGTCTCGAGTCAACACATCTCCTTTTTGTCTCAAGTCAGTCTAGTGTTTGATAACTCAGTTTCTGTTCATATAAACATGCGAACAGGAATATTTCTGCTTTAAGATCCAAATATTATTCTATATTTGTTAATGCACATTTCAAGCATACTGTATGTATTAGAAATACCATACCATCCTCAGCACTACTACAACGGGACTATTTTTCCTACTTATTCTTATATTCCAGCTTCGATTTACTCGATTACTGCTATTCCTGTATCTGTATGCTCTGAACTCTTGCATCCAAACTAACAATAGCATCGAAGATGTTCATATACGAGTTCAAAAAAGTTCACATTGCTTTTTGCTTACTGCTTGAACTGGTCCAAATGTCGCACTCCATTCGGTTTCTCTACCGATTTATTTTATTTTATTTTGTTTATCCATGTATTCGTATGAACATACATTAACAATCTTTTTCTTTTTGATTTCTTTCAGTATGTTGCCTGTTAAATTAGGAGTGCTGCTTGGTCAATATTTAGGAGCATTTGACTTTATGGCTAAGTTCAAAGGGCACGGCAAGAAGAGCAACTGACACCTGAGGAAAAACTGAACCCCATCCATAGAGCTTCAGGATCATGGGACTTGTTTTCAGTAACACTAATGTGAAGTCACTATTGGGATAGAGCAAATCTACATTGAGAAGAATAAATAACTGAATAATTATTATTATTATTTAAAAATATGCAAGCATGGCAATGCAACTTATTATTGGCACTGTGCTATAACCACTGAAAAGGCACTTAATCTGAAAAGTACATTAAATGTGCCAGTATAATAACAATGTAATAGTAGTAGTGTTTGTCTAACATGTGTAACACATGCTGGTTTTAAATGTGTCATGTCTTGTGTTATGAAATACCTCCAATGAAGTAAATGTGCCTTGACTGAATAGTTTCTATGTTGAACATGAACACGTTGATTTATAGACTTTATAGGCTGTGAGTTTATTGTGCTTTTGTTTGTTTTTCGGGTTTATAGCAAGCCTCTTTAATAGGCATGTAAATCTGCTTGTTCATTCTTATGGATCAGATTTTTTTCTTTTTCTTTTCTTAAACTTACAGAACTATGAAAGCAGCTGATTTTCAGATGTATAATTCTATGTTCAGATCCCTGGTATGAAAATGTCATTTGCCAGTTTCACTGAGCCTGATGAACAACTGCGCTAAGCCCTGCATTTCATAACCATTCATCCACAAGATAGATTGCACTCCTTCGGGGGAACACTTACTCTGTACAGATGATTACTGAGCTAACAATAATAGTGAACACAGAGTGGTGCAATCAAATCACCCTTTATCCACCATTACGATAATAACATGCTATTATTCTTATTTGTTCATGATAACCTATTGCTATTTAAGAGGAATGTCAATGATTGCTCATTTATGGTTCAGGAGCACATTTGTAGGCAGGGGGTTGTATGATTGCTGGGAGTCTGAACCAGCAGGCACAGCAGATCTTTTGATGAAGAAAATTGATAGTAACTTCAAAGTAGTTTGTAGCATTTTATATGCAATATACGCTGCTTACATCATCATAAAGCCTGAGCACCACTAGCACATTATTCATAAGGAGTCGTGACTTGAGTGGGAGATGACAAACATGTCGCATACAACGCAACAGCTTGTCACATTAGTAACACGTTGGCTGTTCTCGATGCTTACTACAAAAAGGTCACCGAGGCATCTGTAATCGCTCGGACTGTTAATTTGAAAACCAGAAAATCACAGTCCGGAGGATGAGCTTACTTGAACCAAAAGCTGGTGATTTTGTCAACCACCAATATATACACTGTAGAATCCTATCACCCTCATGAGGCCACGGAAGGAAGTGCACACCTACAGTGCCCGCACACACACACACACACACACACACACACACACTACAGGACGGTTAATTAAAGAGTATGCTCATTACATGGACATCAGTAGTTCCTTGCTTCTGGAAAAATAAACCCTTACAATTTACACTGAAGTGAAAGAGAAACAACAGCAATTTGATTTTCATTATTTATTTGACTCTTGTGAATATTCATTTTGAATACTCGTATCATATGTAACGCTCTGTGATTTACATTTGTATCTGCCCACCGGGCTGAAGTGTAAATAAAGTATTTAAGGCTTCCTATTAGAAGGATGCACTCATCCACACACACACTTCACCTCAGAGAGGCACAGTCAGTGTTCTGCTATTAAAAGTCAGTAGGGCTTCCCTCCCAGAGAAGCTAGAATTTCTTCCCTCTCTCTAGCTGTAGGCATATCAGGCTTTATACCTTCACGCCTTCGTTGTAGCATCACAGTATGCTGAGAGGAAAACAAAGGTGCAGTTTAACTGTACTGTATATGAGTCTAAGACAAAAATAAATGAATAAATTTTGGTCAAATGTGTGGTGGACTTTTGAAGTCATTGTTCATAAAAGCATAAGAGTGACAGTAAGAAATTTTTGCACTTTATATCTTTAATGTGTTCATTTATCTGAAAAGTTTTCTCTATTCAAGGGGAACTACAGATTCCGTTATTTTCAGCATTCTACATCTAATTATTCATAAGGACAATGCAAAAAATTTTTTAAATTGCCAAAATAAATAAATAAATAAACACAACAAAATCTTATTTATTTTTAATAAATGAAGGCTATTTAAAAAAAAAAAAGATTTGTAAAAGAAATCAAAAGACGTGTTTTTACTTTCTCCTTATGGGTTATTATGTGTAGATTGATGACAAAAAAAGTCAAAAATTTATTTTAAATAAAGATGCAGTGATCTGAATACTTTCCTTACCCACTGTACTGTGTATGGTATTAATATGGTTCTTTCTGTCTTTTAATCATATCATTAAACCACCAGCCTAACCAATGAATATAAACAAATCTATCCTACACAATTTGCTCCATATAATATTTGTAATTACTGACACTTAAATAGAAATATTTGCAAAAACAAATAAATACAAATCTTAAACCGAGAGAAAACAATAAAGTGGCCTAACATCAGCTGGCTAATCTACATGATCTCACAACTGAGTAATACTTGAGTGAAGACATGTCAGACATATGGCTTGTACACCAGAACCAGGCCTTCAAAGGATTTAATCAAGCTCACCAAAAGACTGAAGACTTTATGTTCTAAAGTAAAATCATCCTGTGAATCAAAATCGGCTCATTGCAGAAACACTTCCTTGTTCTTCTGTATTGCTCCTTGTTCTTCTACTACATTTGCAATGTAAAATCAATAAAGCTAGAGCTCCAGAATATGAACTCCAGAGCTCCAGAAGATGAACACTAATCGTTATTCATCGGCGGTATAAAAATATTCTAGCAAGGTAATGGATTGTTACAAACCCTGAGCTACATCATAAAGCTCACACAGAAGTAGAAAGGCAAGCAAATACCGATAGCTAGATAGTTACATAGATGGATATTAAAACATTTAAAAATAGAAAGGAAAACCCAAACAAATACTGTATCTAATCTTAGCCCACATAGCTGGTTCAACTAGATGATATGGTGAGAAACATCTGCTTCAGATCTTTGCATGGGGTTAAATGATTGTGACGTATTCTCACAAACCATCCAACCATCTTCAAGTGGTACTCTGTGCGCAGTGGGATACAGCGGTGTTCAAAATAGTTCGTCATTTGTTTCTAAGCAAACTACACTGTTTGCCCCAATTCAGTATTATGGGAATTTTGGGGTAGATTTAGGACATATTCATTTATTTGATTTGGTAATGGTTTCTGGGAACAAACTGCAATATGGTCATGTGTTTTGTAGGTGATATGTTGAATCTGTCCGTTTAGAATGTACCTTTTAGATAAATGAACACAGAGTACTTTCTGATGTGATACTAGTGACTAAATGTTTTGGTTTTTTTTTGGTGTTGACCATTTGACCTCAAAATTGGATTTCAAATACTCACCCAGTACTTCCTGCAGTTCTTATACTTCATGAAGTACGCAGAGCACATGTTCTTATCGTAGTTATATGCTTCCAGGCACTTTTGGGATCCATCACTCTCCTACACAGAGATGAATCAAAGGTAATACTTGTTAAGGGAAGGGGAATTCATGTCGTTTGTACAAGAAACGTTAACGTCGACAAATCGTGACTGTGTGTAACTTTCATGAGTACTGAGTGTTTGGTCAGTTTGTGAGAAAGTAGCCTTGTAGTTTGTGTATTAATGTTAACAATGTTAACGTTAATGTGAACTCGCTTAACAAATAAATTGCTTGGATTGTGTTCTGCTTTACTTTTAAGCTACCTTGGTAAAAGTGACTACCAAATGAACAAAGATTATATAAAAGAAAGAAATAGAAAAGTAATTAAAGGGCACAGCAGGACAAAAAATATATCAATGGAAGTTACTGACAAAGTGCTTGCCAGACATTCATCATTCATTAAGCAATTAATTAGTAATAATTCATAATAATTAGAGGCAAGGCTACAGTCTATGAGGGCAAATATGTGATCTTGTATGGATGCAGTTTGCTCAGTCATATGCTCACATATGCTCCACAATGTGTAAAATCATGCGAATGCAGGTCAAGAGCTTCAGTTAAGGTTCAGATGAAACATCAGAATGAAGAAAAGTGTGATCTCTGTGACTTTACCTGTGGCATGGTTCTTGTACATGAAACTGTTATACCTCTATAAACTGATTGAGTGACAGTTCTGTGGGTGGAAACACCTTGTTGATGAGAGAGATCAGATTGGTTTGAACTGAGGATTCAGTAACTCATATAATCAAGCTATACAAACGTGGGGAGAAGAAAAGCATCTCAGTGTGCGCAAAAACACTGAACCTTGAGGTGGATAAGTTACAACAGCAGAAGACCACATCAGCTTCCACTCCAGTATGCTAGGAACAAGAAACTGAGGCTGCATTGGGTAAAAAAAAAAAATCCTTCAAATCCTTAAACTCTCCTGTTCAGTTGAGTCTGTGCACACGATAGTCTCAGATCCTTGGTCTTGGATGCTTTTTCTGTTTTTTGTATCATTCGATGTAAATTCTAGAGACTGTTGTGTTTAAAAAATCCCAAGAGATTTCTGAAATTCTCACACCAGCCTATTTGGAGATTACACTGTTTTTCCCCTATTCTGATATTTGATGTGAACATTAACTGAAGCTCTGGACCAGAATATGCATGATGTTATGCACTTTGCTGCGTAATGCAATTATGAAATGTGCATTCATAATTCCTACACATTTCAATTGTTAAGACATCTGATGTTCTTATTCCATCTCATTAAAATGTACCATTGCAGAAAAAAACATCACTGCTATATTTCCAATGGCGTTGGAAAGCAGCAGAGCCATATGAGAATGAAAAAACAGTGGGAAGTGGACAGGAAGAAAAGAAAAAACAAAAAAAATAAGCAAGCAAAAAGCAAATACACAAACTGGAGGAAACAAAATATACTGCATTTCTTTAGTCATTATTGAATCTCGGTTGGCTTTACATTTAACCTGACTGTGGGTTTACATGAAGTGGCTGAAAGTTTCATACAGTACTGAAAGATGATATGAAAACAAAAACACACTAGGCCATACTCATACTCATACCCTGACCTCTATACAAGGGTTGCTGTCTGCGTTCCGCACTTTTCCGGCACTCGACTTGGTGCTCATTCTTCAGATGCATCCGTGGTCAGTGTGTGCTGAAATATAAGAGTTGTGGTCAAAGTATATTTACGTGCATTTTTTGAAGTGGCACTTTAGATCGAAGTGGTGCAAAGCAACACGCTACTGGAGCTGTAGGAGATGAAACCGGCTGAGATGAGCATCAGGTATGATTGGGCAAATAATAATAATATATCATTATGCAGATCATTCCCATACAAATTTGCTACAGATATCTAGCATAGTAGAACTAGTATCTTTAAAAAAAATGTTTCACTCTCTCTGTACAGGCACATGGTGTGTTACACAGGTAGTTCAGTTGTCTGTGATACACTGTAAACCATCTTCTACAGCAGTGTAGTTAGTAGCAGTTGTTCCGGTGATGATTAGCAAAGCCGACACATTCCTGCCCTTAAATCTACCCATAGGTACCATCGGCTCTTGCTACAGTATGTTATTACTGCATAGTAACTTGGTGTCATGTTAATATCTGTAACAAATGGACAATTCTAATCAAAATTATAGGCATGATTACATACTGAATCATTTTTAACTGCTTTATTAGTAGTATTACTTTAATTAGGTTTTACTGTTACTGTTATTTTAGTGTGAGTGCAAAAAAAACACCTGAACAGAAACATTTGAATTTCTGCAGCCACTGAAAATGAACCACAAATATCTGGTGATATGTATCAGAGTGGCCTTGAGAAGCTCTCGCTCGATTTGTCCACAGCATAAAGGTGAAAAGTGAAAAAAAAATTACCTTGATCCCCGTGCACATTAACCTTAATATCTCATCTTCAATAACTTCCGAGTTTTATTCTGCAATGAAATTGTGAATTGATATTTTGGGTATAAAAATCAAACATTGGTCCGTTTTCACTTTTGTGATGAGTGATGTATATTGGCCTCCTCAAAATGCCATATGAACAGTCAATGATATAGCTTTAAAGTGGAAATGAAATCAAAAGATAAGTTTTGTGGCTTTTAGTACGAATATGCGCCAAAGCTACATTTAGAACAGGTACGTACAGTATTCAAAACTTACAGTCTCTTTTTCTCTCGCTCTCCAACACCAATACAGATCAACTATTTGGATAACTTCATTCTGCACTTCAGCTTCTGATCAAATTTCCCGTCCAATTAAATGCTCTCTAGAATGTTGTGTCCTGCCCCTAACATAAGAAAAATCACCTGTTTCTGTTGAGCGAAAGAAATCATATCAGCATGCATGGGTAATTAATGTGTCTTTGGCTGTTCCAACATGTCCGTTTTATTCGCTTTTCCAATGATGCGTTGGTTAAGAAGTTCATGGCTTAAATTCATTCACTTTGAAGAAGGAAGCATTTGTGCCAGCTCATGGCTTTGTGACATGATTTTTGTCACCAATTTTGGTATGTTCACCATAGGGAATGCGAGCAACCTTGGGGTACTGCCTCCAGCACAAGTAAGTAGTTACTAATGTACCAATTACCAAATTATGCTTAATCAAATAAATGAATATTCTAACATGACATTTATTTTCTAAACTTCATATTTTAGACGCAAAACACTCAGAGGTTTTTAATAAGTCGGAGGAGCCGCTCAACATAAAACTTCCTGTTTGAGTGGAAACGATCAACACATCAGATAACGTGCATGTTTCAAGGCACTTCATGGGGACTTTACCAAGAGAATTTGCCTGGATGTTAATTGATCTTATCTCCTTTCTAGGTCCTTAAATCTGTTCAGCTCTCCCATCACTCCACTCAAACACAAAGGTCAAGATTACCTCCATCAACACTTTCATGCTCTTCATCTCATAATTCGCTAACTATACAAGTGGGCATGTGAGTGGGCATGTGGTAGCCTAGTGGTTAAGATGTTGGGCTACCAATCGGAAGGTTGTGAGTTCGATCCCAGGTTGCCACCAAGCTACAACTGTTGGGCCCCTGAGCAAGGCCCTTAACCCTCAATTGCTCAGTTGTACAAAAATTAGATAATGTAAGTCACTCTGGTTAAGGGCGTCTGCTAAATGCTGTAAATGTAAATACAAACCATTAAATCTAATGCTCATTTTTCCACTAGATTTGTCAGCCAGGTGACATTGTACACAGCAGAAAATGGTATGGTGCGTGAGAAAACAAGCTCTTGTGCCTTTTTATTTAATAGGAGCTAACATTGGGACCTGACTATTATCCCTTATGTCTGAATTTTTTTTTATAATCTCCTATTTAAATAATTAAAATACAGCAACGAATTATCACTAGAATCACGTCAAACTCTTAAGATCTCTTACAATCCGGCGTCAAGTTTATCTCAAATTAATCTCAAATTAATCTCAAATTAACTAGCTGGATTAAATATGTAAATTATATTTAGCCCCACCCACATCTCCTCCCATTTCCACAAGACTCCGCCCCCAGGATTGTCATGGGTCTGTGAAACCCAGTGTAATACAGTTATACATGTAATGCAGTAATGTAGCGTGTTGGTTCATTTTGATATGTGTTTGTTTTTCTGTCTTCAGCTCATTTAACGTCTTTTCTAAGCCACTGAAAACACTCGTGCTGAAAGCCACGCCTTTCTTTAGATTTTATTATGACTTACAAAACCTTCCAGGTTATTGGAAAACTATTGCACCTTTAAATGTGCATCTTTGTGGATATTTCATTTAACGAGGTAGAGAGAATAAATAAGAAACATTGAGAACTGAGAACATTGGCTGCTTTTCGAAGATGAAAATTTAAATTTCTAAACATTTGAGTCAGTCGCTAGATTTCAGACCTTATTGTGGTTATAAGACACCAACACGTGAGCAAAAAAGTGACGGTTTTATGGGGCTGCTACTCGAGGCGATGCTTCAATTCGATTTGACCTCCAGTTAAACAAGTGAAGAAAGCTAAGCTAAGCTAAGCTAAATTAAACAGGTGAAGAAAGCTAAGCTAAGCTAAGCTAAGCTAAGCTAAATTAAACAGGTGAAGAAAGCTAAGCTAAATCTTTGACCGTGAAACATCATTTAATCATGAACGAAAATCATCGCAAATGGACTTATGTTGATGGTTAAAAAAATTATTAATAAAGTTAATCGGTTTTTATATGCAAACCTTTCGTTCGTTCATTCATTCGTTCTCAGGTTGCTAAGCACTGTGTCAAGAGTCCTAACGGTGTAATAAGTTTTAGCATGCTGTTAGCATGTTAGCTTAGCCGACTCTCAGCTAAGTGTCAGCTGTTACACAGTGAACAGTTCTGTCTCTGTGTCTCTGTAATGGACTAAGAGGTAAATCACAACAGTTTGAACAAATAAGAAGACGTGTTTAATATTTTTACTCACCGGTTATTGCACCTTAGGCTGCAGAAACAGTGTGTCCTCACATCACTGAGTTACAGAGACATACAGCAGCTTTCCTTCATGTCAGACCGAAAGGCATACGAAACACAACCAGCTTTAGTCCCGCCCCTCGAGTGATTGACAGCAAGGATTGACGAATCTGCAGCGAGAGCTAAAATAAACCGGTCGCTACCCCGTCGACGGACAGGTCTCCTAGCCACTAATTCGGAGTCTCTGGCACTTTTAACCCACCTATTGTTTTAAATAGAAATCATCCGAAGTCATTTAGATTGACAGAATCGACGACGAGTACGAAAATTTTGATTTTCTGAAAGGTACGGCTGTGAGAGCGAAATATGAAAATGACAGGGTTGTACACCAATCACAGAGAGCAAGGAGGGCGGGGCGACGGAGTGGGCGTGGCCAACGGGTTCGGTTGCACCGCAGCGCATAGCCTACACAATGGCTGCTGGAAAGAGGAGAAAGCAAACAATTTTCAGGCCCCGCCGCGTCCAGCAAAAAATATGAGAAAAAAATTTATTAAAATTCGGAAAATAGGTGAAAGTCAAGGAAAACGCCCTAGAAAGGATGTTAAAGCTCCCACGGTAAGTTTTGCCCAAATTAAGTAAATTGTTACGTTGTTCTTGAATTAAAATATCGGTGTTATTCAAATTATGAGAGTGAGGGTGAGCTAGGGGGAAAAAAGTTTGCGTTAATCAGCGCCCAGTTTGGGACCTGAGAGAAAAAGCAGAGAAAGATTAAAAAATGCATAGAAGATTACTATAAATGAAGGTGTTCTCTCTGGTCACCTCGCGTTTCTCTGCAAATCAACGTCAACACACGGAGGAAACGCTGAAGTTGTTTAAAAAAAGTCGGGGTAAAAGTTTTTTTCTCTCCGTCTCTGAATATAATAAGGTCGGCTGTAGGGGAAGCCGTAGCAGAAACGCACGCGCGTTTAAATGTGGTGGAGAAAAACAAAACAAAACCAAAAAAAAAATTCGTATAAAATGCACGCGCACTCGTGCTGCTCAAAATTTTGACACACACACGCAGGCGAGACGACAGTAAACACCGTGCTGTCGGCGGAATCGCGTTTGCATGCGTCCTGTTGCGCGTTAAGCCGAAATTTGCGTTTTAAAGGTGTTAAAAGAGTTTTGTTTCACCACGTGATTTAAAGTTTTTTTCCCTTGGGTTCAAGAGTCACGGTCGTGTTTTGCTCCTGATCGTGTATAACGCAGGAGGCGAGTGATCATATACTGCGTTTCCGTGTGGTTTCGGGGGCGATCGGCGCCAGGAACTTCACTTTGCTTGTCAATATCGCAAACAACCAAAATGGAGGGAGAAGTTAAGGGGGAATAATTGGCCGAAGCTAAACATATTCTCCCCCCGTGTGTCCTCTCCATCTACAAACCTCGTGTTCGGGTCCATAACAAATCCGGCAGCGTGCTGATTTCTATTAGAAACTAACCTTTTCTTTGCATTTGAGTGGCGCAAGTGAGGACTGAGATTGTGTCAAATCGAGGTGATTCCTAGCACAGCCTATGGTGTGGTGTGTGTTTGTGTGTGTGTGTGTGGTCAGTCATCATCAGAGGTGTATGTGTATGAGTTTGTGTGGTCAGGTCCATCACACCATCACGTATGTAACATTGCGTTTATGGACGCGCTCGATCTCTACACCAAAAGCACTTAGGATGAGTCCGAAGTTTGTTTTGTTTTGTTTTGGTTTTTTTTTTGAGCTCTGCTGATGCGTGCGTTTGGATGACGGAGCATGCAAGAAGGAGGGGGCTGGGGTTACCTTCTGAGACAGTGGCACGCATGAAGCCCACATGGGACGGTGTGTGTTGGTGGTCCGGCTGCTGTGGACTCCACGTGTTGTTGGGGTCCATGTGGCGCGCGTGGACAGTCGCGGATTGCCGGAGTGCGCGTGATGGAGACGCAGTTCGGATATGCAAATTAAAACCCGTCGCTTTCAACCTCGTGGCGTCTCGGTTTGTTTATGTGTCGCGTTTCCGCTCGAGAGACGTAGCCAAGTGCGTAACAACGTCCTAAACCTCACAGGCTACTACCGCACTAAGTAGTGTGTGAAAATAGCACGCGATTTCTGGTAACTATGGTAACCTCCGACGGTGTACTCACTGTGTAGTGCGGTTTGAGCTGCAGCCCATGTGCAGTATGGTGCCGCAGATCAGAAACCATGCTCATAATGTGAAAAGTTCTGAATGGAGTGATTTCTGATGTTTTGAAAAATATGTACAAGCTTCTTGATGATGTTCTTGTGGCGTTCCTGACCGTTTGTATTACCATTTATACCTTTAAACAATTAAAAACAAGTTTGCTGGAATTTTACTGCACTGTTCTGGTTTGTGTCAGAAAAAAATGATGTGGTTCAATCCAGTCATTTGGATATTAATGTTTTGATGTGGGATGTAATTGAACTTTTTTCTGTTTTGCTTCAAAATGACTAAATTAATTAAGGAGATATAATTTTGCTAGTTCTAACATCTCTCCTGGTTACACGTGAAATGAGATTTTGTTTTATTATGGTTAAGAGTTGTATGCTTATGTGCTGTTTGTTTTGACTTTAAAGGAAGTGATTTAGGATTTTAAGGTTTGAAAAATGTTTTCTGTATTTTTGCTCTAATATGTGCTAAACATAATGGTTATAATTTTTTTAAAGTCTTTTATAAAAATTCTAAATCATCAAATCATCTCTTCAAGCTGATCCATTATTTTAGGAGGAAAAAACTTATTGCATTCATAAATATTCAGAAATGTTTGCTTGTGGTTTCATACGTTTCCTTTTTTCTGTAAAATGTTATTTAAATGATGCTGAATTCTAATGAATTGTTTAGCAATGCTGAACAAATAATTGTTACCGGATAAATTATCTTTCAAAGTATGTAGAAATTTGAAATTTGATTATGGTTTCTAGTTCTTTCTGTGCACCAAAACATTTTCCCTAGCTACAAGTTGATTAAAGGTTTCCTCAACAATTTGGGTAATAAATTTACTGAATTAATTTAAGATAAACATGTATATTTATAAGTAATGTATCTGAAAAATAATTATGTTGAATTAGTATTAAATAATTCAATTTATTAGAGAGAATTTCACCTCATGTTCATTACTTGTAAATTTTTGTTTTTAGTTAATAACTATCACTTTAAAATAAGGCTAACAATTTAGCATTACCAAAAATATACAATTGTCATTGTTTTTAGTTGTTTAAATTACATTTTTAGAATAGTACATTTATGAATTTACACTACAGTATGCATTGAAATACAAAATAAAATGTTTATAAAAGTGAATGTTGCTGACTTCTGAGAAAAGTCTGAACTCATTTCTAAAGTCTGAAATCATTACACCAAAAAGTTCATGGAAAATGCTGATTGTTCAATCTGTCACTCATGAAAAACAATAGAGCAGGATAGAGGCATATTCAACCCATACAGTAGTTTGCCAGTATGTGGACTTTGATAAAGAAACACATTTCTAAATGAATTGTTCAGGGTTCTAGATATAACTTTAGGGTCCTAAATATAGGTGCTGAGTTCTAATAGGTAGAAAACCAGACATTTGGTAGTCCTCTGTACAAGACCAAAGATATACAGGGCTGTCCATGTACAACTGAATTGATAAGGATGGAAAGTAGAAGTGAGTACTAAAGGGATCAATATATCTGCTGCGTATTTTTGGGTAGAAATATTTGGATAAATATTACAATACAGCTCAAAAAGTCGCCAAAAAAATAAATAAATCAGGAGCCCCATTTAGTTATCCAACAGTTTGACCAACAGCACCACAGAAATGCCATGTTTCTGACTTCAGTTCTTTCGTAGCATCAGAAGTAGAATATTTATCTCCCTCCGTTCCTTGTTTTAAAGCATATTATTCATTTATTACAGTGAAACTACTACCAAATGCAGGTAGTCACTAAAGTAAGAAAAGTCATGCATTAACAGGTCCAGTGGGATTCATTTGGTTACAAACACCTTGTAATTAATGACTTTAAGTGTCTGGTGATATTTTATTGCTGATATTTCCCATTATCAACTAGATGGGCTATGTTATGATACATGTATCGTAGTAAGTTATTGTGTTTGAGACTTCATATTAAATGCTGCAATTCATTACAGTTTTCTAAAGGTTTCTTCTTAATCTGAGCATGATACAAGACAAGGATTGCTGTACATCCAAAAGATGTAAGCTTATGTGTGGAAATTTGTTTGAAAATTGCAGTCATTTTTACTTAAAGTTGTAAACATATGCAATTTATTTACTCAGGTCCAATAACACAGACGTACAGAGCAGTCCATGCCTAATTGAACAGACATTTTGCTGCGTTGGCACTCTGTGAGCACGTCTGAATCTGAGATGAACCAATAGTTATGAATAGGCTTTAATATCAAGCATATGTAGCCTACATTTATATCAGGTGAACCATGTAGGAATTACACACGGGTTTTCTACATAGTTCTCCCATTTTATAATCCCAGACGTAATTTGGTAATTGACTGCTCAGTTATTTCTTGGCCAGTCGTGTTGTTACATCACTGCATGAAGCGCAGGAGACCTGACAAAAGGTGTAGAATTGATTCAAGATTTTGCATTTGCATCTGGAGTCTGTTACCGTTGTCAGTGCCAGTAAAGGAAGCCATCACAAGACTGAGAAGCAGTATAAATCAATCAGACAAAGAGTCAAGACAAATGACCTGTGTGATGCAGTGTTTGGTATACACGCAGGACACACACTATAAACACACAGTTTTTTTTTTGTCCTCAGAGAACATACACCCAGGTAACCACTGGTAGCTTTCAGAAATGTGCATTAAACCTCCCTGGAATATAATCTTACGGCTAAACGAGACAAAGACAAACTCGTACCAAGAGTCATAGAAAGAGGAAAGTTGGAGAAAAGGGAACTGCTCACAATATAAAGCCTGCTACCTCATACTATCTAGCATGAAAGATGGTGTTGTGACCATGTATGGCTTAGAACCCATTACTTTAACGGAAGGCAAAAGTCCCCAAAACAAGCAGGAACTGAAAACAGCCTGCAGCGAATAACCAGGAAAGATACCCAGTGTCTGGTGATGTCTAAGAGTCACAGACTTCAGGAAGTTATCAATCGCAAGGGATTTGCAACCAAGTACGAAGTTACAGTTTTATTAAGAATTGTGTCCATGTGTTCATCCACTTTCTTATATTTGTCTGAGACAGAAAGAGGGACTGCATTTAAAAAAAACAAACAAACAAAAAAACTCTGTTCTGTTTGTCTCACTTTAAATGTATATAAACATGCAAACAGGCAAACGATAAATTCAGGCTAACATTTAACACTGCAGTCTTTTTTTTTTCTTTCATTTTAATTCTGCTTTTGTAGAGAGACACATTAATAATCACTGTTCATTTTAAACTGTGATCACCATTGTTTATTGTTTGTTAGTGTTACATGATTCAACCCTTGTATTTCGTGCTGCAGCAGAATTTATAATCACCGTTTTATCAAAAATGCAAGATGATTGTCCAGTGTCTGATCTGCTTTTTTCTTTCTTCTTTTGGCAACCCTACCATCATCTTCTCTCACTTCCTCAGTGCCTGGCCTCTCTGTGGTGTTGAAAATTCAGCCTCTGTCACTCTGTCAGTGATCGGACACATCTCTGGTGTCCGCTGCGTGCTAAGTCGCCATGGCCACAGTTACTCCCGACGATGACTGCCCCAACCCGGCAGAGCACGATCGAGTGAGGAAGAGGAGGCCTGAGGGGAAAGGGAGGAAAAACTTCCCGTGTCAGCTTTGTGAAAAGGCATTCAACAGCGTGGAGAAGCTGAAGGTGCACTCCTACTCACATACAGGCGAGAGGCCGTACCGCTGCACACACACCGACTGCACCAAGGCCTTCGTCTCAAAGTACAAACTGCTACGGTAGGTCCCACTGGGATGCACACACTCAGTCTGACTAACAGATGCCTAAAAACAGACTACTAAACCTTATCCTCAACACACCCTTTGTTGCTCTCCTGTTCTTTCAGTATAATGATGCGTGTTAGTTTGTTTCCACAGCCACATGGCCACCCACTCACCTGAGAAGACCCACAAGTGTAGCTACTGCGAGAAAATGTTCCACCGCAAAGACCACCTCAAAAATCACCTGCACACACATGACCCTAACAAGGAGGCTTTCAGCTGTGCCGAGTGCGGCAAGAGCTACAACACCAAGCTGGGTTTCCGAAGGCACCAGGCTCTGCATGCGGCACATCGCGGTGACCTCACCTGCCAGGTGTGTCTGCGGCCATATCCCAGCACCACCCTGCTGCTCGAGCACCTGCGTGCCCATGCCGGCAAAAGCGCTACAGCTGCAGCCAAGGAGAAGCGGCATCAGTGTGAGCATTGTGAGCGCCGATTCTACACCCGCAAGGACGTGCGGCGCCACCTAGTGGTGCACACGGGTCGCAAGGACTTCCTGTGCCAATACTGTGCGCAGCGCTTCGGCCGCAAAGACCACCTGACTCGGCATGTAAAAAAAAGCCACAGCCACGAGCCGCTGCGTGTGAAGGCGGAACCGCTGGAGCCCTCAGAGCCACACGCTTACCTGTTTGGCCACGCCTCCTACTCTCCACCACCACCACTCCGTCCTGAGCTGGAGAGCTACCTTCTAGAACTGCAGGCGGAGGAGGTGCCGAAGCTGAGTGCTGCTGCCACGACCTCTGGAGAAACACCTCCTTCTTTTGACTTCCTGTCTCCTCTGTTTAACTTCCTGCCCTATGGGCAAGGGGCAGGGCCAGGCTTGGGGGTTTCCTACAGCCAGGAGGAGGGGCTTCCTGTGATGACGCCTTCTCAGGACACTCCCGATCCTCTTGGCCCAATTCACACGCTTGCACATCCACACATGCTTTCACAGACGCACGCTCTCACCACAAGTTACACACACTCGCCAAGCCTGAATACAACCACCACCCTGCCTCGCTTTCACCAGGCCTTCCAGTGATCCAAAACATACACATTAAGCTACCGTAGCAATTACACACACCTACACACATCAACTTGGCACTTAAATTAAATGCAAAAAACACACCAAGATAACACTTGTCACTTAAATCAGTGACACTTCTAAAATGATCACCTGCTCATTTAACTCTATTTCAGTCTATAGTTTATAAGTTAGCAATAGAAGATGTTGAACATCTTGACAGCTGGCATTCGAAACAATCAGTCTGGTTTACGAACATGTATGTGCCTTGGTTTGCAGTGAAGTTTTGCTCTCAGACACTGAGTGCATATAGCTTTCCCATTTAGCACTTTCTAGATGTTGAAGTTCCATCAAAGCTAAACATTGAGTTTTTTTTCCTGATATTTTTGTTGATCACTTTATTTGTTGGCTCACAAGCAAAAGGGTACTGAAATGCCAGCATCTGAGTGACTATACACAGCCAAAGGCAACCAAAACCCTCAGAGCCACAGTGGGGAAGGCTCATCTTGTTTTGCCTTTTTTTTTTCCTTTAAAATAAACTTTTTTAAATGGCCGTTTGCCTTCATGCTGCTGCTCGTTTTAAGGGCCTTAAACTTTACCAGTGCAGATCTGCTTCACTATACAAAGCAATAAAGGGAAACATGGACTGACTTTACATAGACTGTCATATGTAGACACAAACACATCTTAAACACCCCTTTCATATTTTTCACTCCTCTGTTTGTCCTTTCATTGCTTTTCTTTTCTGGTCCTGGACTTTAGACACCAACACAACCTTCAACCTCATCTGCCAGAATGCTGTCCATTGCACTGATTCTGATTCTCATCAATTATATATATATATATATATATATATATATATATATATATATATATATATATATATATATATATATATATATAAAATTCAGTTGTATGGTTCTGTGCTGTTGCATACGAAGCGCACGCAGAAGCCATGCAAATAACATACGCAGTCTGTGAAGAAGCTCTTTTGTGAATAAGATACATTTCTATGGATAGTTTTGCGGACTCTAGACGTCTCCAGAGGCTGTAAAACACACCTACATTTGGCACAGTCCTTTTCCCAATACCCCCAGCCAAAACCCTGTACAGATGTGTATTTGTGGGTGGGGGTGTGGCAGGGACGACAGAGGTGCCTGCTGAGTGAATGTTGGGGCTCATGTTTATTATACATTGGGAGCTGAAGGTTATTGGATGCTGGAAAGCCTCCAGGTTGGGCATATTTTTCATACTAGCACTTTCTAAAGAATCTGATGCCTTGGTTTTTGTCA
Organism: Tachysurus vachellii; assembly: GCF_030014155.1. Taxonomy (NCBI): domain Eukaryota; kingdom Metazoa; phylum Chordata; class Actinopteri; order Siluriformes; family Bagridae; genus Tachysurus; species Tachysurus vachellii. The sequence goes on along the minus strand of NC_083466.1, from coordinate 10,495,516 downwards.
TGTTATAAATATGTATTTTATGTTATACAACCTATTGCATCAAATGTTTAGATGTCATATATAGCTTTTAGCAGATTGTGTGTGTGTGTGTGTGTGTGTGTGTGTATATATATATATATATATATATATATATATATATACATAATATACACATACATACATGCACAGGAAGTATATGTAAAATGCTAAGAGTGTGATATTTTTACAGGTACACGTCATACAGTGTTTTTTGTAAATGTCTCTTGTTTTTGCTTTATTGCACAAAATGTCTGTGTCTCTCACTGAGATTTTATTGCGAATGGTTTATTCCACCCACACTTCTTCTTCTTCTTCTTCTTCTTCTTCAAAGCACTTCCATTGTTTTAAGTTTTCAAAGGGTTTTTATAAATATCTTCCAAAATCTGCAGTTTGTAAATACTTCAGTATTGAGAAAAGTGTATAAAACTGGGAAGACCAGAAAGCCTCAATATTTTTAAGGTGTGAAATAGCGATGTCATTCGATGCTGCTGAGTGGCTGACGGATTGTGCAGAAAAGCTGATCGAAGTGCTCGGCTTCCGAGCGCGTTTTCATTGGGAGACACAGACCTTTAGCAATTCTCCTGTTCAATGTCAGTGGTACCATCCTGCAGTGTGTATATTTTGTGAGAGTGGAACCTTCTCTCGACTTGGATAATGCTGCTAATGGACATGGCATAGCCCATGATGGCGCAACAGAACTTTTAGTGTCCCCCCTCCCCCCTCCTTCTTTCAGATCCATGAAATGTTTGAAGAAGGAGTATAGACGTGTGTACTGCGTGTGTCCTATTTCCATGTGTCAGTAAAGCGATGTAGTTCTTATCAAAGCTGATTAGGAGCTGGATGTTGCCACAGCCGTGCTTCGAGGGAAATGTCTTTGTAGAGCTGAACTCTGAGTGACCTTTTAAAGACGAGAAGAGAAGGAGGTTTTGTTCAAGAGAAGGCATTCCATCCATTATGGTGTTTTACATGGTGTCCTTATTGTTTTTAATCACATTTCTGTAATGCCATCCTGTGATAGTGGCTTTTGCTAATCAATGTATATGTTACCGTAATGTACTTTTACAAACTACTGTTGTATGTGTATATCCCAAGACAGAATGATTCATAATTGTGTGTGTGTGTGTGTGTGTGTGTGTGTGTGTGTGTGTGTTGAGAACTTGCTGCTGCAGCCTGTGTTTTCTTTTGTCTCCAGATGACATCATCCAAAGAGAAAGTTATTTAGCGGCTGGCTGGATGAGCCAGTTGTGTGCTGTAGAAGGTGAATGGCAATGTGTGAATGTGTGCGTGTTTTGTGTCTGAGAAAGAAAGCGTGTATCTGTGTGCATTCAGACGACCTTTGCTGCTATGTGAGGAGAGGAGAGATTTGGTCCAGTGTTAATACAGTTCACAGTACTGAGAGCTCAATAAACATACCAGAAGGACTCATGTTCCACATTGTTGTTTTTTTCTTGTTTCTGTTTGTGATAATATACAGTATGTCAAATTCATTAAAGATTAGAAACAAACACTTGGTTTTGAACAAAGTGCAAAAGCGTAATGGGATTGAAAAACCAGAGAAAATATTTAAACATTATTATGTTATGATATTATGTTGGTCAGAGGAAATATATTTGCTATTTTGCAGTATATTTAAATCTAATAAAGCATTATTTTTGTTTGTATTATTATTATTATTATTATTACAGAAATCCATACATATGCATATACATAGATCACTAATATATTGGAAATAAAATATTGAAACTGCATTCAAATAAAATAATGTTAGTATTTGCATTTATACAATATTTTTACAGGATGCACTACATTATCTTGTATCCATTAGATGTTTTCCGTAGTTGTGTGTTTTAAAGATCTGAATGCAGTCTCTGATTTTTGAATGCAGCATGCTCGTTTTTGATACCAGGGAACTGAGCCGAACAGTCCAAAATATTCCTCTTTTTCCTCGTTTACAGGGAATATGAGTATTTTTGGTGTTTTCGGAAATTGCTTGTGTCGACCCTTGTCTCTGTTGGAGATTCGGTGCTTAGAACTAGAGTATCCAGAGACTGAAATGGTTTATGGGACAAAATGTTTCCGTCCTCTCCTGAAATCACTGATATGATGATGTATTATCTATAAAAGTGAGCGTGCCTGAGGCTGCTCTGAAAGACTCATCTGTGTACAGCATATCAACCTGTATATCGTTTACGTCGTCAGCCATTTCCCTCTCTGCTCATCGACGAACCGTACGACATGCCGTCGATTTTATCCTCCTTTTTTTTCTTTAAAAAACAAAAAACATAAAAGTTATTAAAAGTGCTGTTATTTATACGTTTCCTTGTCCCAATGTCGATCGTGTGATAAATAAAGCCTTTTATGCTATCTTTTTCTTTACTAATTCCAAATGGAGCAGAACCTAAATGCATCTTATTGCTTTGTATTAAATAAACTACACTATGATTATTCTGTATTTTTTTTCTAAATGCCTTTTTTTTGTGGCTTTTATAAATCTGTGACGATTCTAAGTACACATAGTATGGTATAGCTATGATGATCTTATTTTGCTCTTTGATTAGATTATTGTCCAGAGATGCATTGTTACCTGTTTTATATTGTTTACTTGAAGTTTGCAGCCTTTATTGTTTTTATATATTTATCATTTGCTAATAATTGTTCACTTGTGAGAAAAGTACGTTCAGGTGAATGGTTGTATAAACTCGGTATAGTATCTCTGCTTATATCTGCAGTGATACACAACATGGCAGTCGACACTGGACTAACAGTGAACACACATCCTGAAGCTCCCAGTGAACCCACTGACCCTCTGTCCTGCTTCTGGACGCTGACGTCAATGGGCGGAGACGCTGTCAATCATTTGTCATATCAGCCAATCCGTTCACGCGCTCCACTCCCGCCTTATATTTGCTCTTTCTATTGGTTGGTTATGAAGGGACGTAGACGTCGCGCAGTACCCGGATGTTGTATATAAGCCGTTGAGCAGGCCCTTAAGCCTTCCTTTCTCCGTGAACAGAGCACTCTGTGTGTTTTGTGCTTCCTGGCTCACCGCTGTTCGCTTTTTTAACTGTACGAATAAGTCGGTCAGGAATACCTAATCATGGTAAATGTTTTAAAAGATTTTTCTCTGATAGATTTTTATTTCGCCGCGTCGAAGTTAGTCAGATTATTCTGTAATTTAGTTGTTTTTCTGTGCGCGTGAACCACGTGTTAGCTGGTTAGCTTGTTTTTTTAAGTAAACTTGGATGTTATTGATGATTAATTGATCTATCTATCTATCTATCTATCTATCTATCTATCTATCTATCTATCTATCTATATATTTGGGCTGAATAGTTTCACGTTGCATATAAACTAACCATGTGAGTGACTAGTTTGTGTAATGTATGTTTACGCACTTGCACATTAAATCAGCCCATAATGCACACTGTATGCTTTGGGTCACCTTCCTGCATTCTCATTAATTCAGGGCTGAATTGCCTTCAAACTTTGTTAGACTGACTTGCCAGGTCACCTTTTTCAGTGGCTTTGGCCTTTTTTTTTTTTTTTTTTGGTTTTTAAGTCTACACATGAAATGTGTACCATGACATGTGGTAGCTCAGTGGCTAAGGTGTTGGAATACTGACCGGAAGGTCATGGGTTTGAATCCCAGGTCCACAAAGCTGTCACTGAACAAGGCCCTTAACCCTCAATTGCTCAGTTGTGTAAATTGAAATAAACTGTAACAATAAGGTTCCAGATTTACTTCTTACAAAGTACCCTCACTGATGGTTGTCTAACTTGCAGGCATTCAAAGACACTGGCAAAGCTCCCGTTGAGCCCGAGGTGGCCATTCACCGCATCCGGATCACCCTCACCAGCCGTAATGTCAAGTCTCTTGAAAAAGGTTAGTAATCCAGTATGCCTTTCCTTTTTATCATCCTATGGCAATGAGGACATCCTAAATTAAAATGATTCAATGGCTGAATTACAAATTATACGCTATTCTGAGCCAGCGCCTCTGTCCAAGCTTAGGATTTGCCTTATGTTTTTTCACTAATATGAACCTGTTGCACCTTCAACAGTCTGTGCTGATCTGATCCGTGGTGCCAAGGAGAAGAGCCTTAAGGTGAAAGGACCTGTGCGCATGCCCACTAAGGTAAATAATACAGCAACAGGAATTCTCAAAACGAGAACTTTGGCTTTTCATGTGTTTGGTGAAATGTGAAGTCTACTAGGTAATTGTCTAATCATACAATGAAAACGTTACACACACTGCAAACGAAACAGAATGATGAGCTAATTGTGTGTTAATATGTACTATTGAAAGTGCATGAGATTATATAAACACTGACCATGTAGAGGTGCTCTTGCTCCATGCAGCATTTGAGTCTGACAACTGTAGTGTTGCCACTGGTGGGATTCAGAAAAGTATAATCCAGGTTGTTTTAAAGGAAGTCATTTCTCTGGTTTTTCAAGTGAAAAGGAATGGTCAAGCCATTTTGTCCAGCAAGCAACTATCAACTGGGAATGACCATGTGCTGCTGTATGTAGTTGGCACAGTTATTTTGGAAAGTCTTTAATGTTCTGATGTGTATCCTGGGAATTATCAGCTCAAGGACTTATTTATTTTTTTTAATAAAAACTTGTGTGTATTGCAGTGAAGGGTTAGAATACCTGTTCTATGCTGTAATCCAGGCGCTTTTTCAATTTCAGACTCTGCGCATCACCACCCGCAAGACTCCTTGTGGAGAGGGTTCCAAGACCTGGGATAGGTTTCAGATGAGGATCCACAAACGTCTCATCGACCTTCACAGCCCATCTGAGATTGTAAAGCAGATTACCAGCATCAGCATTGAGCCTGGTGTTGAAGTTGAGGTTACCATCGCAGATGCATAAGCTGGTTTAAATGGTCAGAATGAACACTGTACTATTCATGTCTGCACATTAAAAGAAATTTGATAACATGCTGTGGTCTTCTTTGGTCTGTGTTCAAGCACAACTTGTCTGATTTGTGTTTAAAAAAAAAAAAAAAAAGTGGGCAGAGTATTTGATTCTTTCAACATGATGGAAGCACAAGCTTGCACTTTTCCCAATGCTTGCATAAAATAGATTTCTTCTAGTTTACTTTCTCAGTTTTGCTGTAACCTTGAGGACCATCTTGGCAGATGAATTTCAGTATGCATGCAGCTGTACTGGTGGACATGAGTTTGAAATCATTGAAGAAGACTACTAGAAATTCACCAACTGAAATGTCCAGAGGCAGATGCAGCCATACACGGTCAAACTACAAATGTTGTACTAATAGCCATTGAGGAACTATAACAACCATAGGCAGTTTTGTATGATTTAGGCGATTTTGCAGAAATCATGGTCATTATATGAACAGAATATTGACATAAAATCTGTAAGGGATAAAATGGGTAGCCCTTTAGTGTTCCAATGTTTAATATGCTAAATTAATATAATACAAAATGAGCACTTTAGCAGTGTGTGATTGCATGAGTAAATGAGTGTGTGTGCCCTGTGATGGGTTGGCACTCTGTCCAGGGTGTATCCTGCCTTGATGCCCAATGATGCCTGATGCCAGGCTCCCTGTGACCCCGAGAATAGTTTGGATAAGCGGTAGAAAATGAATGAATGACCACTTTATTAGGAATACCTAATTCTGAGTAGGGCCTCCCGCTGCTCTCCAAACAGCCTCAATTCTTTGTGGCTTGGGTTCCACAAGATGTAAGAAACGTTTGAGATTCAGCTTCATGTTGACCAGATTACATCACAGTTCCTTCAATCACATCCTGAAAGTGTTCTACTGGTTTTATGAACTGAACTCATTGGCATTAAGCATGGTGCATTATCATGCTGGAAGTAGCTATTAGAAATGGGTAAATTGTGGCCATGAAGGGATGCACATGGCCAGTAACAATACTCAAATAGGCTGTTCAAGTGGTGATTGGTATTAACAGGTCCAAAGTGTGCCATGTTGAAATGTTGAAAGGCAGTTTGGGCTCATGGTGGGTGCTGTGGCTGTCATATTCTGACTCTACCATCGGTGTGGCTGAGCAGAAATCAAGACTCATTAGACCAGGCTGCATTTTTCCAGTCTTTAGCTGTCCACACCAATGTTTGATGTCTTGTGCATTCTGAGATGCTATTCTGCTCATTACAATTGTACAAGTTATTCCATCCACAAAACTGACTCTTACTGGATGTTTTCATTTATTGTACCATTCTGAGCAAACCATAGAGGCTGCTGTGTTTGAAAATCCCAAGAAATCAGTGGTTAAATAAATATACAAACCAGCCCATCTGGCACCAACAATCATGACAATCAAAATCACCAAAATTGCTTTTCCCCATTCTGAGGGTTGTGAAGACTACAAAGTTGATTGGCCGTATCTGCATGACTGTATGCACTGCACAGCTGATGATCAGATTAGATATAGAATTGAATATAAATAAGATATGAAAATAGGTGTACTAATAAAGTGATCTGTGAGTGTATAATAAAAAATATTTATAGAATACAGTTTCATTTATTCAAATGAATAAATTGTTTATTGATTCAAAGTTTTTTTATCTAATAAATAATATTAAATTAACAATTTAATACACTATAAATCAATCCAAGCTAAAATAAAATAAATAAATAAAATCTAATATCTATATAGGTAAAAATGTACTATGAGGGGAAAAATCCTGTTCCAAATGCAATTGCAATCTTTTTCTATTTATATGATTGAATACATTTTTTGCCATATATTGGTCTGACAGCAATTCTATAGGCTTATGTAGTCTCTAATCCATAGTAATTTTACATAGACTCACCTGCCTGTTAAATGGGCCTGACGCATGCTGTAGACCTCTCATCTGTTAGCCAAGCTGCTGCATAAATTATTAGAATTATTATTTACCTTAGATGCATTGGACTTTGTATTTTTAATAAGTAAGCTTTATTAGCTTCATCTTGAAATAATTCAGTATTACAAAGAATAAGTCTGATATTTGCAACCTTCTCACGCATGAACCTGATTAATGCTCAGCTCTGATTGGAGGGCTGTTTTTTGCAACTCACCTATAATTGGCTAGGTGGCATTTTGGGGCAGGGTTTTGTCTCATCACTGAAAGTGGATAAAGCTGTTTTACTCAATGGACCAGTGTGTTGAATTCTTCTCACTACTTTAAACAAAGGCAAGTTATCACCAGTAGATGAGTTTTGAGCTAAAGAGGTTTGTTGGTTTTAGGTGGTTTCTGACAGAATTTGATAAGCACATAACAACCATGGGCAATCATTTCTGAGATAAGTGTATTATTTGTTTTCTATCACAGTCATGGCAACAACTATTGACCTGACTCATGATGGCACGGTTCTGGTGGCCATGGAGTCGACAGCGTACGATCCTCACCACATTGCATTACCAGAACTTTCTGGACTTTCTTCCATCACTTCACAGGTACTGAGGATGCCACTAAATCCTCCATTGCATGTAATAGTAAAGGTGAGTTTACATTGTGTGGGTGTTTACAGAATGAGTCTGTTGATGGATGTGAGCAGCAGCTTCGAGTTTTTCTCCGAGTTCGTCCTTTCAGTAAGGAGGAGCTCAACAACAATGAGGACCAGGTTTGTGTCTGCTGTCCCTTCTTGTTTTAATTGCTGATTTTCAAACCAGTCCTCTGGACCCTACAAACAGTCCATGTTTCTGCTGGTTCTCAGTGTAAAATAGGTTAGAGCAAAACTGCTGATGCTTTGTATTGCCTTCTTCAGGGTTGTGTAGTGTTTGAGAATGCAGAGACAGCCACGCTTCATGCCCCGAAAGGCTCTGCTACCATGAAGTGCAGTGAAAAAGGCATTGGACAACAGGTGCACAAGTTCACCTTCACCAAGGTAGTACCTGGTACCTTTTTTAGCTTCTAGACATTTATACCTTTTTCTTATGACCTACTCCATACAGTTTTATGAAATTGTATGTTTATTATTTAGATTTTTGGGCCAGAGTCGACTCAAGCGGAGTTCTTCGATGGAACAATCAGGTCGCAAGTGCAGGACTTTCTGTATGGCAAAAATGCACTGGTGTTCAGCTATGGAGTAACTAATGCTGGGAAGACGCACACCATACAAGGCATGGACAACTGCACTGTAATGTTGGTGATACTAGATAGACATGTGGTGGATTACTAAATACAGTAACAAGGTTTCGGTAGGTTTTGAAAGGCTTAATTTGTCTGAAATTGTTGTATTTTTGATAACAGATCTGTTGGGATCGTGGGAACACATGCTGAATAAAAGTCACTTACAGTAAACGAGGCAGATGTATTTGTTAACTAAAGTTAATGCTGTCACACTGATGCTGAAATAGTATAAAATTTATTACATTCGTTTGAACAATCACAGCAGCAAATAAATTACTTGCCTTTGACGTGGGATTAAAGATAAAGTGTGCAATTTAATCTAAGCATGTCCTTCAGGCACCACATAATGAGAACTGGTTCCTTTTCCTTCTTTGGTTCTGTATTTCGTTAATTGTCAGTGTTTGCCTGTGTGTTACTGCATACTTGCTATTATGTACAAGACTTGAAGCTAGTTCATATTTTTTTACAGCTGTTGGTGTGTGTTTGTGTGTTTGTGTGAGCACAGGCTCCCCAAAAGACCCAGGTATTTTGCCACGTGCCCTTGACACTGTTTTCAGGCACATCAGTAGGCGGCTATATGATCAGATGGACCTGAGACCGTACTTGAACTCTGATGTGCAGAAACTAGATCCTGATCAGATCAGAATGGAGAGATCTGCCAAGACTGCACTCTTCAGTATGTTGAAAGAGGTACCAAATCAAAAGCCCCATGACTGGATAATAAAATGTGTACATGTTTTTTGCCCTGTACAAGTTTACTGTGTGCACTGACCTTGCATTTAATTTGAAGATGGATTATTAAAGATCTTTTTGTGTTTTTAGGACTCTGAGTCTTCCAGAACCAGCAGAAGTCGGAGCTCCTCTTCATCTTCCATCAACAGTCTCTCTTTTTCTGGAGTTTCTTATGATCAGACCGGTAACACTGCATTATCACAAATGCTCTGACCCTTTTTGAATGCTTTTTAAATGTATCTTTTTCCTGTCTCCCAGTGGACAGTGCAGAGGGAGTTGTCGACGATGTGCAGTATGTGTATTCGCTGTGGGTTGCTTACTACGAGATCTACAACGAGCAAGTGTATGACCTGCTGCAGCCTGCACTATCTAACAGGACGAAAAGACGTGCTGCACTGCGTGTGTGTGAGGACAGTGCTGGAAATTCCTACGTTAGAGGTGACGTTGCTTTATCGTCCTGTACAACCACTTGTGAGACCAACAAATCATTCTATAGCAATGTTTAACCACAAGGGGCAGTAGTTTATTTACTTTTCATACACTTACTTTCTATTATATCTAAATAAAGAGGGATTTTGGACTAAGCTGAAAAAAGTTGTAGAAATGTGTTTTACTATTTATTCAGCTAGTATGAAACAACTGATGTAACTATGCCAGTACAACAATCCTCTGTATGTTGTAGATCTGAGGTGGGTTAATATACAGAGTGCAGAAGAGGCATCTAAAGTTCTAAGAGTAGGGAATAAGAATCGCAGTGCTGCTGCCACCAAAATGAACCAGTCCTCCAGCAGAAGGTAAGTCACTTCTTAATATTCTCTTGTAATTTTTCAACACCATGTTTCCTAGTTCCTTGTTTTTTTTTTGTTTTGTTTTGTTTTTAAAACAGTTTTATAAGTACTGTGTTTTGTCTGTAGCCATAGCATCTTTTCCATTAAGCTTATGCGCATTGATGGATCTGATGTCCAGGGAATATCAGAGTAAGGTTTTTTTTTTTACTTTAATAATATATAAAACACTTATAATTTGACTGAGAATGGCAAAAGACAGATCTTCCCCTTTTTTAGGCTTTCTCTGTGTGACTTGGCTGGTTCGGAGCGATGCAACAAGACAAAAACATTTGGGGAGCGTCTGAAGGAGGCTGGAAACATTAATAATTCCTTGCTGATCCTGGGAAAGTGCATTGCTGGGCTCCGTAACAACCAAGGTGACAGGTATAGATGTCCTGCTAAAGGAAATGGCTTTGACAATAGATCAGTATGATTGATTGCAATAAGTCTCGTGTTTCAGCCAGCATTGTTCAATTCAAATGTACTACAGTAGTGGGTCCCATCCCTGGGTCTTGGATTGCACCGTCTTGCATGAGATTTTGACTTTTTTTGTTTGTTTTGTTTGTTTGTTTGTTTGTTTTGTTTCTTGCTTTACTAGTTGTCTTGTCTAGTTAAGTAACTGTTGGTTATCTGTTCAGTCTGTGTTTGTGTTGCCATGAGGGACATTCTCAAATTTCAGGGTGCATTGCAGGGTTTAATGTGAAAGTATTCATTTAAGTTTAACTCTTCACCAAATTATTTGTCGTATTTTTGTGCCTGTTTTGGTGGTGTCCCTATTCAGAATTCAATTTCTTTGTCTTGTTTGCACACCTGTGGTGGTTACTGGCTCATATGAAAGTAGATACTTGGGACTTCTAGGGATTTGTAGCATATCATATATTTCTCGTGTGTATAAATAAAAAAAAAAAAAAAGTCAATTGTAAAATCAAATCTATTTCTGCTCTCAGAGGCTTCACGTATTTGTTCAAACACATATAAAATCAGAAGATACTAGGTTATCCCAAAAGAAGGTAAAAAGTCTCACTGAAAGCCAACAGAATCCTAACTATTTCTCAGACTTTTGCCAATAAAAAAAAAAAACTAGGTGGACCAGTGTACAGGTAAAAAAGGTTAAAGTTGGCAAATTGCTGTTAGCAAAAACTGTCATGATTTTCTATATACTACCGTTTCCAAGAACTGATGCAGGGAGTAGACTTGTCATTTAAGGTACTATGTGTCCTGTAATAACAAGGTTTCCTTCTTTTAGTGCAATGATTATTTTATTTTTCCCCTTTACCTGTTAATCTTTATCTGCCTTTTCTAGGGTAAAGAATAACTACATTCCTTTTCGTGAAAGCAAGCTGACCCGTCTCTTCCAGGGAGTGTTTTGTGGTCGTGGAAGGGCCTCCATGATTGTGAACATCAATCAGTGTGCTTCAACTTATGATGAAACTCTCCATGTCATGAAATTCTCTGCTGTGGCCAAAGAGGTACTGCTACAGTGAAAATATCATTTTTATAAAGCTGTCATTTTTATAAATCTCTACCTAGTTTTGGAGGGAAACATTTTTTAGAAAGATAGAAAGCTTACTGGAAATTATGTGAAGATGGAATAATAACCTTTTTACCTGTCAGGTGGTTCAGGTGATTAAACCTCGCTCTCTGGAGTCTCTAGCACCACGCCTGCTTGGTCGAGATGGAAAGCCTTTGCTGAACAATGGGGTGCTTGACAGCCAGGCAGTGGATGAGTACTTATCAGAGGAGGAGCTGCTGGATGGTGATGAAGAGGCAGATATGTCGATATTACCACAGGAGGTAATATATGTAACTCTGTAACCCCAGCTGTTATAATGCAGCATGATCTCTCTCTCTCTCTCTCTCTCTCTCTCTCTCTCTCTCGTGTATATATTTTATATTATATTTGCTTAAACAAATATTAGTCAAAATGCTTTTTTTTTTTTTTTCACATTTAAAGGATAAATAAGGCTTGTTCACCAAGATGGTTGTGTCTGCAGGAACTGTTGAATTTGGTCGAGAGTCTTCGAGCGAAACTATTGGCTGAGCGCAAGAAAAATCTGCTGCAGGAGATTCAGATCCGCAGAGAGATGGGTGATGCCATGATGCAGCAAATCATGGAGATGGAAGAATGCCACAGGTGTCTGTACTCATATTTGGTTTATAAATGATTAAGTTGCACCGATATTTGAAATGAAATTGTGCAAGAAAAACAAGTTAATTTGAATGTAAGATTTATTGATCTACAGTGAGAAATTCCTAAATTTACATTTGCAGGTAATAGAAACTAGGTTTTTAAGTGAAAATCAAACCTGAAAGCAAGCATTCAAATAAAACGGATAGTAAATAAATGATAACAAATGTGTTTTAACTAAACTAACAGTAGGTATCTTAATACAACTTAATTCCGTGAAAAGCAATAGTACCAACCTAAATAGCAATTACTTGGCATTAGAATGGTGCACCTATGTGGTGAGTAGATGGCTGTTTCATTGGCACTTTTTCTAAACTTGACATGACGTCTACCAAGTGCAGTCTTGCATAACTCAATTGGGGCAGAAAAATATCTAGAGACCTGTATTTTTCTTTCATTGTTGCAATTATGATAAATCTAATTATAAGTGAGTTCACAACTGATTGCCTGATTTTCAGTCGACAGATGGCAGATTTGAAGGAGAGCTATGAGGAGAAAATGGACAGCACTTTTGAGATGTATAAAGAGGCGCTGAAGGAGCATGCCTACCAGTGTGCTCTGGAACGGCTAGAAGAAGAATACGTCCCGCTGGATGAGTTCACCGCTGAGCAGGACCGAGCCAAGGTGTCTGTGTACTGAATTTAAAAAAAAAAACAATTACTGAATTATTATTTTGTACTTTCTCATTAAGGACCTGTTTCCTGTTCAATTAGGAGCTCGAGAAGCATGTGAAAGAATTGGAACTGAAGCAACAGGGTTCTGCATCAGTGTTTCAGCAGGAAAGCTCAACACAGACTGACCCCGTGAAACCAAGCACAGAGGAGACGGGTTGGTATAGGTATGGGTGTTTCTTTTCAATGCCTGAACGTGAGATGTCAACTTTGCATTTTCTTTTAGATTCTGAGAGATTCAAGCTTCTATACAAGGAGAAATGTGCTGTGGAACAGGTCTGTGCAGAAAAACAAGAGGTAGAGTATATTACTGGTGCATATATTCTGATTTAAGTCCCATTCTTAAGACTTGGCTTGATGACCCTTAATTTGAGTAGTGGACCTATGCATTCCAAACCTGACCGAAGATGTGACCAGTAAAAAGAATGTCTGTTGTGGTAAGATACCAGAACTCCTTCACTACTTACAGATTCTACCCCAGTCTGGAACTGTACTGGAGTGATGAACATTCATCACCACATATTCTCTCAGGTGGTGGGAAAACTCTTTACCATACCACTCAAGTTATTTTGAGATCTTGTGACTGAAGACAATGGTATATGATTGCCTGTTTTTCTAATCAAACCCTGCAGTTAGTCCTCGTGCCTTGTGTATGTGGGTGCAGCTTATACATAAGATGATGGTGATTTAGTTAGAGTAAATATTGATTTGTTGTGACCCTTCCTTAAAACGGAATAAGTGGTCGCAAACCATGTAGGGAACATGGCATAACGGGGCCGGTGGTTTTTCCATCAGTCACTTGTCTTTAGTTCTGACAGCACACAACACTAAATGATTACACACAATCTAATTACTTGCCCTCTTTTTCTAGTTGATCGTATCACTTGAGAAACGGATCCACGAGTTGAACGAGACTCTGCAGGAAGCAGGAGAGAGCTACATGGAGAAACTAGAGGTGGTTAAAAGTTTACAGAATAGGCTCAACTATCAGGTATGTGAACACTTGTCCTTGAACAAGAACACACCCAAAGCTGTGTTCACCTTTTAACACCTTAGTTATCCTTTCAACAGGAGCAAGAAACTGAGCATTTGCAGAGGGAGCTCACCGAACGGGCGCTGGAGCTACATGGGTTAAAGGAGGATCTGGCCAAGCTAACCCATGATTCTGTAGGACAATCTCGTCCAAAGCGTGGACTGCTGGTCAACATCAAAGAAACCATGTCATCCCCATCCTCAGGAAATCTCTGCCGCACAATCAGAAAATCTGTCCGCACTACAGCATCATTGAGGAAAAAGCCTAACTGATCAAGTCTGTCTTTTTTTTTAACAGGTGTCTAGTTTTATTGCATTTTTTTTTTATTTTTTATTTGTATAATAAATAGTTTTTACCTCAATCTCGCATTCTGGGAGTAAAATTCTGAATTGGTGAATATGAAAGTTTCATATATACCATTAAATATACGCAGTGATTACCATTTGTCATTACAGCAGTTTAATACATGATTGTTACATCTTACAGTCTATAGTAAATGGGCTCCACTTGTGTTCCACCGTAGACACATTTTGGTGTTAATAATTAATTTATGCTTAATGCTGGTGTTTTTCCAAACACTCTGTATAATAAGCACCTCCAAGCTTTTTAAATTTAATAGCTGAGACAAAGTATTTACAAAGGGTTTTATTTTCAGAAGTAAATAGTAATTACCATTTGGAAATCCTTTTTCTATACTACACTCACTGGCCACGTTATGTGGTGAATCTGTACATTTGTCAGAAATACCTTTTGTGTACTATGATGGTTTGAGTTGACAGGAAGGCTCAGGTAGCTTGAATAGCCTCTGTTTACAACCATGGTGAGCAGAAAAAACATTTGAGTGTAGGTCATATGAGGCAGTGTGTTGAAACCTGGAAAAAAGGTCAGTGTTCCAATACAAACTGTAGCCTCAGATTTCTATTTGAATCAGGATTTGATCCCTTTTTGTTGTGGCCTGTCCATCTAAACATGTGAGCAGCCTGTCTGGCACCAAAGACCAGGTCAAGTCAATACGATCACATTTTCCCAAACTATCATGTTTGATGTTAACATTAACTGAAACTCTTAATGAGTATCTGCATGAATTTATGGACTGTTCTAGTGCCATATGACTGGCTGACCAGATAATGTTGAGCGGTACTATTCAAGTGTTCCTATTAAAGTGGCCAGTGATTGTAGTCTTAAATTGGAGCTGTAGGCTGAGCCCCTGAGCACTTTTGTTTGAACATTTCCAGCTAGTAACATCTATTGGTGGACTGATTTATTTTTACCTTCTCACACAAATGTTAATGTTGGTCACCAACAAACCGGAAAAAAGCCAAAATAAAGTATTTCTTTCTTTCTTTGCTGAATGATGAGATGACCAGGCCTTCCTTCAGCACAGAGGAGGGTAGTTCCTTATTTCTTTGTGCATTTTATGATTTCTTCTTTCTATCCTTGGCAAAGTTGCTCTCACATGGTGTGGTGCTTGTATCTGTAAATAATAAAATTCTTTATAATGCTCTTGGATGTTTTTGATCTTCCATCATGGCTGGCTCTGGTACTGGCCCTCTGTGGCTGTATAATAGTCCTCCAGCAAGCTCTGCATGTAGTCAAACGTGGGCCGCTCTTCGGGTTTGGCTTTCCAGCATGAAATCATGATCTCATACAGTTCAGATGGGCAGGTATCAGGAGACTGCATGCGATAACCACGCTGCACTCGTGCCATCACTTCTCCATTGCTCAAACCTGTGGTTGGGTGGCAAAATCCCAGGAACACTATTTTAAAATGTTTTTTGTTGTTGTTGTCCAAAATGTGTGGATTTTCTCTACAGTTAAGTTACACGTAATGACCCAAATTCAACACCACAAACTGGATACATGTATAAAACTATTAAGCATGATTATTTTTGCCACTAGAGGGCAGCAAACACTGCTCTGTAGTCTTACCTCAGGAGCAGAGTTTAGCTTCTGGCTATTTCCTGGCTATTTTTGGTGTTTTCTGCTCATAATACATCAAATTCAATAAATTAGCTAATTAACAGTCCTTGTTGATTTGTAATGGGTGTGTAAGAGAAGGGAAAACACCAAAATGAATAGGACAGGAGGCACTTCAAAAAGTTTTATAAAGGTAAAAATGTAATTAAAACTGGTATTACATATATTACACATATATATACAGCATATATACTATATACTAACATTCTTATATGACTCAAGCAACCTGTCATGGGTGGATTAGGGAAGTGGTTAGGGAATGGAGTTACACTAACCTGTGTAGGGGATTTTTCCATAGGTGACAATCTCATAGAGCAGGATGCCAAATGACCACATATCTGATTTGATGGTGAATGAACCATAGTTTATAGCTTCTGGTGCAGTCCACTTAATGGGGAATTTAGCACCTAAATAAAAGAAAACAATACTGAGTAATAAATGAAGGTGAAAACACACAATATAATTCAGTTCTATTTTAAATGTATAGAATTTGGCTTGACAATGGACATTGTCACAAAGCAGCTTTACAGAACTATATAAATTCAGGATAAATTATGAATTTTACATTTATCTGCAATGAGCAAGCCAGATGTAACGGTGGCAAAAAAAAAAAAAATGAAAAAAAAAAAAATCCTTGGAATATTAGGAAGAATCCTTGAGAAGTACCAGAATCAAAAGCGAATCCATCCTCATCTAAGTGACACCAGACAGTGTGATTTAAATTGTTTTATTATTGGAAATTTAAGTGATTTTAATCTGTTGTACAAACTATCAAACTTTATGAAATGGGCTGCTCTGAAACACTACCATTGAGTTCATTCATTCATTCATTCATTCATTTGTTCATTCATTCATTCATTCATTGTACCCCTAGGATCAAGTTTGTGTAATTAGCCCTCCTACCGGAGAACTGGAAGAAACCCGCACACTCACAGAAACTCAGATAGTGGAGCTATGAGGCAGCAATGACACCCACTAACCCAAAGCCATTGTTGTGGGATATAAAATGGTTCTATTCGTCTATACCTTCTCTGGCTGAATATTCATTGTCCTCAATGACCCTAGCCAGGCCAAAGTCAGCAATCTTACATAGCAGGCTTTCACTGACAAGGACATTTGCAGCTCTCAAGTCTCTGTGAATGTAGTTCTTCTTTTCAATGTACGCCATTCCTTCTGCAATCTGAGGCACAAAAACAACAAACCAGTTTCCATTATATCGCTCCTAGTGATGCTGAACACAGAAGTTCTGCTTTTGCCTGATTACACACACCATGCTTCACAGAAAGTCTCAGTTCTCTTAAAATATTTATGTCATTCTGAGAATATAAAACACCTGTTATAAACCGCTCTACTGTATGTAGAATACGGCTATTTAATGTCATTTGACTTGGTGTGTGTATACAATAATACATACTTGTGCTCCAAAGTCAATCAGTTTAGGCAGTTGTATTTTTCTGCCTGGGGTACTTTTCAGAAAGTCCAACAAGCTCCCTGACAGCAAGGAAGAGAGAATTCAAACATTGTTAAAGTGCTTAGAACCCAGTGTTAAATAAAAAAAAGAAAATCTTCTTGGTCTTGAATGGACATTATAATAGATTGCTGATCTGCCCGGATGTAAGACATCTAAAAAAAAAACATTTAAATCTGCTAAACTATTTGTTGTTGTTCATTTGAGAAATAATAATAGTTTGCTAATTTGAATAGGTGCATAGCTGCTTTGAAACAGTGTGTGCTTTTTACTCCGCTACAATAGACCAAAGATTGAAAGCTTGTTGGAAAGTCTGGTCCACTGGATATCTAATCATCGAGTTGAATAAAGTAATGTTTTAAAAATTGCTATTTGATATACATTTGTGATTGAAAATGGCTTATTTTCTCTCAGCCCTGTCTTTTCATTGTTGAAAATAGATAAAACTCCTAGTGTATACCATTAGACATGAATTCAGTGATGATATAGAGGGGCTCTGTTTTGGTGACCACAGCGTAAAGGCGGACAAGACGGTCATGCCGTAGCGTTTTCATCAAGTTAGCCTCCTGCAGAAATGCCTCAACCGACATGCTGCCTGGCTTTAGGGTTTTCACTGCAACTTTAGTTGTCTTGTTATACATTGCTAAAGAAAGAAAGAAAGAAAGAGAGAGAGAGAGAGAGAGAGAGAGAGAGAGAGAGAGAGAGAGAGAGAGAGAGAGAGAGAGAGAGAGAGAAGAAGTAAACTGTATGCATGGAAGGGAACAGCAGGTATGGTAGGAAACAGAAAGCTCTGATGATGCAAAAAGGAAGCAATAATGCCTCTAGAATCATACACACTCACCTAACCAGACCTCACCAAACTGACCAGCTCCAAGCTTCTTGATCATATAAAGAGATTCTTTGGCAATTTCCCAAGCATCTTCATCCCACTGGACTGCTTTTTTAGGTCTCTCACATGTTTTGCCTAATCGCTGGCATAAACCACTGGCTTGCTCTACAAACAGATACGCAGAGTGTGTAAACACCATAACAGGCATAAAAGGCTGTATTGTTAACCACTGATATGTTTATTAGATGTCTGAAATATATTTAAGGTTAAAATAGAGCCTTAATAATTTACTGAAATTTATGTATCAGTTTGTTGAGACCTTTAGCACATTTGGTAGTTTATTTATTGTTGTCTAAATCATGTCCAAATATTGGCCACTG